>NC_140031.1:54073632-54673632 GCF_963513975.1 Fringilla coelebs | reverse complement strand
CAGTCACCTTCTGATTTAAACACTGTAACTGGTGCTTAGTTTATGCTGGCTGGCTGCCAAGTGAAAGCAATTATGTGCAATAATAGCAAAATTAAGAGGTGAGTGTTGCTGTTTTACAGCAGGACATGGCAAAACCCATTTCCTTCTGTCAGCTGTATCTTGATTACACACACACCGTCACACAGGCAAGCCGTCTTACACACACACACATGCGTGCACACATTCTTGTTCTTTGTCATTTGCAGTCTTTCCTGTGGGCTTTAACTTGAGGTCACTGAAACCAGAAAAGAGGAAGAATATAGACCAGAGTGTTTGAAAGCAAATGAGAGTAAATGTCTTTGTGAAGGAAGGACTGGAAAAAGGAAAAAAAAAAGAAGTAAACAAAAGGAGCAAAACAAAAAGCCTATCCTCACAGTTATTGTTCTAATGTGCGATAATACTTTATTTTTCACTCACTGGCAGGTGTCCTGGTGGTAAACGTTACATGGAGGAACAAGACTTACGTGGGAACACTGCTGGACTGCACAAAGCATGACTGGGCCCCTCCTAGGTAGGCAAACATTCTGAGTCTGTTTTTTCTCTGCTGTATTTTAACCCCCAGTCTCAGGCTAGAGACTGTACAGAGATTAATAAAGCACAACTGGTTATGATTGAAAACATGCAAGAGTGAAATGAATAGCTCTCTCTTCCAAAGTGAAACACGGGGTGGAAGCTCTTCTTTATTTTGCTTTTGTATTTTTGAGAGGGAAGGGGAAATACATGGGGTTCAGTCAGAGAGCAGTTAATTTCAAAATGCATTTCTTTAAGTTAGGAAAATTTTTTGCTCCACTGTTCCAATCAGGTGGATACGTCCTTACCATCTTTGTCCTTTTTTAATGACTTTGCCTTTGACACTGTAACATTCTCATTTGTCAGAAGGACATCTTTCCTTTAACATGTGTGAAGGCTCTCTTACAGGACATGGTGGTGGTTTTTATTTTTTAAGTTCATGGCTCCTGCTGATGAAATGTATTGTTTGTGCAGATTTTGTGAATCTCCAACAAGTGACCTGGAAATGCGCGGAGGACGCGGCAGGGGAAAGCGGGCAAGGTCCGCTGCAGCTGCGGCTGTTCCTGGGAACGATGCGAGTTTTGCAGAGTCCAGAGGACTTCAGAATAAAAATCGAGGCGGTGCCAATGGGAAGGGGAGGAGGGGCAGCCTTAACTCAAGTGGGCGCAGAACACCCCCAAACTGTGCCATGGATGAAGTCAAAGCCAGCCCCTCGTCCACAAACAAGAGGAAAACTAAGCCTCCTATGGAGCTGGATTTGAACTCCAGCTCAGAGGACAATAAGTCTGGAAAACGTATTCGTACTAACTCTAGAAGCACTCCCACCACCCCACAGGGGAAACCTGAGACTACTTTTTTGGACCAAGGCTGCTCTTCCCCAGTGCTGATTGACTGTCCTCACCCCAACTGCAACAAGAAGTACAAGCACATTAATGGATTACGTTACCATCAGGCTCATGCACACTTAGACCCAGAAAACAAACTGGAGTTTGAGCCTGACAGTGAAGACAAAATTTCAGACTGCGAGGAAGCACTGAGTAATGTGGCACTTGAATGCAGTGAGCAAAGCACAAATTTGCCAGGCTTTGATCCACTAAAAGCACCGACATCTCCTTCCTCCATTGCTACCCCAGGGACCCCCAAAGGAAAGAGGGAACTGACCAGCAATGGCCCTGGTTCAGTTATCAGTTCCAAAACTGGCAAGAATTCTGGCAAAAAGAAGGGTCTGAACAGTGAATTGAACAGCCTTCCAGTAATTTCTAACATGGCAGCCACACTGGATAATTGTTCAGTTGCAGATGGCAATTTGCAAACCGAAATGCCGAAATTGGAGGCTGAAGGGTTAATTGACAAGAAGAATTTAGGTGATAAAGGCAAGAAATCAAACAATTGCAAAGTGGATAAAAACCTTTCCAAGCTGAAAACAGCCAGGCCCATTGCCCCAGCACCAGCACCAACTCCTCCCCAGTTAATAGCTATACCTACTACGGCCTTTACAACCACCACTACAGGGACAATACCAGGACTGCCCTCTCTAACAACTACTATTGTTCAGGCTACACCAAAGAGCCCTCCACTGAAACCCATTCAACCAAAGCCCACAATTATGGGAGAGCCAAGCACTGTAAACCCAGCTCTCACATCACTCAAAGACAAAAAGAAAAAGGAGAAGCGAAAGCTGAAGGACAAAGAAAGCAAAGAGACAGGCAGCCCCAAGATGGATTCTAAGCTGGGGAAGCTGGAGGATTCAAAAGGGTCTGGAAAAGACTTATCTGGACATTTTTTAAAGGACCATCTCAACAAGAATGAAGTGCTAGCTAATGGACTGTCAGAATCTCAAGAGAGCAGGATGGCAAGTATTAAGGCTGAAGCTGATAAAGTTTACACATTCACAGACAATGCGCCCAGCCCTTCCATAGGGAGTGCCTCCAGGATGGAATGCAGCACTTTGGTGAATGGACAATCTGCCATGGCCCCACTGCACGTGTTGACACAGAATGGTGCAGACAGCACGGCCGCTAAAACCAACAGCCCTGCTTACTCAGATATTTCTGATGCAGCTGATGATGGTGGCTCTGACAGCAGGTCAGAGGGCATAAGGTCAAAGGCCAGCTCTCCATCAGATATTATTTCTAATAAAGATGGTGTTGTAAAAGGACATTCTTCAACCACAGCACAATCAGCTCAAGCAAAAGAGTCTCATTCTCCCTATTACCATGGCTACGATCCTTACTATTCCCCAAGTTACTTGCACTCTGGACAGGTCAGCGCCCCAGCAGCTGGGAACAGTGGTACCCCACAGGGGCTGAAGATTAAAAAAGAGGCTGAGGAAGAGGCTGAAAAGAAAGAGAAGGCTGAATCGTCAGATGCCAAGAAAAGCGAAAGCACTTCCTCTAATTTGCAGCCGCAACATCAGTCAGTAATAACGCAAAGACACCCTGCACTTGCTCAGTCACTTTATTATGGACAGTATGCCTATGGGCTCTATATGGACCAAAAGTCCTTAATGGCCTCCAACCCTGCTTACAGGCAGCAGTATGAAAAATACTATGAGGACCAGAGACTAGCAGAACAGAAAATGGCACAAAGTGGGCGGGACTGTGAAAGGAAGAATGACCCCCCCTTGAAAGAGATTGGGAAGGATGACAACAAGCAGAAGAATATTCCATCTGCCACTATTTCAAAGGCCCCTTCAACTCCGGAGTCCAGCAAAAATAACACTAAAATAGGGCCATCAGTACCTAACAAAGGTGAGGAGGCAAGCAAATCACAGATCCTTTCCAATCACCAGCAGCAGCTTCAGTCTGACACTTTCAAAGCCAAACAAATGGAAAACCACCAGCTGATAAAGGAGGCTGTGGAGATGAAATCTGTTATGGACTCAATGAAGCAAACAGGAGTAGATCCAACCACAAGATTTAAACAGGTAAGATCACAGGAAACGGAACAAGAGTGTCTTGGTTTACCTTTTAAGTCGTGAGATTTTCTTTCTGATTCTGCTAAGTTCTTCTACCTCTGCAACCAAACAAGCTCCACCATCATTTTTTCATGCTGGATTGCATTGTAGTCTGCAAAAAGACCAATAAACCTTCCAGCTGAGCTGTTTGAAAAGAACAAAAATAAAATAAAATAAAAAAGTCTAGTAAGGTGGGGACAGAGCACAGGCTTAAAACCTGAACAGATTATTTAAAATTACATGCACGAATAAAATAGAATTAGATTCCTCTTTTAGATGTAAATTGTAAGCAGTTTGCTTAGTTCAGAAATGAGAAATTTCAAGCAAAATAAGCAGCTTTCATTGTGAGAGGACTTAAAGTAGATTTGAAACATGGTTTGAAGTGTTTCTTTTTTTTGTTAAATAACAGTTGGCATTTACTAAAGATGGGTGAGCTGGTTCTTTGAAGAGTTGGCTTAAAGCACAGCTCTTTATCTTAACCCAAGGTGACCTTTCTGAAGCAGTTAAGTTCCCCTTCTCTCCTCAACCAACCTCAAGCCCCTACAGACCTACACAATGGATGAAATCCTCTCTCCATTGAAGTCAGTGATAGTTTTGCCATTGACTTCAGTGGGACCAGAATTTTATCCAGTGGTTTCATGCTGACCCTCGTAGATGTCACATTGCCTTCATTTGAGGCAATGCAACTGTCTCCGTGCTCTGAACTAGAGCCTCAATGCTTGGTACTTTCATGTTCTGGTGTATGGTACATCCCAGGCTTCACCCTTACAGGCTGTCTTTCAAGGTACAGTGGGATCAGGGGAGTGGGAGTAGAGAGCTCTAAAGGAAGTGGGATGGTACAGCCCTAAGTAGGAGAAGATTTCTGCTGATTCAAGTGAGTATTTGAACCAGACTGTCCAAGCGTTTAGTTGCGTGCTTATATTTCTCTGGCGTGTGCCATAAATGTCTGTCAGTGGAAAAAATGTTGACAATTAGCTCTTGCATATCCTGTATCAGAAAAAGAAGTTTTCCTGTTACCTCTCCGTACCGATCTGCTGTGGTGTTGTGAAGAACTCCCCTCTCTAGTTCTGTAACATGTTTATAAACTGGTCTCTGTAATACATTATTTTAAAAAGTATTTGCAGTGCCCAGTACGTTTTCTTTAAAGCACACGATCCTGATCCAATAAATACTTGCCCACCTGTAACTTTACCAACTTAAAATAAGATTGTCAGCTGAAAAAGTCTGCTTTATTGTTTGACTTCCACTGATTCCTGGATGTTTGCAATACCAGAGGCAGCATTAAAATCTTGCCAACTAGATGAGCTTTTCATGTGCACTGTTCCAGGTATTCTAAGTACTCTGGCATATCATTAGCCCGCTCTAATTTTGTGGTTCACAGATACTTTTTGCTCTCTAGTGGGAAAAGTCTCTCTGTGGGCTTTAATTAAAATGTTTTATGAATAACATGGTCTCAGAACTTCATTACATTGCACATGTATTTCATGATTAAACTAGTTAAAGGCATGAAGAAGGATATAAGTTGAAGCAATTGAATTAAATTTTGATAATAGACTCTTGCTCCTTCATGGGAATATTGGTTTGACTTTGAGCTCGAGGCACTCTGTGGCAAGCAAACCTCTCCTCTATGTAATGGGGATATGGTATTAAAACAGCTATTAAAAATACATTAACTGAAATGTGGGAAATATCAATAACAAACTTATGTTCTATGTCTAAGTTCAGAACAATTTTTTTTCCTCTTTATTAGGATCCAGATTCCCGAACGTGGCATCATTATGTCTATCAGCCCAAATACCTTGATCAGCAAAAATCAGAAGAACTTGATCGTGAGAAAAAGTTAAAAGAAGACAGCCCTAGAAAAACACCTAACAAGGAAAGTTCCCTGCCTAACCTTCCTGTCTCATTAGCAAGCATTAAAGAGGAGCCCAAAGAGGTCAAGCGTTCTGATTCTCAATCAGTGGATGACAGCAAGATAAAAAATGATGATCAAAAGACTCCTGTAAATTGGAAGGACTCTCGGGGTGCTAGAGTAGCAGTTTCCTCACCAATGAGTCAGCATCAGTCATACATCCAGTACTTGCACGCTTACCCATATCCGCAGATGTACGATCCCAACCATCCAGCCTATCGCGCAGTCTCTCCTGTCCTAATGCACAGCTATCCTGGTATGTATTCTGAAACCTGCCGTGTGTGCTAGTTAAAATTTGCATCCTCAGGTTCAGTAAAGCCTGCATTTTAATATTTCTCTTAGTAGCTAGGCTAAATTAGAAGCTTCATGGATGACGTTGTCTTGCTTGTGCTTCCACTGTGTAACATTCTGTTGATTAAACTGGTTTAATGCAAGATGTTCCTTTTATGAACTCTCAAGTTTCTCAACACTTGACAGTCTGCTGTTGCTGTTAGACTGACAGATAGTTTATTGCCTATAAAAATATTCTAAGCACTTACTGTCAGAACCATTATAGTTACTATTCCTTTTACTTAAAGAGGACCCATAAATGTCTGAAATGGATATCAGCTCAACCCTTTTTATGGTCTCCATTCATCAGGATAAATTAGGTGATGAAATTGAAGAGCAGTTGTACCATTTGGGAGTCATGTGATCTACTTTTGACGTAATTGTCAGTTCTGATATTGTCTCCTCCTACCTTGATAGAATCAACATGTAAAAACAGTAACTTGATGTGGTATTTATTGTTTACCCACAGGGGCCTATCTCTCTCCAGGATTTCATTATCCAGTTTATGGGAAGATGTCAGGGAGAGAAGAGGCAGAGAAGGTCAATACCAGCCCGAGCATCAATGCAAAATCAACCACTGAGTCCAAAGCACTGGATTTGCTCCAGCAGCATGCCAACCAGTATCGCAGCAAGTCACCCGTTGTAAGGCTTCGTCTGTTCTTACTGGAGAGTGTCACATACAGGAAGGGGTAGAGGAGTAACATAACAGTGGGAAGCACACAATCTGTGTGCATCAAGCTATCAGTGCATGATTCTTCTTTATAGTAGTAGTACTATAAAAGCAGTTTATAGTCAGAATGCTCCTGTGGCATAAACTGGAAGTAACACATCTAACACAGTTCTGTGCTGAGGTTTCCTGTCTTGAATAGACTAATATAGAAATACAGATTCAGAGATGCCTCCTGGTGCACAGATTTTTGCAGTTAAAGAGGAACCTCCTGTTTGGAAACATAATGAAATGAGAAGTTGGGCTATGGGATTTGATAATATCCCCTCCTTGCCAAGAATCCACATCTTCCAATTAGCTGATTACCAGCCCCCATTTCTGAAGATTTACAAACGAGATTTACAAAGTTTGAACAGTTACTGTTATTTCACTTTCAGATAAGTTGTTGCTGGTTTTAATTGTGAGCAAGTCACTGGCTCTCATTCTATTTTCTAAAAATAGGTTTCTGCTATTCAGTCAGACTTGATCCCCAGAGAGCTTTAGAAGGTTGAGCATTTTCAGCAGCTCACCTACATTCCTCAGGAATTGGCAAGCCAGCAAAACTTCAGGGAGCTTAAAACTAAAAGTCACCATGGTGTCTTCAAGGTGCAGTGTATTGCCTCAAAATCTTTTGCCTTGGGAAATCTTCCATTATTCAGAAACATTAGCTTGAGATTAGAATCAAGTGCAAATATTCCAGTAGAGACACTGCTACATAAAAAGCGAGCTTCAATCATTTGTATTCAAAACGTTTTTGACAGGTAGTGGCACAAGGTTTTGTTGTGATTTCATCCCTTTTGAAGTTCTCTCCTCAGTTTTCTTTCACTTTCTGTTACCAGCCTGTGGAAAAATCACCAGCTGAGCGTGAGCGGGAAGCAGAAAGGGAGCGAGACCGCCATTCTCCTTTCAGCCAGAGGCATCTCCATACCCACCACCATACACACGTTGGAATGGGCTACCCTCTTATACCTGGACAGTATGACCCATTTCAAGGTGAGCAGAAAATTGTCAGTGGGTGGAATTAACTTGCCTCATGGATTTGTTTCCTTGACACTGGAGATTGTGCCTACATGAAGCATTTTGAAAAGAGATCGCGCTGTTAGAACAGAAGTGCTTTACTTTTAGGGAGAAGGCTTGAAAATTCACAGCATAAAATTTAGAAATAAATTAATAGCTTCATGTCTGAGAAATACCAAGTTTTGTTTCCAAAACTGGGTGTCAGAACATTATTAAAGATGTACCAGTTAGGCTGCCATCCACATGAATGTTTTGATTTCTCCTGCAAACTGACATTAACTGGCTGAAAGGCAGTAAAATATCCAAACCAAACAACCTCCTTTTTGTATAATTATGGTTGTGTAAGCAATGGAGGAAGTGTAGCAAAGACATAAGATTTTTATACGGAACATATTTTATGTACAAGCCATTGCAGTCACAAGGGTTTGTGCTTGCTATAATTTGACTGTTTGAAAGAGACCTCTTTGTATTTTGGCAAATGCCGTGCACAAAGTTGCAGTCAGGGAAAAAGCAGCAAAGTGAGATACAATTTATTCTCCCTAGGTTTTATACCAGTCTTTGAATGTTTTTTTTTTCTCTACCCATGGACTCTAGCTGAATTAAAAGGAGGCTTCCTCCCATGCAGCAAAGTATGTGCTACCAAAATTGGTGGCTAAATGACATTTCTTCTTTACATTGACTTGGTGCCTCAGCACTTATTTTTCCTGTGTAAAAGTCTTGACATTTCTCAGTGTGATTCAGTGATTCCATATGCCTTTTGGGATGCATTATGCTTGTTCAGTAGCAAAACTGTAAAAACGGTAGGTTATTATGAAAGTATTGTATCCTGAGCAGCTGGCATGTCGTTTCTGTTATTCACTGTGACTTTTGATTCTTGTTGTTTCCTGATACCTATTATTTCTACTGAGCTTCCTATTCATGAACTCTTATACAACCCACTTAGCATCATGCAGTGCAGTGTTTGGAAAGGAATGCAGTAAGTAGAAATGCTGTAATTTCTTGTAGAATATCTATCACAGACAATTCCATTTAGTACAGAAAGGTATATTGATCATACAGGGCAGACTATCTTAACAATGTTGCCTGCAATATTTGTTATTTATGTAGCGATAACCCCCCTACATTTTCTGGTTGTTTGCCTTAGAGATCCTTCCTGACCACAAAAATCCATTAAAACTAGAGGTACATCAACATTCCTTTGTTTCTTCTTTCTTGCAGGACTGACCTCTGCTGCCCTTGTTGCCACTCAGCAGGTGGCTGCACAGGCATCTGCATCTGGTATGTTTCCTGCACAAAGAAGGTAAATAGCCAATAAATTATATATTGCAACATAGAAAGGAGAAAGCAAATCACAGATTTTTTTAGCCTGCAGGTGTGCATTTCCTTGTATGACACAGTTTTTAAAGTTGAGGAAAAACTTGGCACTTTGGATTAATTGCATTTTCATTCTCCTTAGAATGACATTTTGTCCTTAGTTGTGTTCTTTAATTGTAACATAGGTCATTAAGAAAGAGCAAGTAGTCTGTCTTCTGAGATTTTCCATAGAGTGTGTTTTAAGGACTGGTATTAAGATAAAACAAGAGATTATGAAATATAATTTATAATATCCAAATTTTTAATAAAATGAGTTTAAAATTCATGTTCAGTTTGCTCCGTGCATGTCCAGAAGAACTTAGGATTTTATCTATTCTGCAAGTCTGCCTGGCTTGCTGCTCTTGCTTTTAGAGACCTTTGTTTGGGAGCCCATTAGAGATGGTTTCATATTTAAGTTGCACACCCATGTCATACATTTATATGCCTAAAAGCCTCTCAGATATTTACTAGGTTGTCAAGAGGAAAACTACTGTATTATGATGGTTCCATATCAAGTGAAAATTCCAAAGCATCTTTTAACATTAGGGTTTCATTCAGTGCTGCCATGTAAAGACTCAGAGTTTAATGTATCAAATACAACTGTGAAGTTCCGTGTTATGGGTGTCTGCCTGAAAGCTGATGCTGAAACAGGCTAGAATTATTTGAGTAAGAAAGGTTTGTAGCCCTGGAAGAGCTGATGCATGATAGTGTATCCAAACTGAAAAATCCTGACACAAGTTACTTCTCAGGATGTTGTTCCTGGCAGTGGAGGGATGAGGACAGGGCTTGCTGTCTTTTTTTCTTGGGTTTGAGAATACTTGTACAGATTTCATTTCACAGTGCATTCAAGGTGCAGGAAAAAAAGTGTGAGGAAAGGATGCTGCTTACTAAAACTTTCTTCTTTTTCCTTTCAGAGAATGATGAATTTGGGGATGAACATTGTCATGTGACTGGATCACATGAGGAAGCGCTTTATTACAGACATCAGTTCCATGGTGTTAATTTGAAATGCCTTAATGGCAGGCAAAAACCAGTCATTTCATTTTTGTAAATTGCAGATTTTATCACAGAGTAACAAATGTTGCTGTAATTAGACTTCTGTTTTTATATATATATATATATGCGTATATATATATATACATATATATATAAAAATATATATATATTCTTTACTTTTTTTGTATCAGTACCAAGGCTCGCACACAGGGTCTGCTGCTAAGTTGCGAACCACACACTAAATGGAGATATGTATTTGTCATGTTTAGGAGGCGTTAACCGCAAAAGGCTGTTTGTTTCTTTTCTCTTCTTCTTCTTCTTACTTTCCTTTTTCTTCTCTCTTTTTTCCTTTCCAATTGTAAATAAATAATGTTATGTATCAGTGTGCCTGAACCTTGCATACCCTTCTGGTATTTCCCACAAGCTCTCAGAGAGGCTAACTGTGATGACACTTTGGTACAATGTAGATGTCTATTTGGTGGTTCCTATTAAGATGCATCAGTGTAAAATGTTACTGTATTCACTGTTTCATTGTAATTGTGTATTGTGAAAAATATACCTTTGGAAGGCATGGGGATTCTAGTACCACAAAAACTGTGTTGTATATAATGTATAGATTTTAAATGGAGATAATGAGCATCTGTGAATAATGAAATGTCTTTTTTGATAATCTTGAATGGCAGATAACCTAATAGCCTGCATATGAGAAGACATCTGTGATTGTTCTATTACTTGAATAGTCCTGCAGTCTTTTTTTTAATGTTTACAATTACCCAGATTTAGAGGAGAGACTTTAATACATTACCTGTTTACTTGTTTTATGCTGTAACCTAGTTTATTTTATGTAAAACCTATATCAAATGCTTTCATTTTTTTACTTGCCTTAAATAATTTGGCAATCAGAATAATGAAAAAACTTTGATTTTCTTTAATTTTTTTAAAGTTTTTTTTTTTTTCTCTGGGTGTTCTTGAGCCACTTTGAAAGATGTGTCATAGCTGTAGATAGCAGAGGGTACAGCAATGGCAAAGCTCCTAGTTGTGCTCCTGCTGGGCCTTTGCCATTGTCCCTCCCAGTGGGCAATGCAGGGTCCAAGCCAGATGGCAGATGGACCTCTTTCTGTTGACCCTGGCAGGCTCAAAAAAGGCCCATGGTAACACTTTGGATGGTATTAGTGGAACTGAAGTCTCTAATACCTGTTTTAGAGCAGCTCTGTATGCTATAAATTATAGGCAAATTTTTTCCTATTATATCTGTATTGCCCTTCCCCCCAAAAATGAATAGATGCCTAAAAACAGAGGACCTGTCCATTTAAAAAAAAAAATGTTTGCTGTGTCTAACCTGCATTACCACAAGATAAATATTTTATGTGGCTATACCACCTGTTTTGTTACAATGCAGTTAACACAGTATACAGTAACATGAAATTGCTAATGGTGATGTGAAAAAAAATCAAATTTACTGGTCAGGTTTTTGAGGCTTTAACTTTTTTCCTTTTCTGCATATCCCAGTTACATTGATTGTCAAAACTGGTTTTTAAAGTTTTACTGGTTGTTTTTATTTTGTGTTTGTTGGGGGTTTTTTTTGACAGGGTGAATTACTGCAAGTTAAAGGTTGTTCTTGAAGTTGGTTCCGTTTCTTCTACCTTGTGAATAGTTAATACAGAAGGACGAATTAAAGATTCCCAACAGACAAGCACACTTGGACTTTTATATTACTATGATGAATCTGCCATTAATATTGCTATAATTGTTTTATTTTTATAGGCATAAAATCAGTTCCCTTAGTGAATAGTTATAAGGTTTATTGATTTTTACTACACATCATTCATCTGTGGCTTACTATTATTGTCTTGTTCTGAACACATTCAGAAGTCTCACAGTGGTGACATACTACAAGTTAGCCTCATAAAAAATGGGAAGGAAGGGGTGTTTTCTTTGAAAAAGGGGATATTGTGAATGCAGGGCTCTTGAAATAATAAATGCCTTATTACTTCTATAGTAAAGGCTCAGATGGCTTTTGTGTTGAAACATACCACTGACTTTTGTTTTTTTCCGCCTAAACCATTAATGCTACCACAGCAAAATAGATCTTATAAATTCACACTGTTGGTGATTTTTAGTGTGGTTTGAGTGTCATAAGTTACTGGAATGAATTACTCTGATTGATACAGGGTAAGCAACAGTTAAAATTACAATTAAGGTTATAGTTTTACTGTATCCTTGAAGTCTGTAAGAGTGCCTAACATCTCTTGCCAATTATTGTCTTCCTCCACTTAAGATTATTATGGCTTCCATCTAGCTTCATAGCCTTCTTTTGGGTTTAACACTCGCCATACTGACCTCCCTAAAGGCTGTGCCACAGTGAGTGTCACTCTTTGGTTCAGCACTCCCCAGAGGGTGCTCACCCACATGTCTGAGCACTGATGTGCAGCTGCCAGGGTCATTTCACCACTGTGTGAGCATCCAGAAAAAGAGCAAATTGAAGCAGTAATACAAGGATGACAATTTATACACTGGGAACTAAGAGCTGCAGAGGCTGGTCACTGAAAAGGGGCAGCAGAAGCATCATAACACAGATACATTTGCACTCTGTTCTCCACAGGATGGGATTATACTTTCTGCTACCTCTAGCTGACCTCTACCCCCCTGCCCTTCCAGCAGCAGCTAACAGTGACCTTGTTTCAGTCTTTCATCCAGATGTTGCTGGATGTCTTGCAAAGGTGAAGCAGGGCTTATGCAGTACACTCATTTGAGTTTCTAAGTCTGTCCATGTAAATGCAGCTGGAGAAATGAAAGGTCTGTCAGTGCAAGCTCATCACACAGACTCAAAAACCCAGCCAGGGAGCTACTGCCTGTGATGCTTGCAGGGGGAGAAAAATGGATGTGAACAACAAAGGAGGGTGGGGTTCTTTTAGAGCTGTCATGTAGCTCTAGGACCTGAAACAGCTCAGGCTCTAACCAGGTGAGCTGGCTGGCTACCAGGGCTAGCCTAGAGCTGGTGAAAATGGGGGCTAAGAAAAACATAACTTAGTTTTGTAATTTTATAATTCCCTGGTGGCCTTGGTGAACACCTGAGAAGTCACAAAGCTAATTCTGTGCCACATATCCCCTCCTTGCTTCTGGTAGGTGCACTGGTTGGGCTTAACCATTTACTCTCGAGTTACACTTATCACTCTGCTGTCAGAACAAGGACCCCCCAAAGGACATGAATTTAGAGAATCCCTGAATCCATCCTAAAACACATTGAGGGATTGGCATAAACAAAGAACACTATAGTGTCCTTCTACAGCTCCACCCTGGCTTTTCTCAGAGAACCAGTGAGAGTCAGGCAGGGAGCCTAACTCATATTTCATTCCTGGCATCAGACTCTTGTCACTGTCACAACTGACAGAAGTACTGTCCTCATATTTCGGTCTCAGAATCTCACCCTAGTGTTTGCTTACTACTCTGTCTCCTCTTTTCTCCTCTCCCCACTCTGTGCCACTTGCCAGCTAAACGAGCCCTCTTACATCCATCTGATACCATCAAAACTCTATTTGCACATCTAAAAGCTTTCTGCATACATTTGTGAGCTTGACCCTTGATTAGTTCTCTCTCTTTCCTTTTATCACAATTTGTCTGTTGACCTGCACCTTTATTTTAGACTGTGTTAATGTATCCTGCCTCTCTTTAGCCTACAGTGTTTGGGACAGAGAACATATTTCACTTCAAATTCATACAATGTAGCTCATATTTATAGCTAGCTCTTAATAATAGCAACAGCCCCTCATAGATGATAGCCCAAGATGCCATGAGTAGCTAGAACAGACCACTGGTTAACAAGGAGCCTAAGGAAACAGACAAAAAACGTTACAGCTTTCAAAGGTATTTTGAAACTATCCAATGACTCGAAGTTGTGAATGATACCAAGCCCACATAGGAAGTCTGAGACTTTATCTCCCTGCATCAGAGGGAACAGGAGACATACCATCATTACCTAATATGCCAGCTTTGTTCTGCTTTAGAAAGAGCGCTCTGGTTTCACTTTTAGCACTTTACGTAGCTCTCCACACTAAACGCCCTATAGCATTACTGTGGACTACAGCCCTCCCTCGGGAAGTTTTCTTTTTTCTAGGTCAGTATTTCCTAAGTTCTCATAGCTTCAGCCAAGGTTGGCTTTTTTTTTTTTTTCCCTCTCTTTTTCCTTTTTCCCCTTTTTTTTGCCTTTCTTTTTCCTTTTCTTTTGGAGGGAGTCGAATCTTACTGTTACCAAGAAACACAGGAGGATTTTATTAAGGAGAGGAGACATCAACTGAAGTTGTGCGTGTTCCAGTGGTGGGGAGACAGACACCATTAAAAATTCTTACATTGGCTGTTAGTAATTTCTGTGCAGCATACATCAAATAGGGCCTTCAACTTCAGTTGCAACTCGGAAATTTCTCATCTGGACTGATAAATTAGCAAAGTCAAAGGTTTAGCAAAGGTAATTATTACTTGCAGCCTAGAAATATTTGTCATGAAGAAAACTTAATCTTCACTTTAACACAATAGAAAAGTGTTCTAAGGCTATGAAAGTGTAGATTTTGCTCTAAACAAATGAATTCCTGCAGACCCAGCTGATACCTGTAGCTCAGTTCCAGTAGCCTCACAGACATTTCAGCAGTATTCCATGGCAATTTTGAATGGTATAAAGATGTATGTTAATTAATTATATGATATCTATCATTTGAGTTCGCTGATGATAGGACAGTGCTTACTTACTGCTTTGGGCAGTAATGCTACAGGATTTCCTCATGAAACAATTCAGCAATGCCTGATAAAAAGTAGAATTAGATCAGTAGGCAAAGGCTCTCTCAAAGCGTCTTTAAACCCTTAATACAGGAGACTAATTTTAAAGCATCCATCTTGACAAGTAAATGACTTTGGTTCTTTTAATTGTTTTCAAGGCCTTGAGGGTATTACTAAGCCTTGCTCTCCCTGCCTAGCCTCCCACGGAGCTTCCTCCCACCCCTCCTCAGTGGCCCAGGACTCCCATTTCAGTCCAGGCTGTTCATCTCTGCCTCAGGGATACTGATGCCTTGGGCTAGAGCTGTACCCTAGCAGTCTTACCCCTTTGCTGGGGTCAGTGGGGTGGGACCTGCCAGCCTCCAGGAGCCCCCAGCCCTGGCTGCAGCTTTAGAATGACTAAGAATGTGCAGTTTCTGCTCCTAAGGGCAGTTTCTTACTAAGGCTGTTTCTTACAGAATGTTATGTAGGAAGAGGGCTTTGGTAAGACCCCTGATAGTATTTTTTAAAAAAGACAAATATGAGGTTAATGAGGAATTTTGTCTTTATATGTTTCAAATCAAACAGTGGAAATGAGGTGTGGAATAAAAAGCCCCAGACTGAAGAACCCCCAGTCACCATGACAAACCAGTCCTTTTTTTACCTTATTTTTTAATTCTTCTTTCCCCAGCAGTATAAACTTGTATTTGAGAGTCCAAGTGGCACTAGAAATAACTTGAGGATACAGGAGCATGTTTTTCCTCTCTGCTTCCAGTGAGAGTGACTGAAAGGTACAATTAGCTGTAAAAGGAGCTGGCTCTTAATACATGCACTCAAACTGGGCATACAGAACATGTTTCTCATTAATGAGCTCTGTATTCAGCAGTGGTCAGCCCTGCTGCCTGCTCCAGCAAACTGACTGCCTTCTTCCTATGGGGCTCTGTTCCCCAGAAGAGAGTGGGAGGAACAACATCAAGGGCTACATGGACTGCAAAAGCAACTGAAATTTCTGCCCTTCCTTTGCTTACAAAAGCCAGAGCAAGGCTTGCTTTTTATAATTTCCTTTTGTTCACACCTTTCCCCACTCTGTCACTAAGTCAGCTTAAGTATTTGCAGTGATGAGCCTCATCAAGACACTGATTTTCAAGCAGAGCTCCAGACAGAAAAGGTCATTAAAATGTCAATGGCAACATGTTCCATGCCGTGCATTGGAACATAACAATTTAATACCAAGCTTTGCCACAAGTATCTGCAGCCCTAATTCATTATCTTCCTGATTGAAAAGAAGCTGATTTCCTTGAACAGAGAAATCACCAAGTCCTCTGGCTCTAAATGACTTGTGGCTTTCCTGAAACCAATTGACCACTTTCCCTTTGATCTGTCGGGAGTCTGTCCCCTGTTTGGATTCATTTCCCCAAAGAAAGTGTAGAAGAAACTGCTAGAGAAAGAAAACGCTAAAAATAGCAAGAGAGTCCAGTTCTTTATGTTAGAACACTTCTCATTAGGCTTAGTCAGGCTCTTCTGCAACTCAGATAAGGATTTGGTCCCTTGAGGCAGACAAAGTAAGTGCCATGTGGTATAGCTCCTTCCTTCTTCCTTGAGTACATGCACATGTACTCTCTCAGATGCTCATGCACTCTCTCTCCCCTTTATTACAGGGTCACATATATATGCCATATGCACGGTTTGATACCAGTTTGATTAGGGGTTTCTTTTGTAGCCCACTGGCAATAAAATAGCTCTCCAATAGCAATGACTGCTCAGCTTTAGAGTTTTATATCTGCACTTCACACTAGATTGCAAGCTTTTATATCCTGTCCTACTTCTAAAAGGGTTAGCTAACATACACTAAAATCCAGTTGTATTAAAGGAGAGCAGGATATGTGCATCAGTGTATTGGCCTGGCAAATTATCCAATGTGCACCCAGGAAGGGGAGGGAATCAATTAAATCAGATTTAATTGTTGATATGTAGGGAGAACAGGAGGCATTGACATAAAAGGGAGCTAGGAAAAAATTTCTGAGTCTGCTCTAAAGACTTTAGTGCTGTGCTCTGTAGTGAAATACAGGGCTTTGGAGAGTTGTGGGTCCAGCAAGGTCACCCAAGCAGCACAAGGAGCAGTGATGTCACATAAGTCACTGAGCAGGAGCAGGAGAGTGCCCAGACACTGACTCTACAAACTGACACGAGTCCTAGTAAAGAAAGCTCTGGCACTGGACAGGTAGACCTTCTCTGTGGAGTTAACATGGAGCAAATGCCCTCGGGGCAGATCTCGCTATTCTGAAGCTGTTGAGTGCTTGCTGCATGCCACCAGCTTACGAGCTGATGAGCTGCCCTCCCTGTGCGCTCTGCTTTCCTCATTGGCACAGGCCTGCAGCATCAAGGGACAGGGCGCTTACAGTCTGAAGAGAGGAGAGCTACCCTAATACATCTGAGCAACTTATAGAGGATAAGATGGGATAAAGCATGGGTCAGTCTTAAAGTACAAGCATGGTCTTGACAAAAAGTTGTCCTTACAGAGCGCTACACCTGTCTCATTACTGATGTGCCACTCACCTGCCCCAAAGGCCATGATTTCTCCTGCTTTGGGCTACTATACGGTGAGAATACACTTTCTCTGTCTGCCATCTGAAGGCAGGAGTAAATGATAGAGAAAAGGACTTTATTGCCAAGTAGAAAAGGAACTGTATGTGGCAAGCCAGAAGTGTGTGTCTCCTGTTACACTTCCTCTCGTGACAGTAAGTTGAAACCTTTGGTACAATTCTCTTTCATTGTTTGTTACTATTATCAATTCTTACATTCTTTCGGGCCCCGTTAAATGGCAGTATTAGATTACTAGTCACCAGTGTAAAGGGCCCATGTCTCCTCATTAATAGGCTGGTGTGTGTTTAAGAAGCCAGTGTGAGTATTTTTCACTGTAAGAAGGATATTTCCATCATGGGATGTGTACTTGCTTTTGTATTTGCTTTTGTGTTGGCTGCTCTAGTTTTAAATATTAGCGCTTCAGTGTGCAGCCTAGATGAGCTTAGCTGAATTTTTAGGATGCTGTATTTGATATGTTCCTAAGCTCAAAAATGGTACTACACTTTCATATTCAGTGTCCTATATATTTAGTAATGTTTTACTGCCTTGTGGTTTTGTTCCTTTTTGTGGTTTGGTTTGGTTTGGTTTGGTTTGTTTGTTTGTTTGTTTGTTTGTTTGTTTTAAACCTTGTTCAAATGAAAGAGGAAAAGAGGCTTGCAGGAATTCGGCTTTGACATTTTGGGGCCTTCCACCCCATTTTTTTTTCAAAAGGATAAAATTAATTCCCAAATTATTCAGGATTTGGTAGCTGACAGTGAAAACAAATTTCAAAACAAGTCATTGATTTAATGAAGACAACATGTATCAATAATATTATTACCCCTCTGACTCAAGCTAAGACTCATTTGACTAGTATACAATGTTCAGTAGGATGTGAATTGAAAGCCTTCTCGATTTTGAATCTGCAAACACGGGACAGTTTTCAGGAGGTTTTATCAGGGTGGCTAAGAGCAGTTAGGGTGCAGACCAAACCACCATCTCCCTTTCACAACCCCGAACCCCTTCTGGATTATGCTTTGCCCCTGGGCTGCTGCTCAAATTTGCTATCCATTAGTCCCTAGTGATAACATCAAGGTCGGGTGCTCTACTCGAATCAACAGCTGAATTACCCATATCTTCTCACACCATCAAAAGCAAATTACTAGCAAATCACTAAGGAAAGGAGACAACAACAAATAGTTCTGTGACCAGTGAGGCTAATAAAGACTAATCAGTGTATAACTTTTCTCTTCAGACCCTCAGATATTTAATAAATCGAGGTCTTCCTAATTTTTCCTACACGAGTCCACTAACAGGCCATCTCTGTTTTGCCTTTTTGGCAATACTTATCAAAGTAGAGACTGTCTTCACAGTAGGTAGTTTATTTGCACCTGGTCAATGGGCTCAAATGTTTTATACTAGGGAAAGGTTGTAGGCTTGGTGTGGTCACACTGACTGTAAATGAGAGCTTTTCAAGGGTCTTCTCTGCATGGCCCTATCGTGTGTGTCTCCTGAGCACTTACAAAGCTGAAAGGTGGCAATGTGTTTGACAGCATCTCTTCTCCTCACAAAGATGGGAGGTGTTCAGGGCCAGGCGTGGAGCCTTTCTGTGGAATAACTCCACCCACTGCCCTGCACCGAGCTCTGCACCATGAGTAAAGGGCAGAACATCTCTAGCCTAACAGCTCTTGTAAACATAAGCAACTCGTTCAGAATTTATTTCGTCTTAGGGTAAAGTTATGAAGAAGGGAAACTGAAAACAGCCCAGGTCATGGCATTGAGTCTTAAATCCATCAATAATCATGAGAATATATAACTTGGAAGTAGTCCATTATATTTATGTATTTAGCTATAGGCTTTTGTGTCATTATAATACACACATAGGCAACAAAGCCTGGGTTTAAGAAAGGCTGTAGTCTCTTTTAAATGCTTTTGGGTGCCAGCAAACAACAATGAATTTTTCTAGGTTAATAATAAGCTAGTTAAGGTACAAAAAAAGAACAAAGTTATTTTTGAAAGCTCTGGGTATTAAGCGCATAATGGTTTCATTATCTAAAGTTCAGTCACAACAAGGACAAAGAAATCCCTCTTATGTATGCTGAAGAGCTTTTCAGTTTTGAAAAAAAATCAATACTATATTCACACTAATGTTGGCTTGCATAAAATATTGACTGTAGTCACACTGGTGGTTTTACATAAAGACTTGAAAGCAATTTTGGACGTCTGAAAGATTCTAATTGTTTTTTCCTTTTCCTGAAAGAGTAATGAAAAGACGACTAAAAAGCAGAACTATATAGTTATTTTATAACTGGCACTAACAAATTTCACCAATTACAGAGTCCATTCTGTAAGCAATGAATGTGTGGCTCCCAATTAATCTAGTGTACCTCCAGGCAAGGTCTAAATCAGCTGGATACAGCTAAAGCAATTTGCACACAGCTAAAAGCAAATTGGAAAATAAGTGTTCCACGCTACTGCCTATCTTTTCAAGCCAAATACACAATCAGTATTCTGGCAGCAGCACTCTGTCACGTTATTTGCAACTATCAATTTTAATTATAACAATTATTGATTAGTTGGGAAAGTGAATAATCTAATGTTCAAATGAGGTTGGCGCGGCTGCTGGGGATCATTTTTCGCTTTCATGCACTTGTATATTCGGTGTTAGGAAAGACCATGCAAAGAATATACCTCCACCACTGTGATGAGTTCAGACAACCACCATTGAGGGTGCAGCTGTGATTTCTTTTTTTTTTCCCCCCCAATTTGTTTATAACAAGCATCCAGTTTTAGGATTCACCATTCTGCAGTACAGAAAGAGTAATATGAATTGAATTAGGGTGTGAGAGGACTGAGTGAGGAACATAGGCAAATGCTTTCAAACTTGGGACCAAAAATCAAACTCTTATTTTCTTTCTTAACCACCCAGAGTGCTCCTGTTGCCCATTGGCATGGGTTATTTTTCTAACCTATTTACTTTTAGACTCAAGCTGTTCTTTTGTAGAACAATGCTTCTCTTGGAACAGAGAAAAAAGAAATATGCAGCCCTAGCTGAACTAACAAGAACATTATGTGTTTCAGCTAAATAAATAGCTGGGGGAAGAGGGCATCCTGACTTGAGCAGTTACAGCCACAAAGGCTGAACATGAATTCTCTGAATCTGAGTTCCTGGTACAGGTTCATCTCCACTGCTAATCAAATGCCCTGTGTCGTGCTTCTGAAGACATTCTGTTTCCATTTGAAGTGACCCAGTAAACACTCCACTAATAATTACTGTGCTCCAGAGAAGCCTTTCAAGTGCACTGCAGCCTACCTCTGCCAAGGCTGGGGGGGAGCAGGGGAGTTTTCCAGTCACACATGCTCTGCTTGCCTCGTGGCTGAGCGACCCTGCTGTGCCAGGGACACATCCTGCAGCACGGCACAGAGCTGGCACTGCCCCTCCTGTGGGCAGGCTGGGCACAGCCACACCACCTGCCTGGCTGCTGCCCACACAGGCATGGCTTTCGTGTTTTATAAAGGTAACGAGGGTAGCTGGTGGTAGCAATATCCCAAAACTCTGGGCCACCACTGTGGTCAGACGAGAGGGATCAGATCCAGGATCACAACACTGCCCATTCACCTGCTTTTGAATTTGAAGCAGTGTACTAAGTAAATGGTTTTTGTGCATTTTTGCAAATAATGGTCAGTGGATAACTGGCATAGTAGGTGGTGCATTGCACTGTTGCTGGGAAACTGTGGATGGATATGAAACTGCAAAGGTCAGCTGCTGCAATTAGTTATCAAGAGAGAATAATTTCAAAGACCTGCACAAGGATACAGCTATGCAACACCCACTGTCTTGGCAAAGCTTAGTACAGCTAATCATCTGCTTTGAAAATGAGAGGGAATGTGTCCTTGGGTTGGACAAGAAGATCTCTCTGCCTATTCGCCAGCCAAAAATTTTGTGCTTACATTGCCTTATACCGAAATGGAAAACAAGAAAGGAAAAAAAAATAGCAAAGGCATGGAAATGAGTCCTGAGTGCGCCAAACATGGAAATGCCAGTGTCTGATAACAAAAGTGCTCTCTAAGAAAAAAAAAAAATAGTGAGATGTGAGATGCTCAGAAAAGTGTGCATACATGTGAGATCATCTGGTGATCAGGTACAGCTTTGGCACACATGCACACACAGTTAGTGTAATACTGTTCTGTGACATGCTTCCTGCTCAGTCTTTTGTCTTTCTGAAGTCTTTCATTCAGAGTTTAAATTATTTCATCCTGCCCACCAGAGCTTCCAACCTGTTCAGTTTAGTGCTGCACAAATACACTTGCAGGGAGAGGCCTCTCCCCAACAATTTCATTCTTCTTTTCTCTCTCTTTGTTTTGTTGAGGGAAAAAAGGCCCACATATGGAAATTTCCTGTCTCATAGTATTTAGCACTACAAGTACTCTTCTAATAGAGAATCATGAAAAGTTATGGACTGCAACCCTTTAGCCTGCTGTAAAACAGTGTGATTTGTATTTTGTTAAGCCATAAATTGATAATGTCGCACCTTCTCTATTATTTAAAACATAGCATTAATATTAAAATTGCCGTGCCTGTCCATAACTTTGGGATCAGGTATGTACCTCAAGGGATCCAGCTCCATCTGCAATAAGTGCTTTTCACTTCAGATTAATATATTTTCATTTGCCCTGTCAGCCTATGCAGATGGAGCAGGCCTCAAACCACACAGGGTCAAGTAGGAGCCCAATTAGGCAGAGTTATTTTTAAGTTCTAGCGGGCACAGGGTCAGCACACTGGAGAGATTTAAGCACCTAAAGATGTAGATAGGTGTCTCATGTATTTTCAGAAGAGCTATCACTCTGCAGTCAAGGGGAGCTAGGCATCTGGTAACTATCTTGAAAAGCACGTTTTGAGATTCCTGCAAAGAGCTTGAATTCTTTTGGAAATCCACCTTCTCCTGCCACTGGAAGGCTCAGAACACGTACATGCCTACACTGTTCAGGAGGTGACATGTGCCTCGGCCATCCCAGGAGTCCAGAGCTGGTCAGGAAACGTGGGTTAGTCAGCTGCACTCAGGCATGGCCTGGGGATCTCTGATGGATCTCTTGCCTGGCCAAAGGAAGGTCAGAGAACATAAACTAAACCACTTTCTAGCTAGCCCAGTCATCAGAAGAGGCCATGATTAAATGCCTGGAGAAGAGCAAGAGCAGGGAATGTTTCAATGCTAATGCTCCTCTATCTTCTGATGATTTTCAGTCAGGGGGTTTCTAGTGTAGTTTCTATATGCAATAATTAACAAACATTTTCTCCTTCTTCGCCGCCAAAGGGCTTTTTCAAACTCCTCTTGAATTCAGTATGAGGTTTTTGTATCCACGATGTTCCTCCTTTGCCAAGGATTTTCCCACATGCATTGCCAATTGCACAAAGACTGTCTCTGTGTCCTGGATACAGTCCTTCTTACCTTTTTTTGATGAACAAGGATTCTTGTACTGGAGGCAACAGCAGAGTAACTTCTTTCCTAGTCATGCCTCTATACTTATCATGATTTTATATTCTCCAACATATTCCACCTTAAAGCATCTCTGTTCCACACTACAGACTCCCAGCATAATTTCTTTTCTCTTTTTCCAATATGGAACTTTTTAAACATCCTTGCCTCTCTTGTTTGAAACTTTTCTATATATTTGTAATATATCCAGTGTAGATGGCATTAATATCTGTCTTTCTGCTGTTGAACATCCCATTTATTCCTGCCTTTAACTTCCTAATTTCAGCTGGGTAGTCTTTCCTATGTGTGTTTTTATACATCTTTAAAAGGCACAGTGAAGGTGCCTGTCAAAAGCTTAGTAGAAAGCCAAATAGGAGCAGTCTGCTTTAATAACCCTTTTTCATATACATGGGTCCCCTGACTGTCAACAGGTTTCTGAGGCAGGACTTCCCTTGCCAGAAATGGTATGCAGGAGCCAGGCTTAAAATGTTTCCAGCATGAAAGAGAAGTAGTCCCTTAGAGCTAGAGACACTTTGACATTTTAATCTAATGCTGTGAATTGTCTTGGGATTTTAGACACACTTGGAATACAGCAGATGACACACAGTCCTTAGGATTCTTTTTAGGAAACAACTTAGGAAAATGAGAAATGTGTACCCTCAGCCATATTTTATTAAATCTACCTTCTTATTTTGCTCTTAGAATCACCGAATAATTTCTTCTGGAAGACACCTGTGAAGGTGTGTAGTCCAGCATCTAGCTTAAAAAAGTTTTGATTAGAAGAGGTTGGTCAGAGCTGAAGAAATTTATCTTAAAGGATGGGAATCCCACTCCTCTCTAGGCTTCTGTTCCAGTATTTCATGGTGAAAATTACCTAGTTGAAATTCCCCATGCTCCATCTTGTATATTCTTTCTTTTTGCAGTCCCTTGTCCAGCTTTGGGAAGGGTCTGGCTCCAATTTCTCCTCATCCTTCCACCACGTAGCTGTAGCCAGCAGTCAAATCTCCATTCCTCCTTCCTTTCTCGGGGCTGAACACACTCAGATCTTTTTTAGCCACTATGACCTGAAGCATTGGTTTGACAGCCCAAGCAGCAACAGCATGTTTCAGCTCTTGTTCCTAATAATGAATGGGACAGGACCAGGATGTAAATGTTACCCACATAGAGTTGGAATAAATCCTTAACAAGTTTTTTAATTAGGTTCCTCAAAACCAGGCGGTTAGATCTAAAGAATTTCACTAGAAGTCAAAAACTAATTAATTCCTGAAGCATTGGCTGAACGTGGTAATATGTACAGGACATAGGAGGGCAGAGAGCATGTGCACTACAAAGTTAAATCCTAATAGAATAATCACCCCAGAGGGGGTCATCAAGAGCTAGTAGAAATTAAAGCAATGCAGAATGCTCCAGCTTAGACTAAAGTGATTTCCATCAGAGCAGATCTGCAAAGACCAGATGAGGTTTTAACTGCTAGTTTGCAGTTACTGTGCATACTTGGGGTCTTACAATATCCAGCAGCTGTGTGTGTTGCTCTTGTATTCCTTGATAGCAGAAGGGATGGAGCTGTAAAGCAGGGAGGCAGAGAGAGCCTTCACCTCAGTGCTAGGAGTTTCTGTGTTAGGTTCTATCCAACTCAGTTGTCTGCCATTACATTATTTCACATCTATGACTCTACCATGGAGTAAAGTGGCAAGGTGAGACTTTTCGGACTGCTGGCGATAGATTAATCTCTCAGATGCTCCACAGAGCACACAGAAGTACATTTCCTAGAGTCTGAGTGTAGTATGGGGTAGGTAAAGGCAAATCAGCTGAAATAAATCTTGATGATGGCAAAAAAAAAAAAAAAAAAAAAAATCTCCAGAACAGTTCATAAAATTTCTGCTATTTCTATAGGAAATACAATTGGTAACTCATAAGACACTGACCACAGTAAATCCAACCTTAACTGCCTGCTTAGATTGGAATCCAGATCTGAAATTTAAAATATTCAGAGACAATAATTTTATACCAGCTGTGTGTCCTTACATCTGCAGTTCTGAAATTTATTGTAAATCTTAACCATTTCCAGAAAAGTGCATTTAGTGAGTGTCAAAAGAGGAACAATGCTGCAGATTACAAACCAAACTCCAGTTCCTGGTTTTTTTGGCAGTCAGATACACAACAGCAGCTAGATGCTTGCTCCTGACTAGAAGGTCTGCCTAAATATTTATTGATAGGTGTGGCAGGAAATGTGGGTGAGTGCTCACGTGTTTGGCATAAAATTTGGTGACCTTGACACCTTTAGGTGCTATCATCCTGTTCTGGCTTCTTCTCAAATTCATTTTAGCCTTGATAGAAGTTTTGTGAGGCTCCTGGGCACACAAATCTCCTTTAAGAGAATATTAGTATTAGACGGGGTGTGTATGTGTGTGTGTCTGTGTGTGTGTGTGTGTGCAGAAGAAACACTTCTGCCTAAAGGGACCAACTAGAATCTGATCCACTAAATATTTCCAGTGTTGAATTGTTTCCAAACTGCTTACGCTTCACATTTTTCTTTGTTCATATTTATTTCAGAGATGATAAGATGAATCTGGTATAACCATTCTTCATCGTGGTAATCAGAGATAAAAGTGCTAAAAATGCAAAACAATATCGGTCAAATCTGGACAACGTGAAAAAAAAAAATAAAAAAAAGAGCAACCAAGGCTGACCTTGACAACATTACTGCTGAATGTGACCCAGTCTGAATGATGCATCCATCCAACCCAAGAACTGAAGTCTCTTACAAGTGGGTTTGTAATATGACAGAGTATTGGTAAGATCTTTTGAAAAAGAGGGGAAAATGGGCTCTGATGTGAACTTTAAATGACAAAAGGCTCATTTAAAAGTTTGTAATTCGGCTAAACTTCAGAGTCTAGTGTATTTCTTTCTCTGTTTTTCTTATTTCTAATATTATATGTACGTGCACATATTATATATGTCTACTTTTAAGACGTTATGTGTATAGATATTTATGAATACATGCACATAAATATGTAAAACTTAAACTGATTTTCAGACATTTAAATACTTGTGTTATAATTTCAAAGACATAAGTGAAATAAAGTTCACTAAGGGCAGAAGCTTTAAAGGCTGTTTTTGAAATAAGTCAGCTATTTTTGAATTAAACAGAGAAAGAATGTGGATGTAGAAGTTGTGACCTGCTGCTAGACCAGAGTGCATCCCAGCCCTGGCTGAGATCTGTGGCAGGTTTCCCTTAATGAGGCAGGAGCCGTGGATGCCACCACGCTCATCACTGCAGTGAGGGTGGCACAGCCTGCACCCTCCCTGGCACGCCAGGCACAGTGATCCTCTGGGAAAGGGATCAGACAGCACATGCTTGTGGAGAGCTGTGAGGTGAGTCTCTATTTGGTTGGAACACATTTTTTAGGCTTCGGGGGCTGTGCTGGGTTCTCCTCATTCATCAGTATTTTTAATTTTCCTAGAGGACTTTAATACATGTAAGATAGCGTATAGCCCTTCAGCACAATGTTAGCCAATACTCCAGGGAGGTCCTGCTGCTTTTCTTCCCCCAGAAGCATCACTCAGTCTGGAGGCGCAGTGCCAGGCAAGGGCACGCTTTGGGACAGCAGGAATGGCATTTTCTTGGTATGCACAGCAGCCTCCTTTTGGGTGCTTTATGTCCTGTCTCCCAGGCATCTGCTCATCATTTCCTTGAGTGTTTGGATAGGGTAATGCAGAGCACCTTTTGAGAAGGTAGAAGCTGCCACCACCAGTGAGGTTCAAAGGGATGATGAAAATGTTGTGGTGGCTAAGTTTATTTTCTTATGCTGACTCCTTCTTTTTGCTACTTCAGCTCCACTCCACTCTCAGCAGGTAAATCGTAAAGATTTATATTCACTGTGCCAGAGATGCTGACCTCCCCGATAAATTCAAATTCATAACAGTGTCTAAGGTATAGAGGCTACTTGGCGCAGTGGATAAAATGGAGTGTAAAAAATATTCTATTCCCATAGAAATTAATGGAATTTGTTTACACTTAAAGCAGGGCTGACTGTGGTTCAATGACACTGAATTTCACAGATTTGCATTGATTTGCTAATGAGAAAATTACACCACTGTTTTCTTGCCTTTAAATTTGACCCTTTCACTTCAGCTTGAATTGATGATTACTGTGGGAACAGAAGGAACTGGATTCACTTCTCTGGAGTGAACATAATTCAGTGAGCAAACTATAAAAGAGTTTGACGGGAAAGTAATCCAAGGATTAAAAAAAAAGTCACCAAAGAAACAGCAGAAGAAAGACTGTCTGTCTGGCAAAAGGTCACGGCGACTAGTACGTGATCCTTGGCACCCCCAAATGTTGGGGTGCTGCCCCCTTGTCCAAAGCGAATGCTGTGGAAGAGGGCTGGCATGCACAAATGTGATGTTCATAAACTCCTGACGGGTGCTCTGAAATCCAGCCCACTTCTCCTGCGTCCTGTGGGCCTGCCTTCAGGGATCTTGCAGGGAGCACGGCGGTGGCTGCAGGCCCAGGCAGTGGTTGCAGGCCTGGGCGGTGGCTGCAGGCCCGGGCAGTCATTGCAGGCCCAGGTGGTGGCTGCAGGCCCGGGTGGTGGTTGCAGGCCCGGGCGGTGGTTGCAGGCCCGGGTGGTGGCTGCAGGCCCAGGCGGTGGTTGCAGGCCCGGGCGGTGGTTGCAGGCCCGGGCAGTGGCTGCGGGCCCAGGCAGTCATTGCAGGCCCGGGCGGTGGTTGCAGGCCCGGGCAGTGGCTGCAGGCCCAGGCAGTCATTGCAGGCCTGGGCGGTGGTTGCAGGCCTGGGCAGTCATTGCAGGCCTGGGCGGTGGCTGCAGGCCCGGGCAGTAGCTGCAGGCTGGGCCGGGCCGGGCCGGGCGGAGTGCAGTGCTGGGGCTGCGGGAGCGAGCAGCTCTCAGCTGGACCCGCGCACGGCTGACCTGCTCCGGCTCTAAGGAAGAAAGCCCACATTAGCATGTAAGCAAAGGAAGTCAAAGTGATCTCATTCATAGAGCTTTCTCCCATCTATGACAGGGGAGTTGGTCCCCACAGAATAGCCTTTCTCTGGGCCACACAGGGCTGTCTGCCTAATTTTCCTCATTCTTAACCTTTGCCTCTCCATAGTACTGAAGTGCAAGACAATGCCAGGATGCTGCATTCTTCCCTTATATCTTAGCTACAGTGCCGACGGGATGGCAGGGTTAAAAATGTTCGCACAGCCGTGGGACAGCTTGAATTCGGGGAGCTGTTCTGTCTGAGCTGCAAGGACTCACCAGCTTGAGTACAAGCGTCTCTGCCTAAGCTTAACTGTGAGCTACTGAGTTTCAACTGATGGTAAAAAATAACTTCTAAATAATAAAAGTCCCCAAAGCAAAACTTTCATCTAATACTACTAATTGCCTTTGAATTAGTTCTTCTCTATAATGCCACGTTAGCACAGCGGCGCATTAATTATTAAGCAATATTTAAATCATTCTGAACTAAGTAATGCATTCATTTAACACCTCTATTAGATAGGAAATATCTCTTGTAGCATGTTACATTTTTAAAACTTTTATTATTTAAAATAACATTTTTTGTTTGTCTTTCCACCTTACATAGTTGGGAATTTTTGTGAAGACAATGCTGCAATTGAACTCCTGGTTCAGAAGAAAAGTATTTCTCATATTTTTAATCTAGTAACTAATATTTTTAAAAATTATGCCTCTTAGCAAAGTTTTTTTTTTTTTTTGCTGTATTGTTGGGCAGCTTGGCAAATTGCTTTTTAAAGAAGTCTAATTAATTATATATGACACTAATAAACTAAGTATTCATAAACTGTATCGATTGTGCCAACATAGGCCTTGAATCCGTCTCACTATTGAATAGCTAATATTTACATTCCTCTGGAAAAGAATGTAGCCTTGCTGTGACTTTATGAGCTAATTGTACAGTGCAAAAGGTGAAATAACCTCGCCTAAAAGTAAAGGCAGGAATATTCCACAGTAGAAATATATTAGCCACAACTTAATTCCTTTATTATTATATTATTCTACCAAATCTATTTCTTCTTTTAGCATGTATTCAAAATACGGCTTTGCTGTTTTGCAAGACCTCTTTTGTCTTGCCCTATAGAAAATGCACCCAGGTATCTGTTCTATTAAATTTATCAAACAAGCTTTCCCCCTGGGTCTTTAAGGTGCTCAGACAGGAGATTCAGCTCCTGAACAGAGACACTCTAAGATGTAAGAACACCCCCTGCCTGCATAAATAAAGCCTCCCAGGCGGCCAAACCCCCCAAAAGATGTGAGTATGTTCTCATGGAGGGCAGGCTAGTCAAGGTGCTGACTTCACAGCCATGCAGGGCCTCACAGTGAGCAGCACAGTGAATGGAGTTCCTGGGAAAAGGGGAGAGGCACAATCACTGGTCCGTGTCCTGACACGTGGGCTGAAGACATTCTTCACAGTTCAGACAGGATTTTTCTTTTTTCTCTACAGCTCTCCAGGTATTTCTCGAGCTCACCTGTAGTATGCTGTAAGACCCAAATGAATGTCTAAAGTGTTTCCTAGGTGTTAAAGGAGCAACTGATTTTGCTGTGCCAATTTGCATGACCTGCCAAGTGCTCCACACAAACTCTGGCCCTTCCTTTGTGTCCTTCCACTACATGTGGAAGGTGTTAAACTGAAAACACTTACAGAAAATCACAATTAGATCATAGCAGGTGCAGATAGAGGATGTCACAGGCTTTGCTACTGTCCTTGAGAAAATTATGGGACAGGTCTTCTTGCAAGCTATTTTATTCAGGCACATGGAGGACAAAAACGTGACTGGGAAAGCCAATATAGATTTACCAATGCTAAATGGTTCCTGACCTCTCCTGTCACGGTGTCTGGTGTAACAACTTGCTCAGGGGTGAGCAGACAGCTGAGGATATCACTTACTTTGATTTTAGCAGGATGCTTGATGCAGTTGTGCCCTTGTGTCCTGGATGGAAACACATTATCTTACGAGCCATGAGGAGTATGGAAAACTGCCTGACTGGCTGGTGGTAGTCAGTGGCTCAAATTGTCTGCCACTCATAAACAGAGCTCCTCAGGGGGGATGCTGGGACCAGCAGTGCTCAGCATCCTAAAAACTGGCCCTGATGGTAGCACTGAGTGTACCTGCTGCTCCAGGTTTGTGTGACTCGACAGGAAGAGTTGTACATACTCAGGAAGGGATAGCTGCTGTACAGAGAGATTGGGTTATAAAGAGATGTGCAAGGTTCAACAAAGGGAAACGTGAATTCCTGCTCCTGGGATGCAGTAATCCCAAGCAAAAGCACAAACTGAGATCTGTCTGGAGGGGCCCTTTGGTTCCTGGTGGGCAACCAATCTCAGCATGAGCTAGGGGTGTGCTTCAGCAGCAAGGCAAGGTAGTCCTGGGACAGATCAGGACAAATTTTATGCTTGCTGTCATACCAGTTTGAAATATGTGTAGTCAGACTCATATACCATGTCTGACAGGACACTATTTCTTCATTCTTAGATTTCTCCTTTTTAATCACTTGTTCCATTCAGATGCTCCTGATGTTTATATTCCAATTCTGGACTCTTGCAGGACTTTACTGTCTTCCTCTGGATTCCTTGCTTCATGCTTTTTTGCATCTAGTTCTATGAAAAGCTAATTTTTTTCCACTGAGATGGTATTTTCCCACATATACTTCTGACATTTAAATCTTCAGGACAATATTCCCTTTGTGAGAAAATCCTTTAACTTCATAACCTCAGCCTTCACTAATATTTGCATTCATGTTGGAACTATGCCCTTTCCCCCAAGCTGTACATTTCCCTAGGTGACTAATAACTGCAGAATGTCCAAGTGTTTGATGGATTACGAAATTGTTTAGTTGACCCCCTTGTAGGGCAGGATTGCAAGGAATACACGGAAAGATATCTGAATCTTGTGTCTCTAGTTTGTGATCGTTCCATTAATTTATTTGTCTTATCAGAACTAATGGAAGGCATCATGATATTGCATAAACATAAAAGCCTTCAGCAGAACTTTCCAACACTAAGTGGGAGACTCTACAGAAAAATGCTGTGTAGTTTTGATGGGTGACCTCAACACAGTAGACAAGAGAAATTGTCTAAAACAGGACTTATAATTGTGAAGCATGAAAATTTTAACGATATCAAGATAGTAGCATCTAAAAAGGGTCCAAAGATGGATATGCTTCTGTAAGCACAGAGGATTACAGTACAATTTTAGAAATGTCTAAAATCTGTTTTAAGTAAATTCTGAGGTCAATGATTTTCTAAGTATGCTCACACTCTTCAGCAACAGAAGAGTTTCTGTGTAAGTACAGCTGGAAATCTTTGCAAAGCTTTAAATCGATGCTTTCACATGAGGAGTGTGGACAACCAGCTGTTCTGCATTTGGCACTTTCAGAACCACTGTAGCAAACTGCAGTTTGGGTTTGATGAGATTGGTGAGAGGGGAACTCACCACTGGAGACAATCAGAGGTCATAGGTCCTAGCCAGGTTTTGTTTCTTTTGTTTTGTTGTTTCCCCCACCCTCAATTAGTCAGTTCAGGGCTGGTTTTTCACTTTTGTCTCATGACTATGACTAATACTTTCTATGGGCATACTTTCTAGGTGAATTTCCAGTCTTTTGTTGCCAGGGGGTTTTGAGAATTTATGCCTGCTGGGACTTTGATTCACACCTTCCCCTTTTTTCCATATCTGAACTGCCTATGATCCTCAGCTGCTACTATTTTTCTGAAAGGTAGCTTGGAAGTTGGCACTATTCAGCAAGGAGAGCAAAAAGAGCAGCTGTGTCACTGGAACACTTTAAGAGTTACTATTTTATTCAAACTGAAGTATCAGTCTGAGGAGATCACTTTTTGGGTAGGAGAAATATTTTTCAGGCATGGGACATGGTATTTCTGGTGCCTGTACATCACTCATGAAGTAATGTCTATATATCACTGTGCAAGAAAACATTGTGTTTTGTCTGTATCTCATTTCAGGCTGTGTTTCAGATTCACTGTCCATGACACTTTCCTTCTGGATTGTTTTATCCAGCTTATGCTATAAAACCAGATGCCTAATTATTTTTAACCTGAACGTAAGAAGTGGAAGAAGATGTTTTTGTTTGCTGTCTTTGCCAAGAGCAGTTAGACTGCCTAATGGAAGCCAGTTGTCTCAGTCTCTCTCTGAGAATTAGGTATGAGCATTTTGACCAGGATAACAAAGTGGTGAGTAACATGACAGGTGAGCAAGGAAACTTTGTGATGGAGGCCTTCTTCCTTGACTTGTTCAAGACCCTGTTCCCAAGCAAGAAGGAGGCTCCAAAAAAAGCAGATGCAGCCGCATCACACACAGGTGGCTCACGAGTAGAAAATATTCGGGGTCATTTGTGGGGAAATCCCAAGATCCAGACCCTGGGTAGACTGACTGCCAGGCATGTGGTAAGACTCAGCCTGTGCTGTAGTGTAAATAAAGCAAGAGGTGAAAGGGTAAGATGGGAGAATAGCATTTCTGTCAATGTAAATGTATCCTCTGAAGCACTACAGGAAAAAGGACCCCATCAGGAATGAGAGGGTGGGAGACGCCATATGTTGGATAGGAAAAGATGTAAGATTAGGATGTAGGGAAATCCCCTGATGAGAAAGAGATAAAGGAAGGGATTCAATGGCAAGAAAAAAGAGACTTTGGGGATACAGGATAAAGAAAAATTAACGTGGTAAGGGAAAAAAACCAAGAAAAGTGGAATGCAATGAAAAGAATTGGACAAAAGAAAGATCACAGGAAAAGAAGAGGAAGTGTGTGAGTCAGTAAAGGGTGATAGGCATAAAAGCATTGAAGAATAAATGGAAAAGAAATACTCCTTTCAGAGAGAAAAATAGTTACTGAAGAAAGAGAACAACATGCAGAACAATAAAAATCTAGGATAAATTATACCGATGTGAATTAAATAAATCATTACTAATAAAAGAGAAAAGGTGGGGAAAAGACTGAAGAGAATAAAAAATTAGTCAATATTAGGGAAAAAATAGATGATGGATTTTAGTTGTATTTATTTGATGGTCTATATTTAACAGTCTTTCAGTAAGAGGAATATCTTCTGAGACTTTGATATTAAAATCAGTGGCCATCTATAATGTGCTGCATTTATCACATTTTGTCATTATAATGTTCATGTAATGGCTTTTTTCTTTCCTACATTAATGTAATCTAAGTAATAAAGGGAATATGTACAAAAGGTTACCCTATAGGAAAAGTGATCCTCCCCCCAGATTAATTACTCTAATTATATTTTCAGAGTAGAATTGAATTTAATTTGGCCTCTTTTAATTAAGGGGCCAAAAAAACCTTGTCTCCTTTTGAGCCATTTTTTTTTCTTACAAGCCCACTGTTTACAGTTCATCTGAAATCTGAGGGTCACATGCCCTGCTCTTTTTGCACACAGCAAAATCAGCAGCTTACATTTAAGATGTTTTGCTTCTTTTCTGAGCCTCTTGCTAGTGTACTTAGCAGAGAATGATTAAAACCTGTGCTCTGTTAGAACTGTTGCAGTGTTTAAACAAGGAAGTCTGTGTTTGTTTAAGAGAATGGGGAAATGGTTATCTTGACAGATTAGACTGAAAAAACAGGACAGACAGAGTTTAGCACAGATGTCCAAATTTGCCACTTGGCTGGTTTTTTGAGGTCCTCTAAACAAAACTTGCTTGTATGTTTGTGCTTTTGCTCTGTTTGACACCTGACTGAGGAATGTGATTAAGCTCTACTGCCAGGGATTACATGTCCCTCTTGAGCAAGTGTTCACAGGGCTGAAGTTTCCTCATGTCTGTCTAACTGTGTCATAGCCTGCTATGGGAATACAAGAGAAACATCTCAAAATGGATTAAAGCCCTTGGAGAAAGGCTGGAGTGCAATGAAACGACTGTTTTGGACAGAAATTCACTGCACAATTTTTGAACTGAAGTTTCTAGCATCTCCATTCTCTTAGTGACAGAACACATGGAAGTGAGAAATATATAATTTTTCTGTGAAATACTGAAGCCATTTGCAAGACACATTGCAGCCTCCCAGACATAAAGCACATTTCGTTGGAGAAAAATGTTGCACCCTTAATCAGTGTGAGATTATAATTTTCCAATACATTTTTTCTAATCATTTTTCTAATACATTACTTCCATGATAGAAAAAGCACTTCCAAAGCTGCTGTCACTTAATTTCTTTAAAACATGCTTATCTGAAAATGAATTTTTGCTTGGTTTGATTAATTTTAAGCTGAAAAACAGTGACAAGTACTTGATGGATAAAGGCCATCTGCCTACCCGAGTAGCTCATGGCACTGATTAGGCTGTGTGTGTGTGTGTGTGTGTGTGTTGGGGTTTGTATTTTCACTGTGCCCCGTGAGAAGTGCTTTGATTGGTGTGCACGTTCTGTGTATCACATACACCCTGGCCATATACACAAATTTGGTGTACGCTGTAGGTCCCCAGAAATATGTCATAACTCTGGACTAGATCCCAAAAAAACCCCAGCTGTGCATGGGATCTGACAGTGGAGATGTATAAATAGCATTATAGCGATTGCCATTGATTCCAGCCTTCAGAAGCACTCCAGGAAACTCCATCTTTATATGTTTGTGTGACTGCAGAAGTTTTTTTGAGCTATTAATGGTGAATATACTGTTAGAATGAGAAAGCTCTTTTTTTGAGAAATTACTGGAGATATGTTGATGAGTTGTTCTGACTCTTATTAGCACAGTGATGTTGGACAGACATTTTATAAAGCACCTGTGGCAGAGCAATTTGTGCAAGTCTTTTGTCCTTTTTTTCAGGCTGTCCTATATCTAGATTCAAGCAGTGTTTTACCAAGATTAAAGATATGTACCTAACATAAATATTAAGCACCTGATAAACACATAATGCATGAAGAATGTAAAATGTGTGATAAATATGAAAACAAAACTTCTTTGAGATTCAAGTTTCCATACAGCTAAAAGGACCCTGTAAGCAATTGAATTTTATGACCTGTAGAGTTGTTCTATGGCTTTGATGAAAGATTTTGATACCTGCTTTGATAACAGTTTTACTTGCTTCAGCATCTGCTGAAGTATCATGACACTATTTAAAGCAGTCATGAAATTGAAGCCACAGCCTAGTTCCACCTTGAAACCTATCAGGTGTTTTAACTTTTTGTTGAGGAGCTGTGAGAATTTTCAGCCTGACATCAGAAGAAATGTAAGAAGGCCAGGGACCTTTAGGAAGAAAGTGTTTATGCCAGGAGACTTTTATTTTGTTGCTGATAGGCTTTTTATCTGTTTCTTTTATCACCACTTCCTGATTTTTGTTTTCTTTCCAAGCCTTGGGCTTGAAAGTTATGATGGTTCCGAAGTTATGTGCCAAACATGCTGTGAGAGCAGAGATGAGTAAACTGCTTATAGTTGAAATTTTGGCTTGAAACCTCTGACTTGCCACAAGGTGCTTAAAAAGGTCTCTGAATTTTTATTTTGTGCCTGTGCAAGTGTGAAAAAATGGATTATTTGCCAAAGCAAAACGGGAAACTGTACCAGTTGGTTTTCTTTTTTGTGCCATGGTGCAGAAATAATTTCACCACCTTTGCATGGTGAAGAAAATGGGATTCAGGTTAGTGCAGCTTGTTAGTTGAGGCTAGGAGGTGAGTTCATATTTAAATTCACAGAATAATGCTACAACAAATAGTAAAACACACTCTATGTAATTACTGGGAACAAGTGTTGCCAGAAATAAAAACTTTCCAAATGGTGTCAAAAGAATAATAATTCGAAATTTATAAGTAATATAATAAATAATGATAATATAAATATGATAATATAGTGATTATTATTAGAATTATAATGATAATATAAAAAAAACAACTCTTTAATGAAAACTTTCAGGGGCACAAACGTAGCTCTGCACACACATAATAAAGTATTTCTACAATTTTTGTAAGGTTAATTAGTTAGTATATCTAGGAGGCACATCCAATAGGGGACCAGTGGCCCCAATAACCCACCCTTGGGCCAGCGCCTTGGAGCTGTCCAGGGGTTTCTTAGCCCCATTTCTTGTTATGTCTCTTAAGTTCTGTTGGAAAACAAGATGTCCGTGTCAGAATAAGACTAAGCATAATTTCAAGAATGTGATAAGGGTTAGCTTATTGTGAGAAAGGGCAGGAAAAGCGCTAGAAACCATACAACTCTGTATTAAAAATCTACAAAGGTACAAAATATTTGAAAAAAAAATACAAAGCTGAAAATCATTAGGCATCACAAGGAATAGTGTAACTGTCAACAAAAAAACCCAAATAATTTTAAAATAATCACATTTTCTTCTCTGATAGGGTGTTGGGTTAATAACACGAAATGTTAGCTATTTTCACTGTAGTTAAGAGACAAGCTATGTCAGCTACATAGTCTGGCTGTGTATTACACAGCACTCCAAAAACCAAGTGGGAGAATTGTGGTGTTGTTAAGCTGTTGTGAAGTAGGAACAAATGTGACTGGTAGTCTATAGTTGGAAAATAACTATCAACACTTCTCGGTCAAACTAGTGTGTGGACTGAGAAAAGACTCCCATTCAGCTGCTCTGAGACCACTCTTCAATATATTAATCAATATCTTCCATATTGAAACAGGGAGTATACTCTTTAAAAAGATATGGTTCCTCCCAAAATGGAATGGGATAGGACTGGATGCTGAATAATCTTTACAAGCTGGAAAAGTACAGTGCAAAAGATATGTGAAACATGATGCATAGGTGAGGAAAATTAGCTTGTATGGGTTTATCATGGAGCAAAGTGAACAATGTCAACAATGTCATGCTCTTGTGAACACATCAACATATCATGCTGGGTTATGAAACAGCATGGAACACATTAACTAACAATCCCTCTCCACTGAACAGTGGGGAGAAGTCAGCTCTGTGCCCTGCCCATCCTTTGGCCATTTACACTTCAAGCTGTGGTCTGAGTAGAGAGAATCTGAAGGAAATGGGAATTGCTAGAAACAGAGGATTTCAGTTTTGAGAAAATCTGATCAGAGGCAGAAATCTTAAAACAAAGGGGAAAACCTCCAAAATAAGAAAGCAACTTTACTTCATGGCTGTTGTAGAAAGACTAAGAAGTTAAGGCATAAGGTTCCAGCAAGGGAGGTTTATATCACTTTTTAGAAAGGCAGAGCGTTAAGGACTATCTTAGAGGGTCTTATAAAAATTCTTGTAAGCCAAAATATTGGTTATATAGGCCATCATATATAGATGATTCTTGAAGCATTGTTAAGGTGTAAGGTGTAAGCTCTGAAGGCTATTTCATGCTGTGATCCAGCCAGCATATATGTCTACTGTAAATATATATATAGATATAAAATATGTATATATCTATATTAAAAATGTTATTGTGATATCTACATATTCCTATGGAGGTTTTTAGTTTTGCATTACTTAAGCATGTGCAAACACCAGGGTTGCTTTAGTACACTAAATGATGATGATGATGATGATGATGATGATGATGATGATGATGATGAATATGATTCTGTCTTTCCAGGAAAGCGTGAGCAAGAATGTTGGACATGAACTTCCTGTTTCCACTGAAACTTTTTGTTTTGTCTGCAAATTTCTGGAATTGCATGGAATGGACAGGGCAGTTTCCCTTAAGCTTGTTATGCACCTATTAGAAAAATATTTCTGTTCTTTTCTAGTTTGTTTGTTTGGGGTTTTTTTAAATTACAATCATTTGTCACAAAGATTTACACATGCTGACTTCCATGGTTTTTTGTTTGCAGTCCTTAGTTGCAGATTGTTGGGGTTTTCAGCTCTCCTGAAGTAGGATGATCTCTTAGGAAAAATATTTTACTGTTGAATTGCCCAATGGTACCTTGCGGGGACCAATTAATTAAGCTTTGCTAACTTTCTGTAGCATTTAGTGCTCCTTGATTTACCATAGATACAATCCTTTTTTCATCCTGCTCTGGACACAAGCAGCTTTTCACACAATCAGGTCAGCTTGGAGTATCTGAACTGATTGGCTTTTTCTTATCTCTTTTTTTCAAATTGATGACTGAATACAGGTTGTAGGGAAAGCATAAGGCTGTGAAAAGAATATGCCAGTTGAGCTGGAAAAATGTGAAAAATATGATTTGACTTACTCAGATGCTAATGAACTGACCTTCCTTGTGCCCTGCAAGTTTTCTAGAGTAAAATTAACAGGGAAGGAGTAGATTTACTCCCCAAAAAGCTCCAGAAGTATCAGAATAATCCTCCTGCTATTTCTGTACTGCTAAATTAAGGGGACCTGTGCAGCATGCTGGGCTTACCCATCCATACTGACACAATGCCAGGGCTCCTGCATCCCTTCAGTTTTGGCCCACACCATCTGCTGGGCATGAGATGGGCCTGTACCTAAGTTATGAGTTTGGATTTCGTTGCCTTGTTTTGAATGATTGCATAATTTAGAGGAAAGAATGTGTGCTGTTCTGTGTAGGCTGGCTCGAGATTGGCCTTGGGCATACTGAATTTAGTACCATGTCTTAGGCCATCTGTCCTGGAAAGACAGGAAGGAATTTGTGTTTTACTTTTGGCAAAGAAGTTTATCCTTCATGGTAAAGGTCAGTGCAAGGTCACAGTGAAAACTATTGTCCTCTAATTGTTTGCACAGTGACTACCCTTCCAATCTGCACAAAATCCACCATCTCCCAACCAGTGCTTTTGCTGTTGAGAGCACAAGCATTCACTAGTGATGAAAAGGAAAATGACAGTCAAAAGATATGGAGCTTTGATCTTTTGCATTCGACACTTTTGAACAGCACTAAAGACAAAGGCTTAGAAATTGTAGCTGATCTTATTTCTCAATAATCACTAGTACACCAAAACATAGGAAGAATAAACGAGCCAAAGTTTTCTGGTCCAGATATCCTTATAAATTCTAAGCCTATTGTGAGTGGTGACTCTTATACCGCCACTGTTCTTCAGTAAAAATAGCTGTCAGCATTGTGCTGCTGGTAAGATTCTTTTTTTCTTGATTAGGACATTATTAGAAACATTGGCACCTTACAGAGAGAATAATACATTCTCCATGAGATTTGGGGTTTAACCTTGAAAAAATACACTGTGACTGAGTAGAAATCTGTCTGCACATCTTTCTAAGTAAATGCAGTGGAGAAACAAACAAACAAACAAACAAACAAACCAACAAACAAACCAACCAACAATTTGAAAATAAAAATTTGAATATTTCCCTGCAAGAATGTCAATATAGATGTTCATGTACTGGCTTCAAGGACTGTTCGATACGTTTGCTGGCAAAAATTTAATTTATGGCAACAACTATGGTATTTATATTGTTAGTAAAGCTTCAAGAAATTAAGTTAGAAAATTTCAAATGAACTACTGAGGTAACCTCAGTCAATTATGCCTATGCATATTTCTCCTAGACTGATAACAGTGAATACAATGCCATGGCCTTTATTTAGCAGCCTCCAAAAGTTCCATGATAAAAAATGAGAAAAATGTGAGTCTTACAGTAGCTTTGGCCTTGGTCCTCTCTTGACCATTACCCTACAGCCAGACCACACTGAGACTCACACAGGGCTGCCAGGCCATCAGAAAAAATTTGCTTATTTTCTTGAAAAGAAAGCAGATTTCAGTTTTCTGATTATCAGGGAGCACTTGTAGGTAGCCAGAGCACTGGTTTGGGGGTGCAGGCTGCTGCTGCTGGGTGCGTCAATGCAGGACGCTGGGTTCCAGGAATGCTGCTGCAGACCCATTGGAACACTCTGGCTTGGAGCATCGATGGTGATAAGGAGCTGCAGCACCTGTCCTCCAGCCCCAGCCCAGGGACTGCCCCAAAACCCTGTGGCCCTGAGCCAGGGCAGCTCCAGGGTGAGCTGTGTGGCTGAGCTCTTGGGTTGTCCCGAGGGATCAAAGTGCTCCAGGTGAAAGGGTGGTGGGAGGAGGTTGCACCCACTGGGGTAGGTGGGCAGGATCTTCCCAGGGACCCCATGCACAGTGTGCTTGCAGCTCCCAAGGTGAGGAAGGCTGGAAATCTGCAGTGGCTAGCAGCAGAAGGAAACCTTTCCCACTGCCAAATATGTGTTTGCAGAACATGAGGAGTGTCCTGGTGCTGAAGAGCTCTTCTGAGGGACAAGGCATCAGAAGTGGCTGAACCAAAGCCAGCAGCTGGTCCAAGTGCTGGACCAGCTCCCAATTCTTCTCCCCAGGGGTGTGCAAATAGTGGTGACCATGGATGGAAGAGGGCAAAAAGGTCACGGAGAAGAGAGAGGAAAAGCTCAGTGGTGCTGTGAGGACTGCTCATGCATCCCACCCAGAAGGCTGCCACGTAATTCATGAAGTGTGAATCTTTTTGCTTGTTTCCAAATCTACTCAAGTCTATCAGGCTGCAAAGTCCAGCTCAAAATCCATGCTGTGTTTACATCTGAGCTGGTAGCTTTAACAAAATAATCAGGAAGGGAGGGAAGGAGATGTCTATTGAAAGAGAAGAGGGAAAAGCAAGAGTGGAAATGTCCTCCTAACTTGTCTCAAACTAAGACAGGACTCAGTAAAAATAATAGGAAAATGAAATTTTTCTCTACATAATTAATGGTCCATTGATGCTGAGTTCTTAAATAAATATGATTCGCATTGCTCATGTCTGTAACAGTTCTGCTTCACAATGCTTCAGCACATGGCTGCTTCATAGTCCAGTAAAGAAAACCCAAACCATATGAAAATACTTAAATGACTGTACATTTTGGTATGTTATTGCCTTTTTTTGATTGACGATGTGAGAATGCACACCTCATTGCAAAGTAATGCTTTTAACTTAAATCAAATCAATTCTAAGTGAACATGTTTTATGCATTTATACTTGTAGTTTGAAAAAAGTGTGTCCTAAAAAACAGTACTGGCTTTTAATTATACAGTGAAAAGTCACTGGAGATACATGCATGTCTCAACCAGTGAACAATTACCTGTATTGTCATGCAACTGTTACAAGTTTAGGGCTCACAAAGCTGCTGTAGTCTTAATGAAGCAGTTAATGATGTGTGAATTATAGATCTTGACAGCCTCTTTTTAATAAAATCAACAGGACTGCATCCACAGTTTACCATAGCTGCTAAACAATGACAATACTGTCTGCTTAAGGTAAGGCACTATCTTTAAGTAAAGTACCATTCTTGAATGCTTGTACTGAAAAATTCTCATCAACATAAAGAGGAATGTGAGCAATGAAGAACAAGCTGATACACATGACACTTCATTTCTTTCAGTTTGGGAAAGAAATGCACTAGCCACAGGGAATTGGCAAATGAAGCTTCATGTAAAGCAATGTGTTTCTCATTGTTATTGAAACAGCATTTCTAGGAAATCCTTCACTGAAGTAAAGAACAACATAATGGATAATGGACTTTAACAGTGAAAAGTTTTCAGGGCATTTTTTATTTTGCTTTGTGACTTTTTTTGAAAGCATGTGAACTTTATCTTTCCAACAGCTTTAAATGAACAATTGTCTTCACATTGTAGCTAGCTGGAATGTGATAGTTCCCCACCTATATGAAAAGAGGTACTATGTATAAATATATATATTTCAAGGGATTATTTCCATACATTCAGCTAATAGAAAAAGAATGATTGTTGTAAGAATGAAAGGGCTCTTTTTTTTTTTTTTTTTTTTTTTTTTTTTGTGTTGCTTTTGCTAATTAGTCTTACAGCCAGCCAACAATTCAGGGAAAATTTTATGTTCTTCTTGTGCATATATTCCCTAAATAATCTTTATTGCCTGATAGATTGAAACTAAGCACCAAGGGTTTTGAGAAAACAAGGCTATTTAATGTATGTATCTGCTCTTGTTTATGTTTTTTTTTTTTCCCTCCACAAAGATTTCTGGCACCTGTCTTTCTCTCACTAATTTAGCAGATACTGAAGCGAAGAAAAGGGAAAAGGTCCAAGTCACATTCACTAGCTCGTGTAATCACTTCATTTGCAGTCTTGGTCCAGGCAATATTAGAGCAACAAAATAACAAAGCTAGAAAGCAACTGACATGTAAAAAACCCCTCCAACACATACCAGCTACAAAAGAAGGAATCACTTAGCCTGTTATGAACTTGTGAATATGTTCAGGATACAATAAACCTGGTCTGCTGGACTGAATTTACTCAAGTGAAATTTTTGTTGCCAGTAAAGAAGCTACAGTCTGTAAAGCCTGCTGCAATTGCTGTGTGCAAACAAAGCAAGATGACTTGCTTAGGGAAGCACAGCCAAACATACCCCAGAAGTTCAAAGTCTCTTTTCCTGCGCTGCTGCAGCCATTTGTACAACAAATATTGGCTATAGCTGTACTCTTGAGCAAAATTCTTGGGAGTGCTTCCCGCATTTTCACCTTTCTACTCCTCTTTGCCTTCTTTCAATCTACGTGTGCACATCTGTCTACTCAGTTCTGTGAGTAGACAGATGTGCACACATATTCATTCAAGCAGGTGTTTTTATGTCCTTTCTTATGTGTCTCTCTTCATTTCCAGCACTTCATTCCCCACCTCTCTTCTGTAATCTTTGCTCTACCCTTCTCAGTTAACATCTTCTTTATCCACCCCAAATAATACCCTGTATCCTCTGGTCCACTCAGCATCTACTGGGAAAAACATGATTGCACATCCCTTATGGAATGGGAGACTACCCCTGCCAGTGGATCCATTTTCCCTCCCTGATCCACTCTGAATGCATGGGGGAAAATTTGCTGCATGGAGCAGATACTGGGGAAGATGGTGAAAAGAAAGGCAGACGAGCTGTTAAGACCATTAATCTTCTTACAGGTGAAGACTTTTGGATGATGACAAGCCTTTCAATAATTTCTCTCTTTCAAAGAAAACCCAGTTTTGTATGCAAGAAAACCAATGTGGAGAGGGTGGATGTACCTCTTGGGAAAAAAAAAATATATCCAGTGCTCTGGATAAAGTAGAGGTGGTGAAGTAGTGAAGTGTTTTGAAATCATATACATGGCAGGCTTAGCATCCTAATACCACTCATTATTTTTGATATTACTACAGTAACAAAAATCCCAGTAGTTGAGACTCTTTATGAGACAAAATCTCATTCTAGTAGCTACTGTACAGCTTCTTTTACTTGTCTCATTATTAGCATCAGTGGCAGCAAATCCTTGAAAAGCAGCAGTAGTAAAACTGCCATTGGAGAGAGGCTGGGAATGTGCCTGCTCGGGGGCACGCACAACCAGAGCTGCAACAGCGTAAATCTCCCTCCAGTGCAACAACATGCCATCCACTTCAGGCATCCTGAGTGGTGCCATATGCCGTCAATATTCCTGGTCACAACTGTCACTTCCTTGGAGAATAAAGCACCACACCTCCTGGGAAGTATGGGAAGGGCACAGGTCTTGAATTGGTAGTCTCCAGCATTGGAAAATCAGTAACAAATGTGAAAAACTCAATCTGTGGACATGATTGAAACCAGCTTTATCATTTTGGTGAAAAAGCAAAAAGTGCACTAATACTTTACTTATTTAAGAATTTTTCATTTAATATTAAGATAAATATCACAAGTAGTGTTGGTTTTCTTTCCTTTTAGACCACCTACCTAAAAGAGAATAAGGGATCCAATCATGCAATGATCATCTGCTTCATTACCACACGAAAGAGGTTTAGAAAAGCTTAGGATAAGCGATGGGATTTCTGAGCGTGTTTCTGAGTCAAACCTTAGAGATTTCTATGTTTGCTTACAATCCCTTGACTTTTTCAGCAATCAGACCTTAGAGGACCTTGTAGAAAGATAGGTCAGGTCTAATCTATAACGGCTTCTATTGATATCGGCAAAACCTGTGCTTTCCATAAACCATATCTCTCAGCAGGGTTCTTTAATTACAAAAATACTGGCCTATCACAATTTTTCAGTGTGATTTTTTTTTTTCCACACTGGTACTTTTCTTTTGTTTCTTAGCAGTTTATGTATTCTTCTGTTGCAGCGTTCAAGAGAAAATCATTGTGAAAATGTGTCTTGCACTGCAGATTGCCTTAGCTGCTTCAGAGCTGGCAATGTGATGTATCAGATTACAAAAACAGCAGTATTTTATGATCACGACAGAAAGAGCTAATAGTGAAAATCAGTGACATTGAATAAGCTCTTAAAATGCATAGGTGCTTTCATTACTATTAGTGTTTTTCAGGGTTCAGAGGGGGCCAAGCAGGTTTCATATGATTCAGGGACTTCTAAACTGGAATCTCAGTGTCCTTCACTGCTGTTTTTGTCATAGCACAAATCTCATTTAGGCTGGTGCTGTAGGGAGTGTAAACTGGCATGATGCCACCAAAACGGATGCAAATGTGCTGCTTTTTGCATTGAGAAGTTTGCCTTGAGATAAAACAAACTCAATTCATGTCCCATAATGACAAGATAATGCACCACATAGAACCACTTTTAAATTTGCTTTGAGTAAACTCAAATGAAGAAAAGAGTGTATCAAAATATAAAAAAAAAAAAAGCGCCATTGAAGGTTTGGATGAGTCATTCAGTCTCACCTGAGAATACATGTAGATAAAAGAGTGTAGCTTTGATGGAGGCATAGTGAATTGGTTATGTTTTCATAATGACTTCTTTACATTATTGAATACAATGGGAAATTTAAGGCCAACTGCAATAACAGTTTCTCATGAAAAATTAACAAAGAATTTATGGAAATGTAGCAAAAGTCCCAAAGCAATTAGCTTAGATTCCTCTAGAGTCTGAGAAAAGCCTGGATAATTGCAGACAGAAACTGCATAAAGTGGCTATTTTCATTATCACAGGATACAGAAAGTCCATTTTCATCACAATGGGACATAATGATGTTAAAGCTAACATGGAGATGTGTTTAAGGAGGTTGAAGCATAGCTTACAGAGTGGTTTGATTTACATGGCATTCAGATCCATATTAAAGATCCTTCCCTAAGTGATGCAATGTTTTTTACCTGGGATCTTCAAACCCTTCTGCAAGGTAGGAAAGTAAAATAGATTGCAGCCTCAGGAAGCTAAATGTACATTGCTAGTAGAATGCACAGGAATTAGTTTAATTTAACTTGAATGGAGAAAAGGGAAATTGGGATTCAAATCAGTAGATAAATACAGATATGAAAGTACTCATTATATATACATGCTTATAAGCTAGTGCTGCATAGTTTTGAAACCGAGAATTTGTGAAGGTTAAGGTCATGTAAAAATCGTCCTCAAAATCATAAGAATATTTCTGAAAGCACCTGTAACACATCCTCAGTCCTATTTCCTGTTTTGTCTGTGAGATCCATTGATGCATTTTATTTTATTTCATTTCACTACTCTGCACATGGTGTGTTCTCTCAGATCTAATTACTCCTCACATGAACTGGAAAGTCATATTCTGGTTGGATGCCCATGCTCAAATGATTTATATTACATAACACAAGCAGCCTCTCATAATCACAGATGTCCTTTGCAATGTCAGACACCTCGATCTACAGAGTATTTCTGCAAAAGGCCTCCATAAATGGCTGTAGGTAAAAGTTTTCTGTTAAAGCCCAGAATAATTTCTACACTTTTACACTACAGCCCTGTGGTCATTGTGTGGGTGAAGTTTGCACTGTGGGTCTCCAAGGGGATTTTGACTACATGTTCAGGCCTTATATGTTGTCACAGCTGAGTAGCACAAATAGCATACAGTCTAGCTGTTAGGCTTGATTATAATCTTGTTCATATCAGTGTAAATCAAAGCAGCCTTGCCAATGTTTTGCATCAGTGAAAGTCTGAAGTACAGATGGGCTAGCTTTTTTTCACACTAGTTTGCCAGTCTACCTCTCTCTGAACACTGATATATATTGGTATAATTGCAATTTAGATCTGTTTTACAATAGACTTAACATGATTAATGTATGCTAACGCATGATCCTTTTTTCCTCCATGAATTTTTTGCTCATCTTTGTCTCATATATGAGTGAGAATGATAAACAGTTTCAGTGCTTTAATTAGCCGGGAGTTAACATCACAAATCAGAACTCATGGGTAGCTGCTTATCACCTGCATGAGTACAAATGAATTTGTCTACATACCTATCTGATCAATTTTATCTGGTTTTCTGTTTTCACTGCTTTTTTAAAAAAAGTAAATATTCTTCTAAAAAGTTATTTGTTTTATCCTATTGTACAGTTGTATTAACTGCTGTATGAGACTGATAAGGAGGCAATGCTCAAATATTGCAAATGGTTGTGATCTTCTTTTTCCCCAAAGACTGCTTCACAAAAGGAAAAGAAAAAACAAAAGAAAGAAAAAGAGAAAAAAACTGCCACATTAAAAAATAAAAACCCTATACAAAAATATTCCTAATAGCCTGCAGTGACTAAAACCCAATTTGGATTCACTGAACCAAAAGCTTACTTGAAACTGCTGAACACAAAACTGACATTAAACACCCTTGGATCTGAAACTTCTGAATGGTTTAGATACCAATAGGTCACATGAAGTCATTGCTCAAGGGCTAGTTTAAAACTACTTGTAACATGTTTTGATTTACAGATTATCAATTCAGCTGAGCAGCAGAGGAACATATTCAGGGAATCACATAAACAAATACATTCAACTGTACTGCAGATTAACCTAAAGTGACACATTTATTTAAAAATCTGCCTACTACTTGTCCTCATTGATTAAATGCCCTTAAGAAAGTGAGTCTGATGAAATAGAAGCCATTAAGATTCAGCACACCTCCTCCACTCCTTTTGATGGCTGACACATTCCCTGGAGTGGGAGATTGGACGGCTGATAAGCTAACACTGAATTATAAGCACTTTGTGCAATGTCACTGGCAAATGAAAGATCTACTGTTTTGCTTGCAAAGCAACAGTGCACCTTAACAGCACAAAAATATATATGGTGCAGAATTATTCCATCTGCTGTGCTGGGAATATAAATGAATGTATGTGTGTGCATCTATATACATCATGCGTGCATTTTTACGGCAGAGACCAGCTCGCGGTGCAATACAGCTTGCTTGGAGGCAAGTACCATTGATCAGGAAAACAGGAGCGTCTGTTTCAGTGTTGTCAGAAAGCCAAACAGGCATGGTGTGATATCTCCATTGTTTGTGCCATGGGAAGATTTTCCTGAAGCCAAGTCAGGGAACAAGGAAATGGAGAAACGTCCTTCTCCCTAAGTCTCATTGGGCTCAGGAGGAGATTATGCTTGAGTTTTAGAAGGACCAGATGAAAACAGTCTAGAGATTACTTGGAAAATAAGCTTTGGCATTTGGTACAGGTCTGCCTAACCTAACAAAGAGCTACACTCTACATTTTTTTCCAGAGCTGGGTGTGAGCTATGTCCCCTCTGCCAAAAAAACCCCAAACCAAAACTAAACCACTGGACTGATCTCTAAATTGTTTTAGGTTATTGTAGTTCCAAACTTTACATATATTTTATTTGTGGGTAGCTAATTGTGAGGTCCAACGCCTGCTGTCAGCCCCTGTGTTAATACCTCATTGGTTTTTCTTCACATTGTTTATTCAGTTTGTTGTTCGACACATCTGTGGTGCTGAGCCAGTTTTGACAATTCACCGACTCATCTGGGTTATTTTGGGCTCCAAATCAGTCAACTGCACTCAACATTATATATATTTTCAGTCATGATGTGGAACTTTCATGATTAATAAGAACAGTTGTTGAGGAAAACGTTCTTAATAATTGTGAAGATCCTGCAGCCTGACAAGTTCTGCCCCTAAAAACATCAGTCTAAACTGGCAGGGAAAGGAAGGTGTTTAGACAAATAGAATAATCAAGTATCACATTATTGTTAGTTCCATGAGTTTACTAGTGATTCGCTACCGCTGTTCATAAAAAATAGTTTTTGCTGAATAGGAGAGCTAATGAAACCCATTTTTCTACAGAGCAGCATGCTTTATTCTGCACAGTGCCATCCACACAGTCAGTGCTGCCTCTCTACCCTTCTGCTGACCCCATTGCAAGGGGAGGAAGTCTGCTCTGGAGCAGCTTGTGCACTGCTGGGCAGGCAGCCTCTGTCAGGCAGTGCCAGCTGTGGCTGAGTTCAGCCACTCTTCCCCTTCTTCTGCACAGGCTCTGGGAGTACTTCTGTCCTCTACCCAGCTGCCAATTTTCACACGAGTTCTAGGAGCTTTACTATCCTAGATTTCCACTCTGCTTTTAAATTCAATGGAACTGGCAGAATTACAGCATGCCTTTTCCTCCTTTATTATCTACCTGCAAATTTCTCTTCTCAGTTTCCTCCTGGCAGTTTCATGTCTCAGAAATATATGAAGAAACACTCAACACATACCCCCCCCACATACCCTATGTTAAGTACAGCTATTTGGCATAACTGTAAACCAGGAGTCTAAATCATGACATTTTGGTGTTCGTGGCAGGGAGGACAAATATAGAATGGACTAGCACTGAAGTCTGCAGGTGAGGACTGTTTAGGGTGGAGGGACTGATAAAAACCACAGATAAAGGCACGTGCTTAATCGAGTGGGTGGCCAGGTATGTGCCACAGGATGACTTTTTTGAGGCCATCACCATGCCTTGAAAGAGATGGAGAAAGTTGTTAAGGTATCTCCTGGTATTCAGGATTTAAGTATCTCCTAGAGTGTCTTTCTACAACTGAGTGCCAATGGAGACTCTCAGCTGCTTGCATGAGGATGTCACAGACATGATTTTCCCGCTGCCACTCCAGAAAGCCACAGGATTCCCAAATTCTGACTTCTATGCAACAAGCTAATGGATATCTCAGACAAGGTCTGGGAATGGACATCTCTTCACAGCGCCTGTACGTAGGCAGTGGAACTCGTCCCCAGACTTGTAAGCAGTTCCATCAGTGTGGAAGGAGAAAGTGGGATTGGGGCTGCTGGGTTAGTGTTTCCACTGGTGGGGTTCCACTTGTGGCACCACACCTGGAATGTGTGTGGTCTTGTTGTCTGGTTTTGGTTCCTCAGTGTGTGACAGCTGTGGGACTGCCAGGGTGGTCAGTGGGCTGCAGCATTCAGCAGGCTGTGAGAGCTGGAGGAACTGAGCTAAAACCAATTGGTCTTAGCCCTGAGCAGCCTGATCCATCAGGAATGCATCTGACCTCCCTGCATCCCTTGCCTCCCATGCAGGCATAGGAGACCCATTCCAGAAGCTCAGCACCTCCAGTCTGGGCTCACTTCCCATCATGTGGGCCAGCAGAAGAACATGCAGAAGGTTCTGGGTCATGAGCAGAGACATCCAGAGACACTGCTGAGCCCTCCTCACGGCTGCCAGATGGCCTCTGGGCTCCCAGCTCGTGGCGCCACTTGGCCTTTGCTGTGGGGAGTACTTGGCTATCCTGAGACAACAAATATGTGATAACTTGTGATGCAGAGCTTTAGCATCTAAAGAGCAGTCTTTTCCTCACATTTTGACACTATAATATCTTGGTTTCAAATGTAATATCATGGAAAAGCTTTTAAGAAGCATCACTATAATTCCTCAGCAGTCGCTAAACATTCACAGGGGGGAGTTCTGGCACTCAGACCATTTCTAATCTAATAGCTGTCATGTGAGTGAACTTTACAATAATTTTTGTTCAGCTGCTATTGCTGTTTTGAAAAGTCCAGATTTACTCTGTCTACCTCTTACGGTTTCTGAAAGGTATTGGGATACAATGACAACTCTATAATTATTTCTTTGCCATAAAGAAAATCATGCTCAGCATAAAAAAAAAAAAAGAAGGCAGCAAATAAAAGACTGCACAACTCCAGCATGGTAAGGTTACATCACGTACCTGATTGATCTCAGAAAACCAAAGCCATGCATGCAAAAAATCCCAAACCAACCCCACCAAAAGAAGTCATTATTGTCTAATGATATGTCATGGTCTAACCCCAGCCAGGATCCAAGCCCCAGGCAGCTGCTCACTCACCCCTCCACCAGCAGGACTGGGGAGAGGACTGGAAGCTGGAAAACTCATGGATTGAGATAAAGGCAGCTTAATGGGGAAAACAAAAACCATGTACACAAACAAATTAAAATAAAGAATGAATTCACGGCTTCCCATTGGCAGGCAGGTGCTCAGCCATCTCCAAGAGAATGGGGCCCCAACATGCCTAACACTTACTTGGGAAGACAAATGCCATTTCTTCCCCTCAGCTTTATGTCCTGAGCATGATGTCAGATAGTCTGGAAATCCCTGTGGTCTGTTGGGGTCACCTGTCCCAGCTGTGTCTCCTCCCAGCCTCCCATGCACCCCCAACTTCCTCACCAGCATGGATGTACAAACAGCAGAAAAGGCCTTGGATCTGTGTAAGCCCTGCTGAGCAATAACAAACACATCTCTGTATCATCAACCCTGTGTTCAGCACAAATCCAAAACACAGCCCCATGCCAGTCACTGTGAGGAAAGCTAATTCTATTCTGGCCAAAATCAGCACATGACAAAAGCTGAAATATTCCAAAAATTTCTGAACACGCATCTCAAAAGTCCCCTTTTATTGAGATGCACATTGCCCTGCTCATGATGTTGACTTAAAGAGGTCTTTTAGCACAATAACAAGTATTAATCTGTTCAAGCATTTGTAGATAGTGTCACAGAGAGAAAAGATGACAAAAAATGATTTTATTTTGTCCTTCATTTGACTATGCCCCTGATCTATAATCTGTAAATGCTGCTGAGAATGTATATTTTCAGAGAATAAGGGTGAGTAAGCACATATTTATTTGTTCTAGATACACAGTGAAAAATAGTTTATTCATTTTTAATGAGTCAATATGGTTTTTAATACTTTTCAGTATGAATTTCTGTCAGAATGTTTAGGATTCAGAAAATATGACTGTACTTTGTAAATTTTAGCTTTGATAACTGCATGTAGGTATAAACGGAAAGAAATTTAAAAGGAAATCTTATCCATTTAACTAGTTTTATCATACAAGTTGAAATTCCTTTAAAATTAAACTCATAGTGAAGGAAAAAAATTTGACCCACTTGTTTTTGTACCTTTAGGCCAGAGTAAAATTTTTCAGCATGTTCATTAAGTCTTTGGAAAAATACCCAAGAATTTTCATTTGCAAAAATATTTAATTGCATTAATACATGCTCCTCCTTACCTGTGTGGGTTCCCTTGAATAATCAATTAAACCTTCCTTAAAAACATGAGGTCCTGTGGTTATGTATAAACAAAAGTTATGCTCCCACACTTGTGCCAAATTTACCAACAGGCATTACTTGACCCTTACTGATGATTTTAGTTACCATAGGCCAGATTGTCTGGAACCTGATCCACAAAAATAAAGTCTTGATTGATTGATGCCTTTTCCCTTTGCTTAGAGTGCCTTAATAAGGGTTTGATAAAAATTATAAACCTTTCAGAAATATTAAATACTTCAATATGGTGCTGTCAAATTCTTTCTCTCCATCTAAAGGCATGGGGATGGGAAGCCTGCCCAGTCCCCCAGCAGACAGTCCTAAATAGGTCAATACTTCTGCTCTCTAAATCTTCACCAGTATTTAGCACTGCCCGGGGAAGATGTTGGTCGTTTCATTTATTTCAGGTACATGTGTTCACAGTGCACTGTGTAAAGCCTAGTTAATGCCAAATTTTTGCAGCTGTGATGTAATAAATCATGAAAGTAAAGTCTAGATTGTGGGCTTTCAAAATAAACCTGACCTCACATTACTCAGATTATAACATACCACAACTAGCTAGTTGTGTTCTGTTACTTACACTCAAATGTGAAAATTTTGAAAGAGCTATTAGAAAAAATCTAATGAAAGACATAACTGTTAAATATTGATGGGCTCAGTAGAAAGGTATTTAAGGTATATTGCTTAAGAAAGTTATATAGGACTGTTTTTTAGGAGCTGAATATGAAGTTCAAGGTTGATACAAATATGAAAGTTAAGAGCATTTAAATGAATCAGATATTCAAAGCTATCTGCATGCATTTGACTGTTGCTCTCTGTGTGAGATTGTTTATTATAAATTCAAAGATACATCAAGGCCTATTTGACTTTGCCTTCAGCCAGAGGCACTCATATTTCTTCCCAGCTGGACTATGTATATACAGCAGGAAAATGCAGGCAAGAGCTACAGGAAGTGTGCATGCTGTTATAAAAACATATAGCTCAGAAAACAGTGTCTCTAAACTACATTGATGGAGACTGTCTTGATATTAATGAGATTCCTTTCACCAGCATGTATTTCCATAAATGCATATTAATATTTAAAAATGCCATCTACAGCTGGAAAAATTATTTTATGTTTGCTTAAACTTCAGCTTGTTCTAACTGAAAAATACATTCTTAAAGCACAGTGCTGAAGAATGGACGCTGAAGAAGGGTGCAAATGAAAGACAAAAGGTTTCTACCAAAAAAACCAACCAAACAAACAAACAAGCAAAATGTACTTAAAGATAGTATTTGGAAGAAGGCTCTTTCCAGAAGGAAAGAGCTAGCCATGAAAAGAGAATAATATTTGAAAAGGCATTTGAGTTGTGGTGTGTTGTAGCTCTTTGGCATTGCACTGCCTGGGTGAGGAGAGGTTATGAAGAAAGACCCAGCCGTGGGAAGACACTGAATGTCTCATCAGTGTTGCACTGCAGCCTGTACTGTCTCATAAATCGATGACAGCCTCTCTAAGTGCAACACTTTCTGAACATTACTTTTGGACATGAATTGGCAGCCTGCTCTGATGGAAAAACTGTGATATTTTGTGTTTATTCTCCCTATCACTTAATAGGCCATGGTAAAGAGAAACTTATTTCTCTTAGGTGGTTAAATATCCTAATGGATTTACTGCAAGTGGTATGAAACTGGGTGTGTGGCAATTTGCTCCCCTTTCATCTCCTTTAATCTACCTTTTAGCTTTACCTTCTTTTCTGTCTTCAGCTTTTATTATACCTGTCCCTTAGAGGGTCTGATTCAGAAGGTACTGATGTCAATGGCAACCTCTCACTGACTTCAAAGGGCATTGGATCAACTCCCAAATGACTAATTTTAAGCAATTGTATTACACACTGCTTTTGTGTTTGCTGTGCAAAATTATTTTCTAAACACAAAGACGTCAGATATTTGCTGAAATGCAAAAATGAGTGATGAAGAAAAATAAATAATTCAAAGGTATTTCCTCTAGGCCTTTTCCAAGTTTGACCAGACACAGTCAGTTTCTATAAATCCAGTTACCTTAATATGGATGCAAAAGCTACTCTACATATTAACACAATGAGTATCACTGATATAAATCCCATAGCAGCTTTCACTATGAAACAAAAGCTTCCCCCCCTCCTTTCCACCTTAAGATAATTTTTTGTAGGTTGTCACTGTGATAGGGGTTTAATTACATTGCAGTTGCTGTTAAAGCAGCATTACCTAATATTATGTTCTCATACACCGTGACACCCTTGAAAGCACAAGAAAGTGACCACCCAGTATAGTAGATTAAATGTGGGTTAAACTGTTTCATACATTCATTGGCTTGAATGTAGTGCATTTTGGCACAAACCAAGAAGCATCTGCTCTGAGAAACAGTGGATAATGCAGTGATAAAAATTTGATCTGTGAGACAACACTACTTCTGCCACTGCTACTTGGTCAGCAGTAGGAGATCTCCCTAAAATTGGAGAGCCATTTTGCCTTAGCTCCATGGATTTTGGTGAGATACGCCAGAGGCCTAAAAGCATAACAAAGCTATTTTTACTCACAGTTTATTCAATGCATGGTTTAGTGCATGACAGGGATTTTCACAAAGCAAATCTGAGATCTTAGCAGCATGGAATTTCTTGGGCATTTCTCTCTGGCCCAACTCTCCTGGAAGAGAAGACGCATGAGGCTGAATTACATCTTCACGTGCTACAACAGCCAACATTTCTCCCCAGCTCATGGTATCTAGTTTAAAAGCAGGTGATAGTGTAGATGGGTTCAGCATGTGCTAACAAGACATCATAAACAGATACTAGGTCAATTTTCAAAAATTACAGTAGCTCCTCTCATACAGCTATAAACACTGCCAAGAGGGAAACAATATACTGCATTGCATGGTTCTTAGGGTAAGCTCATACACTGTAAATAATTCACATTAGTAACATGAAAATCTGTGCAGCTGGGCAGGAGTTAGACAATGTGTCTTTCATGTTGGAAATGATTGATAGGACTATCAAGTGTGTATGGCAAAAATGTGAGGATGGATTCCAAATAAACCATGTCATGCAATCAGTAACAGTAGTAGTAATAACCCAGTAGTCAGTGGATGCTGGCAAACTGCATTAAAAAAAGGTGTTCCATATCTGCTGGAGGAAAACAGATCTACTTATGTAGTATATTTCTTAGCCTGAACTGGCAAATGGATATTCTATTATATTTTTGCAGCATTATTATTATTACTACTACTACTACTACTACTACTACTACTACTACTACTACTACTACTACTACTACTACTACTACTACTACTACTATTTTATTTGCATACTCCTGTTTTGAAAGAAATCATACTTGATCTGTAACATTTCCTTCTGTGCTAAAATTAAGAACAAAAACTAGTGATAGTCTCCTATATTTATCTACCTTCTTGTCTTGGCTATTTGTCAGAGAGCCCTCACTAAATTCAAGTTTATTTTCACCTGACTCTCTAGGGTCTCTAGGGTTCTCTTTTCCATTTTTAGACTGTGTGTTATCTAAAGCATACATGTATGATCTTTAGACCATACACAGCAGCTAACTGTATGCTTTTTGGTCAAGCAACATCAAGACTGAAAAACTCCTAAAACTACATCAACCAGTAGAACCAACAGAGTTTCAAGCTAGAGAAAAGAAAGGTGGCAGTGTCCCCATTTCCATGCTTGCAGGAACACTGCAATTACAAGACCCCACACTCTTAGTCATCCAAAGTACCATAGAATGCTTTGGGTTGGAGAGATTCCTTGAGTTCCAACCTCCCACCATGGGCAGGGACAACTCCCACTAGCCCAGGTTGCTCAGAGCCTCATCCAGCCTCATGTTGCTCACTTTTGGGGATGGGGCATAACTTGTTCCAGTGCCTCCCATTATAATATTTAAAATTATATTTTAAAAATATTTTTTTCACCATTAAAAGCTGAAGTCATAAGAGAGGCAGTTAAAAATATATCCTTCATAAAAAGAATATAGGAGCAATATACAAAGCAAAATAGAAAATGTTCTTAGCCCTGACAATACAAATCTGAAGCCAAAAAAAAAAAAAGTTAGAAAATGTTTTGAAAAGTAAGTTATCAAAAGTAAAAAAAAAAAAGCTTTTTCTTGCCTTTTAAGTGCAGAAACATGTCTAGAGAGCTTGTGAAACTAGTACATGATTGATATGGAAAAGAAAGACAAAAACTATGACAGAGAAACAAATCAGATTACTTTCATTTTTTCACTCAGGAGAAAATCCTAAAGACTACTGCTTGGTTCATTCTGCATGACATAATTTTACAGAACAACTTAGGCTGAATCATTAATGAAACCTGCTTTTGGCAAATCTGGGGGTGAAAGAGGAGCAAATTACTAAATTGAACTGCCTTGAAACAGCCTGGATCTAGATTGGTGCTTGGTTTCTGTGCCTTATTTTCATTCCTGGCTTCTTCCACTGTTCATCATGTATTGCAGACTTACAGACCCTTTGTGGATTTGCTCTAAAAGGCTTTACTGACACTGCTATCCGGGGAGCATTCCCAGGAGCTGATGGAACTCAGGCACTCAGATGTTCCCTTAGGCGTCTCTCAAGTGTTGGGAAGGTGAACATTCCACTCATGCAGCCTTTCCCTGTTGCTCTAGCCTGGCTGCCAGCATTAGCTCAACACTTCCAAAACAAATCAGAACTTGAACGTGATGAACTACCAACTGGGCAAAAGGAATGCTAGCATATGAAGAACTGAGAGCACAACAAAGGATTGCATTATGCTACTTTGTAAATCCTTGAATACACTTAAAAACACTAATCTTGATTCCTAAATATATATATATGGTCTCCTTGTCTGAGGAAGTTTCACAGGAAGAGTCACCAGGGATTCTTGGGCGCATGGAGCTATTTTTAAACACAGAAATTTAATTGACTTGGAAGGTTCTGTGGGATAGGAGACAAGTCTGAAGTAATGAGATGAACAGACATCTGTAACACAATAAACAGTACTAAAAATGCAAAAAAGAAATGCTTCTTACTTTTCTGGTAATACCAGGAACGGGAAGCATTTAATGGAAATCCTAGGCAATAACTTTAAGAAAAATAAAAATTACTTTTTTTCTCTATACCTCTTATAAGAAACATTGTCCTATTAATTGCTGTAGAGAACTGTGGAAGCCTTGAGCATAAGGGAATTCAAGGAGAGATTTGAACAAGATCACAGGATTAAGTTATGCAGTGATTATCAAAAAGGAGGATCTTGATTCAACTTCCAATGAGTCTCCAGTCCATGAAATGCCAGAAACAAGGTCTAAGGTGCTAAAGTTTGCTGTATCCCACCCTGAAGCACCTCATGCTAACTTCTTGTTGTTGGACAGATGCTTGATTTGACCAGTTGCAATCCTTATTATTTCTTTATATGAGTAAAGGCAGAACATGGAGCTAGTATTTTGGTTTGCATATTTTCATTTGTTTGTTCTAAACAAAATGACTTACATAGGATAAAATGTGGCAGTGGCATCAACTCCAACCTTGCTACATACTGTTTCTTTAATGAAGAAGCTAACTTCATTCTAACCTAGGGAAAAAAAAAAAAAGGGAGAGAGAAAGGAGCAGTGTACATAATAATTGTGCTATTTATAATGAATAACCTTTTTTCACATTTTAATTGGGACAAATTGGCAAGCAGCTACTCACAGATTCACAGATATTAATCACAGAACTCAGGCGTTCTAAACATTTCTGACAGCATGTTTATTATCTTTTCTTTCACCATTTTAATATTAAAAACCCCTTACAGTGAGTTATGCTGTTAACAGCAATTCAATATAATTCAATATACACAGAGAACTTATAGGCTATGTGGAAAAAACCCCCTGAAATATGGAGTGACTCCTGTTTTATATAAACAAAAGATAATCAAACAGTAATACATACATACGCTCCAAAGTATAAAACTTTTTGCTAATCTAAATTCACCTTAAAACATACTTTTAGGTGAGTGAACTTTAGTAGTAGTAATAGTAATCGTATGTCAGCATATTGGAAATCACATTGTAGTTACTACTTCAGCAGAAAAAGATGTAAAATGGAAAAATCCTCCTTCAATCTGTGGATCGAGGATGGTAGGTATCAGATAGTAAGTAAGAATATCTAACAGAGATGTTGAAACTTGCTGTACATGTCTCCTGGATGGATATCCTGCTTTTGGAGAGGCCACCAAGAGACCACCTTCTGCTGAGACCACCTTCATTGTGAGTAGAGTCTGTGAATAACATCGACAATCCAGTTTCTACTCCTGCAAAATAGCTTAGAGACCATTACAAGTAAATAGGTCAAGAGGTCCTCACACAGAGCAGTGAGAGGGGAGCATTAAAATTAAAAGAAACACTACCATAGCTGTGTTTCCTAAGCAGACCCAAAGCATTCAGCCACCAAGGTCACATGTATTTTGTTTTGTGGGGGTTGCTATGTGTGCAGTTGAGTCTTACCCCTGTCCGCAGAGGCGCACACCCCTTCCCTCTCTCCGCATGTGAGTTCGTGATGGAGAGACAGATAAGAGCTGAAAGCATCCCAGTGGCAGCAAGGTACTGTGTGCAGTGCTTTTCAGGGCCATAAAGAGCCGAGAAGCAGGAACTTTGAAGTTAATCATGGCTGTGCTGCAGAAAGCAGACGTGGAGATAGCTCATGGTGGGGCTGGAATTCCCTCCCACTAGTCTTTGCCACACGTGGCATATGAACAGCAGGTCTTGCCAAGTCCTGTAGACTGTCTGGGTGTTTTCAGTTCCATGTTTGAAAAAGCTGCAGAGTGGTGCATGGGGAAAAGTAGTGAGTAGGCAATGTTCAGAATCCACAAGAGCTTCTTGGAGTTTTCTCCAGCGAGTAGTCCTCTTTCCCAAGTCCTGTCCTGAACACAAGGAGTTGTTGATGCCTTCCATCTCTTTTGTTCATCTGGCACAGAGAAGTGGAAAGCAAAGTCTGAAAACCTACATTGCCCCCCACTCTGCAGTTTCCACAGCTGTGAAGTAGAGAGAATAGAATTTTATAATGTAAAAATAATATAATTTTTAACAGCCACACAGTGAAGCCAGTGAAGGTAAAACCTTTCTTATATTGGTCCACATCTATTTCTGAGGAACAAGTCTGACAGAGGTCTGCCAATTTGAGGGCTATTGGTTAATACATTCATTAACTCCATCAAACTGTGGAATCAAATTGGTCCAAACTAATTACAAAATATATTTCTCCACTCTATAAGGAGACACATTAGCTCCATGTAGGTTGTGTGATTTGAAATTAGGAAGAGCTGCCACCAGTTCACATTTCTATGCATTTACATACTTTTTTAAAAATAGTGGGAGAAACCATATAAAGTGTAACCTTCAAATTTGAGGGGCTCACATATCCACCCATCTCCGGGCAAAATGAGGAATAATACAGTAACAAAAAAAATGAAAACTCGATGAGGTAAAAATGTGAAATGAAGTGGGCATAGTAGTCCTGTCCTTTCTCAACTAAAGATCTATATGCATTGGAAAGGTGTTGCCTTGTGAAAAAAAAAAATTAGAGGATTTTTTACTTCTTTGATTTTATTATGATGTGTAATTGAATTTGTCACTTTGCCAAGAATCCAGCTAAGGAAATCTTTTTAGCAGGAATGAATGGTAGAATAATATTAAAAGCAAATCTCTAAAAGTATATGCAGCTTGTTTGGCATCATTTGTTTTCCCTGGATAACCTTTATTTTCATTATAAATTACCTCTCTCGCTTCACAAATGGTGACTTTCATTGTGTGATGGAGAATTGAGGGATTATGCACACCCAGCTCGTATGTTAATTGTGTGCTGTTTGTCTAACAGCAGCATCAGGAATAAAAAATCCTCTTCACTAGTTCTCTGAAAGCCTTAACAAATAACAACACTTTTGTAAAACTTAAGGTCTGAATATTCTGTATTTATGAGTAACAGAATATTATCATATTAAAATCATTACTAAGCTGGTGCCTGAATATTTGTTCAGAATCCTGTCAATACTCTAATGGCAGTAGTCTTGGAAACTACACATCTGCTACAGGATTAATTACACACATAAAACATTATCATTACCCTACATCTCCTATGAGGTAGAGAGGCTGCTGGAATGATTAATGGCTCTGTATGACATACAAGGGAATGAATGTAAATGTTACCCAGTGGATAGAAAGATCTGTTCCTTGCCTATATTAAGCTGAAGGACATTATTGGTGCAATATTATTCTTTAAGGTCAGTGGGCATTGTTAAAAAATCCTAATCCACAAATTCTACAGCATTTGCTGTACTGTGGAGAAAATTTCTATCTGTGATGGTGTTTTGAAATACTTTGGACATAGAGTGTGAATGTGCTCACAGGTGTGTTAAACAGGTTCCACACTTGGTGAGTCACCTTTCCTGCTTATTGTAAGTAGTGGTGATTCTTCTAGGGCCAGTGTTAGACCTAGGCCGTTAGGAACTTCTGAATTTTTGACTTGGAATAAGTCTCCAGGCACAACAGGGAAAAAACATTTCCTTTTATAATATGTCAGGGAGGCAGAGGCTCAGTTGTGACAGAAAAGAAGGAAAACTGGAGGAAATATTTAAAAGGCAGTCCATTGTTTACAATTAAAATTAACAGAGCAGAGTTCAAAGGTGACATACCAGTATGAAATTAAGGCCATGGGCAGACTCAAGCAAGCAATTAGGTGAGAATTATAACAAATGCAAACTGGAGCTAATCTACTGATCATGTCACTTCTTCATGCTTCATTATTTCTTTAGATGTCCTTTAATAAAGACCCCAAGTGGTCCTCTATACCTTTGTCACTGAAATCTGAAATACTATATTACAAAGACTAGACCTTTGTCCATCCAAAACTATTTGTTTTTGTCCCTGTTAACTCATACTTCTTTCCTTCAAGGATCATACCCTACATGAGGAACTGAAAGGGACTGTGACAAATGATTTACACTGCAAAGCTGCTTCCCTTCAGCCACCTGAAAGCACAAAAAAGTTCAACAGCCAAATAAATCTCTGATGCATTTTGTAATACACCTGCGTTGGTATAAAATTGTAGAGCCCTCTCCCCAGATGGGCCACATGTACCTCAGCAAGCAGCATTCTGCAGGAGATCCATTGCAAAGTAATTTCAGAGAAGGTGGAGCAGTTGAGAACTGACTGATATTCTGATGATGTGGCAGAACAAGGAGAGTGGATGTTGAATGATGCCATAACTTGTGTCATTACTCATTTTGCATATTAAGATGGCAATAAACTTGTCAGTGATCATTTGCATTGGGGTATGCAGGAAATATTGCCCAAGCTACCTGCCCATGCAGATAAGAAGTCCAAAAGTGAAGCAGAAGGAGAAGGAGAAGGAGATAGTGTCCTATCTTGATACTGATGCAAAAGTGTCTGCCCCTCAGATATCTTGTCCCTTGGTACAGCACTGATGCTTCTGTACTTTCTTACCCACAGCCACCTCTAAAGTTACCATGTACTCCTGCATTCATTTCTTTCCACAGAGGTGTGAAAATAAGAAATGTGCATTGATCTCTTAGATCTGAATGTTCAAGTTCTAGCTGCATGTGCTTTGGTGCTTGAGCAAGCAATGCAGAAACTTCAGCCTGATGTAAGCTATAAAGTGCTTGGGTTCATAGCAGGGTAAAGCCTTCAGACAAAACAGGATGGGGCATTCATTTCCCATGCTTTGTTACTTCCCAGCCGAGTGCTTAAAGCTAATGTCAGGCCTCACTCTCTGACGTTACTCTCGTACCAGATATTGAAGTCCTGGCTTTAATTCGCTATATTATATATCCCAGAGGTTTTGCTGCCACAGACACATTGCTACCAGGCTCCAGCCTGCTTTTCTCCCCAGTGCACACTGTCAGGAGCAGTTTTGGAATGAATTTCTGCTTTGCTCTTGCTGACTTTATACATGTGATCTTTTTTCTAGGTAAGAACACTACTTTATCAGAGGAAGGTAGCCCAGTATCTCACTAGTGTGAGTCATCATGTTTCTCATTTGTGAGACTGCTGTTGCTATTCCAGAAAATCTGGCTCCATATGTCTGAAACACATGAAGATACCAAAGGCACAGGCCAGCACTACAGACTTCTGCAAACAGACCCATGTTTAGCTTTTCCTATGGACTGCATCTGGACTTTCACCATCTCTCAATTTTCCCACCTTACTGATAGCTCACATGGCTCAGGCGCCTGCCTAGTTACTGGGAATCACAGCACACCAGGTGTGCTGTTGCACCCCTTCTCTGCAGGCTGAGTCATGTCTTTAAGCATCTAAATGTCTCTCCCTATGCTCCAATTACTTCTGCTGGGCTTAAAATTATTACAATGTTTGTCACAGAAGAAGAGATCAAGTCCTGCAGCCCACACACCTTATAAGATGTCTGGGCAGTTTATCAAAAGGAAGCAAACAAAACTCTTAGACAACATCCATGTCACGATTTTGGACACCTAATATGCTCATATCTGACTTTAGGTCGCTGACCTCCTAAAATTTGCATGAGAAAATTATTACAGAAATGTTGTTATCATTCATGCAATTGTGCCTTTTTGCGGAACATGTTTTGTATCAGTGATGTGGTGTAGAGAGTATTAGTGGAGTTTGTATTTAATAACAGTAGAGATTACCAAATTCAGATAAATAAAACTTTGAGATAAGCTTCCTAAGTACTAGCAGCATACAATATAAACAAGTCTTGTGGTAGGATATAATGACCACATTATCCTAATCAGCACAGTTGTACTCATCGTTAAAATTTAATTAAGGTTTTCCCTTTGCTTTGTGTAATTATTAGAGAACCTTCCTGTGAAGTCTAATTGCCCTATCATAAACAAACAGAAAAGAGAAAGCCCTTTTGTCCAACAAATAAGCTTTCTCTTTACAGCAAAATAATAACATAATAAAGATTTTTCAGAAATCGTCAGTCTTCAAAAGGTATAATTAAGATGCTGGAAGGGGAGAAACATCTACTGTAGGTTTAAGAGATTCTGTGCAAGGTCTAAATTTTTAGAAAACACAAAGGAAAGCATATGACCATCACAAACAAGGGACACCCTAGCTTCCATAGAAGAAATACACTGAACCAGCACAAAGGAGCTCCACCCTACTCCCTCCCCACTCCCCGCCCTTGAGTAAACAACAAAGTGGAATCTCTTTTTTGTTCCCAAGTATCAGCTATGCATCAGGGGGTGGATGCACCTCCTTTACACCCCATCAAATAGCACACAACTCCTGCTTTAGACAAAAAAGGCACTGTTGTGAAGAGTTTACCAGGGATAAGTTTATAATTGCTTTTACCAACAGTAAAACAACAGTCAGTTGAGGACATATTTTTTTCCTTGTAAAATATTAGAGTGAAATGCACAATAGTTTTCTTTCTCTAACAATTTCAGTGGATAAACCTGTTCTCAGTCCACAGTCACTTATTGCTTGTCATGCTTTTCCATACTACGTTTTTGTCTTACAGTGGCAAACAACACATTTTTGTTTTGCAGAGAAGTAGATTAAAAATTATGTTGATGCCTTGTTGTTATTCCACAGTTGCAGGATTATGCAGTTTTCTACATTCATACTCTTGCTGAACACATGACATAGGATAATGAGTGTTTTGTGTGAAAAAAATGCAGAGGAGGTGTCCATCAATAGCTGGAATTTTATGGGTTTCAAAAGGATTTTTGCCTTTCTTGCTTCCTAAAGCAATCTAATCTCATAAATGCAGTCTACTTCAGGAGATTCATTAGACCATACAACTATATAATTCATGTAATTTAGTTGTGTTTATGGTTGAAAGTGGTAGATATAACCAAAGTCCCCTCTCTGCATATGGTGCTGGAGACTCCAGAAAGAACAAATTCTGTAGTCTTCTGTGAAATTGGCATGGTTCCTTTTAATTAATAATCAATAAAATGTAATCCTTACAAATAACATTTGCATGTAATTTGTCTAAAATCCTTAGACAGGTCTCCTTGCTTCAAAATTTATTTAGGATTGAACCTGTATGTTGTGGTTTCACCCCAGTCAGCAGCCAGCTCCAGGCAGCTGCTTGCTCACTGCATCACCAGTGGAATCAGAGAGAAAACTGGGGGGGGGACCAGAAAAATCTCAGGCTGAGATAAAGGAAATTTAACAGGGAAAACAAAGCCATGCACACCAGCAAAGCAAAACAAGGAATTAATTCACTGCTTCCCAGGGACAGGCAGGTGTTCAGCCACCTCCAGGAGAGGAGGGCCCCACCATGGGTAATGATGAGTGGGGAAGACAAGCCCACCAATCTCCCACATGTTGTATATGGATCCATCACTGATTTGCATCCCACTCACTCCAGAGAAGTACATCTTAAATTGTCACCTGAAATTCCATTAAGTCAGTGACCAAAAAAACCCAGTACATACATTTGGCTTCACTCATTTTTTTGCTCCTCTTTGGCTGCGCTTACGCCCATGTTTAAATCTTTGATAGATCTTTGTTTCCTTTGACAGGCAAAGTTTTCTCCCCCTCAGCTGGCTATCTGATGCATGGTGCAGCAAAACAAGCAAAGCCCTTCCAAAGAGATGCTCAAATTCAAATTCTGCAAAAGCAGGGCAGCTGCATTTGGAGTCAGCAAGTTGAAGTTTTTCAAGAAAGGGTTCAAAGCATAGGATGTATTTTGTCTCAAGTAGAAGACAAAGTCTGGAAAGGAGGAAGACACGTGTATTCCTCACCCTGGTAAAATCTGGTGCTTGTTTTTTTTGCTCATAGCTTGATTCTGGGGAAATCACATAGTGTGAGCTCACTATCCATCTTAACTTTTGCATGTTGACACCCTTAATGCAATGACTAGGTGCCTAAATATTTTTGTTTACAAAGCATGGAAAATTATGATTTAAAATGACAGAGGCATAGTAAAGACACCTATATTGTTATTTGTGAGGAGGTGATAAGACCACCCAGTGCCATAAACTTGGCAACCATATGATTAGAGAGGAAAATTAAGCTTTCTGAATGAACATTTTGAAGTATGCCTTTTTAATTTAAGAAATACAAATGATATGCAATACCATCATTACAAATCATCTGTCTTAACCAAATTACTTTATGCCAGGTTTCATAAGGTACTTATAGATAAATTGATTTAAAAGTAGATTTTTTTTTTTCAGATATAAAAACATTAGTTGGTCTGCTTCATAAAAAGGGACACAGAATAATCACTATCAAACACACACGTTGCTGTTTTACACACAGTAGTATAAGCTGTGGATATCCATGAGGATATCAGCTGTATACCTCTGTGGGTGAGCAGACTGAAGAGAACAAGATCAATTTGGCACAGAATAATGTTGCAGTACATATATTTGAACATCCACTGAGTCTAGTCTGACTAGCCTTTCCCTACGATTTGGAAGACTCCTGATTAAATTAACTGTTTTTTTAGAAATTTACAACTCATTATTTTTATAGACATTAAGCTGGGTAAGAATATTAGACATTCTAAGCCACTGCTATTTCCAAGACATTTCTCCAAGATAGACTCAAAATATTTTTTTTTCTTTATCATTTTTCCCACTGCGGCATGTTTTAGAATAATCTCTTTTTCAGGTAAGCAAATACAAGAAACTGCATGAGTTTATAAAGCTGTAAAAATAAGTATTCAAGCTGCCTGAAATGTGAAAATATTGAGCTACATGACTGGATTCAGTAGTATAAAGGAGATAATCAGAGACGAGAACTTCCATATGAATACATCTTGAGTAGACTGAGAACCAGAATTTGTTACCACGAAAGAGGAATGACTGAATACAAAATGTAGCAGAAGCCTCTGAAATGCTGAATGACACAGAGGCTGTAGGTATGAGGTGAAGATTCATGTTTAACACAAGAATTAACAACCACACAAACAAAACTATCAGGCTTAAAGCTAATAAGGTGTGAGGAACAGTGGAATTTGCCAATGCTAGTTATCTTAAATGACAAAAATATTATTGTATGCCATAACAAAATGGAACAATTAGACACATTCCCCAGGAAGACGGATTTACCAGGATGCCCATGCGGAATTGAGGGTTATGTACAGTGATCCATGTTCCTCCATCAGCAAGCTGACAGCAAATAAAAGGAGGAAGAGCTATGGCAGCTTTGATTCTCATACTTCTTCTCATAGCAGATGGAACAAACCACGATCACTACCAGAACACAGAACTCAAAAGTGCCTGATGGCACTACTGTATTCTTACAATTAAAGTACTCTGATATATTAATTTCTCAGACAACGTATGAAAAGACTTTTGACAATGAAGCTAGGAATTCTGGTTCTGCAAACAGGTTAAGGTCTGTAGAAATACCTAATAATATAAATGTTTTAATAGAACCAGAAAGTGTTGTACATTTCTGGCTGAATATACAAGTAACAGAGTCACTGAATACATGACTTTTCAGTTTATTTTTGCATCTCCTTCTGAACACCAGCTTTTACACTTTCCACATTCTTCTGAGATTCTATCAGTTCTTACTACAGGTATTTTGTTCCAAAGCAGCTTTTGAGAGCAAACAACAAAAACCCATCCACATCTCTCTTTTGTCACAGAATGTTTTTGGATTAGTTGTGCAGGCATGCAAGGAGTGATTCCTGGCTCATATGAGCTGCAAACAGAAAGAAACCTTTCAACTTAATTTAGGGAAGATTCATATTTGACCTTGAATGGAGTTTCCAAAAGTAATTCTTAGGGTGTGGTGTTGCTTATATTTTGTTGTGCTTGCACAGCTTCTCATACAATGATAGTCCAACCTGTTTGAAGTCTTCAGTAAAAAATCAAAGACAGTACCATAATGATACTGGTCATTCATTGTGTCACGAAACACATCATAGCTTCAGAAAAGATAGATGTTAATCCTTGCTAACCTATGCGAGCTAAATACACAGCTTGTTAAGAAGCATGGATATTAGCACTGAGCTTTTAAAATTACATTTTCTAATCCCAGCTACACCTGCAAGAGAAATTTTACTTTTCTGAATTCAAAAACGTGTGCAAATTTGTGTATGCAGTCATATTATTTCCTACTTGAATGTGCTGTAAATTTTACAGCCCTTCATAAAAAAAAGTCCTGTTGACTTGAAACGCCAGTTGAAGGCTGTGGACCTGCCTTGTAGACAGATTGCACAAGTCAGCTAAGACTAACATAAGAGTGGGATGAAAAATAAACACAAAAAATCAACAACCAAAACAACAACAAAAGGAGGAAAATTAACTAAAATGTCCTTATCAAGTCCCTGCTTATATAGGCTGATCTGTGCAAAAATAAAATGTCTCTATAGAAATAAAAGTTACAAATCAATAGATGTTGATTACCATATGTCAGAAAAGTAGAATCACTTGAATGAAAAAGATAGATGGTAACCATGAAGATTTTTCAGATATTAATAACCTTTCTCTCTAACAGTCACCAAAGAATGAAGCCACCAGGTCTGTCAGACATGCCATTAGGCAGGTGAAAGGACCTGTAAAGATGGCTGGTTAAAATAATTTCTCACTTGTCAAGCAGCTTGCAGAATGACACTTTAGGAAACATTTCAGCAAGAGGGACATGTGAGGACTGGTGCAGTACTGACAACAGAGGTAGATCATCATGTGAAAGATTCACCTTCCGATATTGTAAGATTGTTTACCCTGGAATATGAACTGCTGTGTGATAGTGTCCACGAGTTAGTTCAGGTGCTATGAAACCAGTAAGCAAGGATGCAATTCTGCTAGCGTGGAACAAACTTTTCAATTGCTTGCATTCAGTTATGGCACATTACACAGCAGCACAAGCGAAAGATTTTTCCTTTTGTCTCTTGTATGTAGTATGTGCACAGTAGGTATGGCATGCAAGTTGAGGCAAATTCTAGGTAAAAGAGTCTGAGCCAAGTGATTTGGTGTAATGATATGATTGTACATTTGGATTAAAACCAATTTTGTATGGAAGTTGCCAAAAAATGTTATTACATGCACATAGACATTGCAGATGTGCCAATCCAGCCTTTGAAAGTTCCAGCCTGAGATTAACCCTATCTAAAGGGATCCATACTCATGTAGAGTCTGACAGTCCTGGTTGAATGGTGCACTCAAAAGCTAAAGTTGTTGCTGCTGTTATTCTGATTTTTAATTTCTACTTTGCAAGAATTGTGTAAGCTTGCAGTGTGACGGGTGTTGGTAGCAAGACAGTTAATGGAAATGAAATAAAAATGAGAAGGACTTGGGGGTGGTGGTCGATGAGAAGTTCAACATGTCTCAGCAATGAGCAGAAAGTCCAGCAATTGCAAAAAGCAATGTGTCACAGCCTGGAAAGCCAAACATGTCCTGGGCTGCACCAAAAGCAGCATGGCCAGAGGGGAGGGGGCGAGAGGATTCTGCCCCTCTACTCTGCTCTGGCGAGAGCCCACCTGACTGTGGGGTGTGTCCAGCTCTGGGTCCCAGCACAGGAAGGATATGGACCTCCTGAAATGAATCCAGAGGAGGCCATGAGGACAATAAGAGAGCTGGACCACCTGTTTTACAAAGACAGGATGAGAGAGTTGGCGCTGTTCAGCCTGGAGAAGACAAGGCTCCAGGCAGAGCTCACGGAACCTTCCAGTACCTAATTGGGGTCTAGGGGCAGGGACTTTTTACAAGGGCATGTAGTGACAGGAGAAGCTTTAAGCTGAAGGAGGTAGATTTAGATTAGATATTAGGAAGAAATTCTTTGCTGTGGGGATGGTGATACACTGGGACAGGTTGTCCAGAGAAGCTGTGGGTCATCCAGAGAAGCTGTCCAGCAGACTGGACAGGGCTTTGAGCAGCCTGATCTAGTGAAAGATGTCCCTGGATTTGAACCATAAATAGTCCTTTCCAACCCAAACCATCCCATGATTCTATGACCCTGTAAAATCCCATTTGCATCGGTAAAACACAAAAGTAAGCTCTCTCTCCATCACTGCATGAAGCTTGTTCAGAGACACACACAAAGTTTCCCCATGTAAATAACAGAATAAAATGATGCCATGGGTTAATGTAAAATAAAGCATGGCAATTGCATGGCAATGGATGCCTAATGTAGAATTAACTGATAGTGGAATCATTAATTTATATCTCTGCAGACAATGGACATATTTTAATAAATTTCACTCTTCATGAGTTACATCAAAAGTGCATACTTTTAAAGGTGGCTCATTTAAATTGGATGATTTCTATACTCCCTAAGCCCTTTTAAACTTTCTGATCAAAAATTTATACTGTAATATTGTTAGGACAAGATACAAGGTAAGATTGTGTGTCTGATAAAGCCCTGTCTAACATAATGGTGTGTTTCTCTGTCCTTTTTGTATGTCAGGTATTGAGGTTTTTGTGCATTTGTATATAAAGGTGTGTATTCCCTCATTTTTTCACCGTAAAGCTGTCGCCACAAGTACTGTAGCATAAGGGGGAGCATCTGAAGTCTTATTCAGTCCTGGTTTATCTGGTCCTCTGCTTAGCAGAAAGATGCCTGGAGTGTGGAAGAAGAGTTAGTGGTAATAAAAAGCCAAAAACAAAACAAAACAAAAAAACAAAAAAAAAGAAAAAAAAGAAAAAAAAGAAAAGAAAAGCTGTTTTTTGCTGAAAACAGCAAAAAAAGCCTTTTTGAAAGCTTTCTTTGCGTACGTATGTCTGCATGCACGGCTTTCCTTTGCTGACCATCAACATAAGTGCAGGTGAGCTAAAATGACAGCAAAGTTATGTTTAAACTAAATTAGCTCCTTTTTAGTTTCAGCATCCCTTTGATAGAGAGGAATTTGTTTCATCTAGCTTACATCTGAATGATTTGCTGAACTGTAGAATAAACCAACGTTCTCAAGCACATGGACACATAATGGAGCTTAAGAACTGTTAGTCCAGCTAATATCAGCAAGCACACGCCCCACAGCTACATTCTTTTTTACACACACAGTGACTAAAAAGGCTGCCATCTGTTCAATATAGCGTGGAATAAATCCCTTTTGATGTGCGTTAACAGAATCCCTGGATGAGCATTAAAAAAAAACCTCAGCAAAACAAAAAAGCAAAACAAAACACAGTAAAAAAGATGGAACATTAAAGTGAAACTGTAACATAGTGTGAATAGCAATTTATTGATCTCTGTGGTTAGGATTGTGAAATCTTTTTGACATCAGTGGCTGAGCTCTGATGAATGGAATGCATGTGTTTGCCCCTGAAAACAAGTATTATTTATTATTTTGTTCTTCTACTGTATTTTAACAGAAGAAATTTGATTTAAAAAAACCTCTATTAAGACCTGTGGATACTTATGCTGCCACTATTATTTATATTGTCTTGTCTATTTGCTCAGTTGAAAACTGACAATGATATATTTTCTCTCATGCTTTTTTCTCAAGGATTAAATGACAGCACCCTTTTTAGTTCAAAGGCAGCAACATGTCTACAGGTATAAACTTTTAGAGCAAATGTGTTTTCAATAAGTAGGGATGAAGTTAGCTGCAAAATCATATTTCCTGTCCTAAGTGTGCAGCTGACTTGGAGTAGACTACTGTGATGGTTGATATGGTGTAAGAGATGTGTAACTGTCACTATGTTAATTACAAACTCAATTGAATTGTATTGCAAATTCTACTGAGACATTAAGAATGATCCATTTCTGTAGGAAAAGAGTCTCAGCATCCTGAAAATATTTATTTATTCACTTATTTATTTATTTTAATTTTTTTTAAAATTTTGGGCATAGGGAGGAGGTTGCTGGTGGAGAGACCAACAAAAGAGTCACAGTGTCCACCCTGTGCTGGGATGTGCCTCTTTGGAGATCCTTAAGAGCACTCTCGATTGAGCCATTAAAAATCTTAGCTAAATGGCTCCTTATGAAGTTTCATTGTTGCACAGAGTATTTTGCCATGAACTAGGACACACAGTAACAGAGAGCTTGTCTAAATTAGTGTTGCATTTCCCAGCGATTTTGGTAAGGAAAATTGTATGGGAGTAGGGGATAAGAAGACTGATGAACTTGCTTTTTTAAATTGTAAAGGGAATAAATTGTACCATTGTACAGTCAGCTCGAGATGGGTGCAGCCCATGAATCTCACTCCTTTTTGTTGGAACAGAATGTGATATCTCAAACACTTCAAAATATTGCTTCACAAAGTATGAGAATATCCAGCTCCCCAAATAAACACCCTTGTTATTCTTTGATGAATTTTCTTTGTGATTTATATACCCCTTGACCTGTAACATTTACGATGTTTCTACAAACCTCCATAAGTCTGAAATCTGCAAAAACCCAGCGTGGTGGGTCTTGAGATCACTGTGATGGCTTGTTAAGAGAAAGCAGAGTTAACAACTTGGGGTGAAACCCATACAATAGTTTGGGTTGCTCACGTGCGAAGGAACTGGCTGTTTTGTGGGCATAGAAGCACAGAGGTCAGCTGCCTGTAAATGACAAGGTTAAAAGCTGACCTTCCCAATTCTTAGGAAATTCTGCATTTGGGAGGTGAGTGGGAGAGGGGAGGGAATTGCCCCACCCTGAAACACAAATGATGCATTTGAGGCTTTCCCATAGAAGAAGAAACGTAATATTTAAAAATACGCTATAGATTTTCCATCTAACCCAACCCTGGGAACTCCAGCCAAAGGCTCTCAACTCTCTATTTTGGCAGATTTGTGAGAAACTCAGAGTGTAGAAACCCTTCCTGTCTGGCTGAAACATTTGGCCATGGACAGCAGAAGTATTTCCAGGATCCTAGACTCATTTCAAGATTGCTAGAGCATTCAGGACACAGATTCATCACAGGACACAACATATTTCATCTGGAATATTTGGAAAACACCGAGATCTTCCCGTGTGTTAGGTCACAACTATGTCAAAACCAGCATTTTAGGCACCATCTAGCATGGAATTAGTATTTTTTCATAGAAATTGTTGACTGGGAAAAAATATATACTGTGTTATTTGTAATTTTAAGTATGTTTTAGATCAGTTCAAGATATTTTGGTTTGGCAGGCATGGTTGACATATTTTAGGATCAATCTTAGGAAAATGGTCAATTTAGGATCTGGTTTAGGATCCATTATAGGAAATTGATCAGTTTTAGGAAACTGTCCTGTGTCTTAGAAAGAGGCTGAAGATTTTACTTCAGCTGTGGCTACTGCTCCATGTTCAGCAGTGCAAGTCTACAGCTCCATCTTTGTTTGGTTCTGGATAAGTCAATGAGTTCTCTGTTTGGATGTTCACAGTAGGAAGTAGTTTAAGAATATTTCTGTGCCCAAAGAAAGAGTTTGGACCCTGGCTTTGCATTTATCCATTGAGAGCTTTGAACTTTGTAACAAACCTATAGAAAATGCCAGTTTGTTTAGTTTGGTTTTTTTTTTTTTTTTTTTTAATCTAGTTAGGTTCAGGTAGGTTTTGGGGCATATTTTAGGGATAGTTTCAAACCATATGATTGCAATGAATTTCAATGATACCCTTTGTGATTTGGTGACCAGTTACACACACAGTCAACTGATCACATCAGAGATGTTTAATTTTATTTTAGTTTTATTTTGTTTATTAATAAATTTATTTTTTCTTTGTCTTTTGGAATACCTCTTACACAGCCTATCAGTGCTTATATCAGTTCACCCTACAGTTTTTCTACACGTCCGCAGCAAGACTGTAAAGATAATGTAAACAAATCAATTTAAATAATGCCATCAGTGTGCACTATGAGGTCTTACTTCATTAGAAGACAGAGAGAAGACGGGTCAAAACCATGATACAAATACAGCTTGTGCATCACACAATGAGGAATCACTGCAGTTGAAAATATCATGAAAAGAAGAGTCTTCAGACTTTGCAGAATATTCTGCACTTCCTGTCTGGGGTTGGTGAGAAACACACACAGGCAACATTCAAAGCCAAAAATCCCTTCAGTTTACTGAGAGTTGATAAGACAGACTTTTTCTTTTGTAGATTTTTAACAGAAAATTATTTCCTAAGAAGTTAGCAAATTTAATATAAAATATTATATATTCTTTTGATAGGTTGTATTCAAGTGTTTACCCAGTCAAGCAACTATGTCAACATCACATGATTTGTTTGATCAGTCACAGCCAGGCAACACACATAGAGGAAATACTGAGTGCCAAGTATACAGAAGCTTTCATGGGGTACATTTTCAGAATAAATTAGAATAATGAATATGTTAATAGCGATGATGATCTGCTCAGCAATATTCAATAGTCAGGAAAGAGGCAAATACATCTGCTAAATTATTCATTGCAAATTATTCGCTTAACTCTAATAGTCTTGATTAGTGCTTATCTGATCCAGAAGGAGAACAGCAAACAGCCATGGCAATAGGAAGGAACATGGAGAAAACCAATATTACTGCTATTTATTTGATTCACAAATGTCTGTAACTGGAAGGCAACAATGTGCCTCTTGCACACACTTTGCAGGGGACCAGCAGCTGACTCTAATCAGTAAGGGATTTTGCTGTGGCTAGCAATGGAGGGTCCTATCTGACATTTATTTTCCAAGGCTTGCTTTAGGTTGGAAGTTCTGTTTTTCCCTGATCTGTGTCTTAAATGAAAACCAAGCTGGTTACCAATATTTTGTCCCTTTCCTCCCTCTCCTACCAGGCTTCAAGCTTGAGATAAAAGATTCCCTCTACTACTACCATGACCATCTTGGTCAGGAACCAGGAAAACAAACCATAGAATTGTTATGGTTGACAAAGACCTTGGAGTTCATTGAGTTCAGCTGTTCACCCAGCACTGCCGTGTTGTACACTGCTAAGCCCCATCCCCAAATGCCAGACCCATCACTTCCCTGGGCAATCCAATGCCCAACCACCCTTTCAGTGAAGAAATCTTTTCCTAAATCAGACTAAAACTCATCTGGAGCTGTCTTGTTTCATGACTAAGAAGAAAAGAAAGAAAAGGGTTTTGCACCTGTAAAATACCTATAGATCTAGTAATTTTGACAGACAGAAGTATGATGTCAGAGTTAATTAATACAGAGAGTGCCTGAGACAGACTTATACTTGAACTGATGAACGGAAAGATAGGTACACACATGGTCTGCTGTCTACAGTTCCTTTTTTTCCTGCCTGTAAAGGAACAACTCAATGCACTTCACTCAAACTGACCCAACACACTAAATGTATTCTGGCTTCCTTTTCTCAGAAAATTTACTTTACATTTCCTTTTTCACTGTCCACAATGCAAGGCAGTAACTCCCTGTTTTCCTCCCATTTTAACTTGTGACACATTACTGCCTGCTTTCCCTACTCCTTTCACCCCTCCCAGTGCCTACTAGGGACTTCACTACACTATGCCACTTCCATCTCCACAGCTGCCAGCTTTGGGTTATATATGGCTTTCCAAGCACAGTTGTGTCATTCTGCCCAGTGACTCAAATATAAACAATTTCAGAGACCTATGAAATTTAACCTGATGGTGTTCACAGTTTTCAGCATAATCTAGACAAATTCTCTGAAAACTCAATTAACTTTCTTGGATTCACAAGCTGAGGGAGAAGGACTTCCAGGAACTGATCTGCAAGGAAGGTACCTGCTCTGAACTGAGGTGCACTTCTCTCCAGACTAATGAGTGTCTTTCAGCATACTGGCTGAACAATATTTCAAGGCTTTATCATCATGATGCTGTTGTCAAATGAGTCAATGGTACGCCAGGAAGCTCACAATGCATAAAGCTGTAGTGCTCTCCTTAGCCATGATTATATATTGCATGTCAGGCAGGCTAAACAACTCAGAGCAGGGTAAGCTGGAAATATTAAAAAGGTACTAGTGGACAAGAAGCTTATTTCTACGTTCTAGCACAGTACAGGGCTTTGTGGTCTTTAGCGACTTAAGTGGCCTTTAGAAATGTCTAAACTACAATTTCTTCCAAGATCATACTTCCCTGGAGTACATAGGTCTAAAATTGCTGTTCTCCAGTTTAATTATGCTTATTAAGTCCCAGTTCATTTCCTGTTTTCTGCACAAATGACACCCTAAAGCATTATTTGCTTATACAGTAGTCTATTTAATGATTCTTTTTCTCCACTTCCAGATTCAAATAACAAATATTTGCCTTTAGCCAATAATTGAAGCTCTGTTTATGGTGCTGACATGAATCCATGAATAGAGTACTACATGTTTGCAAATATATGTATCCAACATAGAAATATATATATATATATATATATATATATATATATATATATATATATATAAAGAAGTTTAATTTGTTCAATTTCACTTTATAGAAACCACGTATACATTCTACTGTGCTGTGATATTCTGTTCAGATATTTTCAATTCAGTTGTGTTTTCATTGGCATTCCAAAAGGGTTTTTTATTGTAAACCCCTCCACTGACACTCTGTTCATGCTTGCCTATTATCCTTCCAGCTTTGCCTTCAGCTGAACATACTCCTTTTTTCCTCCTTCACATGATTACTTGCATGAGGATTTGCATTTAAATGGATGTGGAAAGTGCATTAACAACACCTACAGTAACAAAGCAAAAGCTGCTCAATACTTGTTACTGTCAGATATAAATTCAAAACAAATCAATTAATGTTTCGTATAGCTGTTTTCAGTGTTTGCATTTAGGTGGAAAGTCTTCTTTGTATTATGCTTAACACAGACTGTGCATATTTAACACAGATTATGCGCAGAGAATTATTTGTCAGTAGCCTGAACAGAAAAAAGAATGATGCTCAAGATCTAGAAGTCATGGATGAGATATATTTTCTGTATAGGTGGTTTGGATCCTTAGAATATCAAGATTAGATGCTGTATTTCCATCTTATATCTTAGTTTGCTTTGTAATAAAACCAGTTTAAATTCTTTTGGGATTTGGAAATCTAAGCCCTTAAAGCATTAGTAATGTCTGGTTTTTGTTGTGCAGATCATGGAAATTCTGCAAATAGCTGGTATATATAGAAGAGACACAGCGTGGTTATGAACAGAACTGTTGTGACTTGCATATAAAGTATGAATGTAAGATGTTCTTTTAGTGTTGTTTAGTGCTGCTAGAGAAAAATTAATTAAAATAGGCCAAACCATTCTATTGCAGAATAATGCTGGGCTTTAAAAAATTTTATTGTGCTTAAAACAGCCTGCTTGAATGTAAATACATAAAACAAATAAATTACATAACACAAATAAATTACAAAAAATATATGATTAATTTCTAGTTAACCTTTAGCTCTGGTGGCTTGTAAATTTGCTCTGTTTTTCTGCCAGCACTTTGAGAGGTACAAGTCACCATAAATGCAAACATCAATTTTTTGGTATACTATTAAACTAAAAATGTGGCACAAAAGAGAAAAGGAGAAGAAAATGTAGGCTGGGAGTAAAAAAATAATTTATATTTTCCTTTCTCCGGAAAAAAGGTAGAAGAGACAAATTTGTCATGATTCTGAGCATAATATGGTACTGACACCTGCGAGTCCTAAAATGCAATTATTGTTTATTACCTAAGATGGTTTGCTATATACTGTGTGTGCTAAAGAGAAATCCATAAGCATCAGAGGTAAATCAGTAACAAGTGGTTCTTGTTTGTACAAAAAAACCAAACAAATCTGTATTTCTTTACCTATTGATGTGGAATAGGTCTAAATAAAGCAAATTCATTGCTTCCAATGAAAGCTGCATTGCAGCAGTGAAAAAACATGATTTCAGATGTCAGAGTAAATGTCTTCTATGTCTGTACTTTAAGAAATGTAATAAGTATGGCAGGTGCTAAAACTAGCGCTACAAAACCAGTAATTGACTTGCAGTTTGCAAGAGAAAAAATGATTTGTGAGTGAAACTATGTAAGTGGAATCAGAGCATTAACAAATATTCTCTTCAGGTTCTGTGATGCTAAATCTTCCCCTGTAATCTTCCTTCCAGCTTTCCATAATTTCAAGGCAGCAGCTGAGAGGGAGGGCGAAGCAGCAAAGGCAGGGATGCTTGTGAGCGCTACCTTCACCCGCACAGCGGGACGGCCAGTCTGTCCAGGCAGGACAAGGCTTGGTGGCAAACACTCCTCTCATTTACGCTGACATCCACACTGCCTGCAGAGGACACGTGCAGGAGGCAGGGCCAGCCCTGCCACAAGGGCCCTGTGTGCTCAGAGCAGCTTCTGGAGGTCTGCTGTACAAAGCACATGTGTTGCACCACTGCAAGTAGGAACCAGGCTGGCAAGCTTCCTTTGGTTAAATAAATAAAGCGAACGCCCCCTTTCTCCCCCCCTTTATACCAGTCTCCACCTCTCTCCAGCAATAAAGAACAGTTGGTTTAAACTAACCTAGATTTACTGAAATCATCAGTATTTTAGATCAGAGGGAGTTCTGCCTCCAATGTCTTCACTGATGTTTTTATGCCCATTTAGTTCTCCTGATGTGAATTTAATGCCCATAGTGCCTGAATCTCCAGCGCTCTTCCATCTTCAGAGCTGCCATCATGTCAATAGACTAATTTAGACTGAGAGGAGTTCTGTGTATTATTCTTAATATACTTTCACAGTGTGCAGTGTAATTGCTCCTTTGGAGCTGATAATGCATTTTTATTGCTTAAAAAACAATTTGCTGTACAGTGTGGTAATATAATCATTGGTTTATGTTGTGAATACATGTCATATATAGTGGGCCAAATTACCAGTTAGAGTTTGTATCCATGTGCAATAAAAGTAAAGCCACAGAAGTAAAAAGAGTCCACCTCATAGCCGAAACACCAAATTTAGAGGCACTTGGGGCTGTTTAGCCTGCAGAAAAGGAGGATAATGGGAGATTATCTGTCTCTACAACTCCCTGAAAGGAGGTTGTAGGCAGGAAAGGGTCAGTCCCTTCTCCCAGATAACAAGTTACAGGTCAAGAAGAAATGGCCTCGAGGTACACCAGTGGAGGTTTAGAATAGATATGAGGGAAAAATTCTTCATGAAAAGTGTTATAAAGCAGAACAGAACAGAATGCTCAGGGAAGCATAAAGTCACGATTCCTGGAAGTATTTAAAAAACGTGTGGACATGGCACTTGACAACACAGTTTAGTGATGAAAATGTTAGGCAGTAGTGGACAGTTGGACTTGATGATCTTAGAGGCCTTTTCCGACCTTAGTGATTCTATTGTTTTATGATTTTGGCCCTTATATCCTACTGGCTTCTGGACTGCACAAAAAATGTCAGACACTGTGTGCCTCATTCTCAACTGGGCAGGGGTGCACCAGGAGATGAACCACCCCCTTCTGACTCTTCTGTGGGGCTAGCTAGAGCTTTTTGGGTTATGTCTCACTTGGTCAAGGCCTGAGATAAGTAAAGGATGGGTCTGAGCATGTGAATAAAGCAGGGAGGACAGCCTGGAGGACTACCTAAAACAAGTGCTGGGAAGCTTCAGAGTCGCCTCCAGGACTATGTGTGTGCCTTCGTCGCCTGGATGCTGAATGTGATGTCTGTGGCTCCAGATTCCATTTATTGGATAAATAAGCAATGAGATACAAATGCTTCAGAAAAAAATAAAGATCAAAGAAAATTGTGAAGAATGTTTAGCTCGTCTGAAGGTCTGAACAGAGGCATATTACTGGTAAATGATTTCCAGCTTGAACTGAGCAGACCAGGGGATGGATTCATCCTCTGATCCATTATACTTGGGAGTGAAGTGGGAAATCATGCGTTCAAAACAAGCAGCTCTGCCCCGTTCAGGGCTGGCAGAGGGTGCCAGGGAAGGAAATCTTCACGCCTTCTCAGCCTCATCAACAAAAATCCATTGTCTTTTTTTCCCCTGATACTAGAGGCAATAAGAGGCCATGAGAAGAAACTTATGTATCTGATTTTTAAAAATATTAAATTCATCAAGGAATAAGTATATATTTTATTTGATCTGTAAATGAAATGTGTTTGATTGTCATTAATTGTATCCTCAGAAAATAGCATTTTATCATAGCAAGAATGCTATATTACAATATCAAACAAAGAAACCTAAGGAATAAGCAGCCTTAGGAAACACAAAATAAATAAACAGCAGTAGATTGCCCTAGGCACATGCTTTTACTAATTTTGGTTTGTTGTTGTTAATGTCAGTTAGGTTCAATAAACCAGCTTTCTGGTAATGATTTGCTTTCTTGTGTGACACTTCAAGAACCAGCTGACAGTTTTCTGTGTTGTCATTAGATTTTCCAGCTCCATATGGGTGTGTAAGGTCCAACTTGCCTAATTCTGTTAGATTTCTTACAGTTAGTTTCGAAAGATGCTTGGAAAAAAGCCAACAGCAGAACCCTCTACATGTAAGTGTTACTTCTGTGTTTTGCCTCACAAAATGTTCAAAGGGAAGTTGAAAATGTTGCCTGCTTCACCAGTTTGCAAAAATATGCTAATTATTGCTGGCTAAAGTGTGACAAAAATATCAGACAGGCAAAAAATATATAAAAGGAAAAAGAGAGAGAGAGAGAGAGGAGGAAAAAAAGAAAAACCTACCTTACACTGTTTCTTTCTTTGGGGCTCAAGAAATATCTTTAGAGTATTAGGTATTAGGAAGGGAAGGCTGTTCCTATTCCTTTAAAAGTGCACTTTCTTGAAAGAAAATGTAGAAAGCCAATTTTATTCTTATATGAATTCCTGTTCCAGCCACTTTCTTCTCCCTGCATCAAGCATGTAAATGAACTGTAAGGCCAACAGGAGTTTTCCAGACCTCTCAGTGCAGCCATCAAAATCTAGTTGACTGTAGGAGTGTGTAACTGGACATCCAGGTCCTGTATAGGTGTTCTGAATATGTCTCTCACCCAAAAACATGCTCTTATCCGTACTTTGCCTGGACACAAACTTTCATCAGAATGGCTTTTCCCTAAATCTGGAATAGTTCACATTTATCTGCAAAAAGGAAAAGGAAAAGAAAGGAAAAGGAAAGAAAGGAAAAGGAAAAAGGCCTGTGAAGCCATCAACTGATCAAGGAAAAAAGCAGGGAATGGTTATTCACTCTCTAGCAATAGAAGTGGGGCACATGATGACTTTATGCAGCAACATGTTTAACATGAACTTTTCATGCATGGTTAGAGAGCAAAATTTTCTGGCACAGAATATTGTGGGGTTGGAAAAAAGGAATCTGCTCAGGCAGGACCATAGTGGGTAGGTTTATTAATGACAACTGCAGACAACACTTCTGCTTATGTAATCATTCACCTGCTGTTGGGTGGATGCTTTTTCAAGTGAGTTACAATGAGCTATCTTAGGTGAGATTAGTGCCAAAGTAAATTTTAAAGATCTTCTCGGGATCAATAGTGTAGTCAATTCAATGAAAGATAATGTCATGTATTGTAACAGAAAGAAACTGTCCATCATATCACAACCCCTGTTAATTCAGGAAAAATGTACATGCCACTATGCATGGGATTAAATTAAAGAAAATCTGATGCAATGAGGAGAAAAAATCAGCAGAAAGCAAGATGCAGTCCTATGCAATTTTGGTGCTCAGAATATTTCAGGTACAGTGAACAGTTCTGCCCAGCTATCTCAGACAATATCATACCAGCTAACAAGAGGAATATGAAAAGGTCTAGAAAATGGCAATGAAAATGATTGTGACACAGAAAATTCTCACTGAACAGTTATTTGTAAAGACTGTTTAGCTCCGGAGGAAAAGGCATAAAAGAGGGCATAGTAAACCTATGTGTAATGGAATTCATGGAAAAGACTGTCTTGCAAGTCCAGTTCACCAGAAAATGAATCAGAATACACAGAAGATGATTAGTTCTAAGTTCAGAAGAGCTATTTTTCTGCCACGTTGCTTAGCCCACCTGACTGGGAACAACCATATGTTCAGCCAGGGGAAGAAAAAAGGATACAAATTATGTACTGAGTAAATCAGGAGAAAGAGAGTCCACATATGGTTTATTTTCTCTCATGTGTCCTCTTTCCAGTACTGTAATGATGTCAGTAGAAGCAACAACTTTAAAGATCCGAACCTACAGCACTCAAAGGAACAACCTTTTTAGGATGTTCCCCCCTAGTTGACTACTTTACAGGAAATTAGATTTTCAAGGACAACAGAAGCCAAGTTCACTGGTCTGAAGATTTTTTTTTCCCAAAAGTAGGGACCACAATGCTCAGAAAGACCAAAGAGGGTGATAAAGAGAGACAGTTCTTAAATTTGGGTTGTATGGCTAGTAAAGTTAATATTTTATTGCTTTAGAGGCTTAAGCTTTTTCAGCTTCTCTTTTCAAGGCTTGCAGAAAGAACCAAGTCAAATTTTTAGCCTATAGTTCCCCCACCCACTAGGACAAAGTTGTTTCATTATTCAATCTTAACTGATTTCTTATAGAAAATTTTCTATTTCTGCCTTCTCCAAATTTTTATTGTAAAGAAACTTTTTGAAAGGATCAAAATAGTTTATCTTAGAAACAGATAGCTGAATTTCTTCCCTCAAAAATGCAACTGACAACCTGCTTTGGACTTGGAAAGAGCCTACCCCTTGATAACATTTCATCTCCTTTTTTGTATCTTATTTGGATAATCTAATCTTAAAAAAAAAATAGCTTTTGGAGTTGTTAAGGATTTCAGCATTTCCTCATTAGTAACACTGTTTATTTCTGATTCTCATTAACCTGTGAGATAACAGCTTTTGAATCACCACTGTAAGAATCTAAAAAGTTGGAAGTTCTAATAAGACCTAATTAAGGTGAATGGAGCATCACACATCACCACTCAGTTTGTATGTTAGTGGATTGATAACTTCCTGCTCAGATTCAGTTGCAGATACATAGGTTTTTTTCACTTGATCATATCATACCTCTGTTCACAGAAAGGGTAGGAATATTAGCCATAGAGGAACAAATTTGTTATGAAATAAAGTTTCATACTTTATTTCATACGCAGTTTAGCAGAGAGGCCATTGCTGAGGAGAGATGCAAGTATTTAGAGCAGTTCTTTTGTAGAAGTACACACTTCACACTTGTGTCTGTCAGCAGTTTGGTGGGTTCAGCCTACTGAAGGCTTTGCATTTAAATTAACATTGCGCATAAGGAAGCACAAAGAGCTAAACTTTATAGTCAGAAAAAGACAGAGTCACATTTAAAGCTACTCATGACATCTGGTTCTGATCGGTTTCCCAGCATTGAAACGTTCTTAAGGCTCTGTCACAGAGCTCACTGATTTCCTTGGGAGAAACCTAACTGAGTCCACCAAGGTGGATGGGTTAGTGTTCCTGCACTATCTACAGGAAAAGAACCCTGCCTCTCTAATGCAGTCATGAAGTCCAAGCGACGTTTTTATTTATGCAGGTGACCAGTACTCTGTGAAGATCTCTTCAGAATACCCTCTGTCTGACTAAAGAGAAAATGAACGAGGATGACATGCGGCTATTGAGATGTCATGCATCCCGCCAGCCTCCAAGCTCCAGGCATCCACTCGCTCATAGCCCAACAGCAGGACTGGGGAGAGAATCGGAAGGGTAAAAGCTGGAAAACTCATGGCTTGAGATAAAGACAGGCTAATAGGGAAAGCAAAATATACACACACAAGCAGAGCAAGACAAGGAATTAATTCAGAGCTTCCCATGGGCAGGCAGGCATAGGTTCCGCCATCTCCAGGACAGCAGGGCCCCATCAGACATGATAGTGACTTGGGAAGACAAACACCATCACTCCAAACATCCTCACTTTCCTCTTTCTTCCCTCTACTTTATGCACTGAGCATGATGGTCTGGAATATACCTTTGGTCATTGTCACAGCTGTCTCCTCCCGACTTCCTCACCAGCATGGGAGTACAAACAGCAGAAAAGGCCTTGGCTCTGTGTAAGCCCTGCTGAGCAATAACAAAAACATCTCTGTGTTATCAACCCTGTGTTCAGCACAAATCCAAAACACAGCCACATACCAGCCACTGTGAAGAAAATTAACTCTGCCCTAGCCAAAACCAGCACATAGGATCATTCATTTCATTGCCAAGGATTCACCTGGTTAGTTCACTTGAGAGAGTTACAAGAGAAACGGAATAGCAAATGAAGTTGCATGCTGAATTAATGGCATATAATGGACAAATTAATTACAGATAAGCATTTCTGAAAATGTGTCATTCATGGCAATAACATGCTTATGCCCATGAATCACATTTTTTTTAGGACATTCTAAGTGCCATTGGATTTGTTCCCGACCTCTCTTCTGTATTCTCTTCTCCCCTTTCTTAGCTGTCCTCACAAACAGCTGAATGGATGAGACAAGGTACATATTAGAAAACTTGGTTTGATGGCATTAGGTCCATGCAGGCAACTCTAGTGCTTCTAGTTCAGTGACATCAAAACTTTTGCTTTAATGACACTAAACACCTACGACTGCATCTTTCAAGACGTGAAATTATTCAAGAGTTTATTGCTTCCCAGGTATCAACAGATAGCTCCAGAACCAACAAATACAATGGGAGGAGGGATGAAAGAAGGTTTCTAACTTTGAAAAGAGGCAAAGACAAATTAGTAACTAAGTTAGAAGGGAAATAAAGGGAGAGAGAGAGACCAGAATAGCAATGAGGTGGAAGAGAGATCAGGAAAGAGACATGAAGGTAGCACAAAAATTGAAAACTTTTGTTCTTGGAAGTACCTGCCTGCAGATGCTCATGTTCCAAATTCTCACCTTTCTGCCTCATGATTATATGTGACTGGTCTCTGTTCAAATGTAAATTTCCCCCCCTTCTACCATGTGGGTAAAATGCTTTCATTGTTTTCTGATTTTTGCCTTTGTGAAAACATTACATGTTTTAATAAAGAAAAAAAAAAGTTGTTTTGACTTGATTTTTTCTCCTTAGAATGACTTGGAAATGACAAAAGTTTGGTACACGAAACTCAGATTCATGTAACTAGCCCCCAGTGAATAGTACATATTTTTGCTAGGTTGTATTAGAGTTGATTGTAAAATAATGAAGTTATGAACAATTTAAAGCGTGCCCCAGAGCAAATGTAGCAGAAAATACCATCAGTGTTTAAATGGAGCTGTTAAACAAAGATGCACACGTGGATAAAGCTGATTGTCTGAGTAATGCAGTACTAAAGCTACGACAAAGGTAACTTTTCCACAAATATTCAAGTGTTATTTTGGATTACCTCAGTAGGCTTTTTTCCTGTCTTGCTATGCACCTGCACCTCAATGGGTTTTTGATCAAAACCAAAGAGATCTTTTGACATTGTCTGCCACACACGACACATTGAGCTGCTCTGGAATGAAGAGTGAGTAACCACAGGTGAGGCCAGGCACCTGAGCCTGGCCCAGACTCTCTGGGAACTTGGAGCTATAGTCTTCTCCATGTGATTTAGTGGAGTTAAGCGTAAATGTACATGGCTAAGAAAAGAAAAATACCGGTTTTGTATAAATAAAGCAAAAATATTCATTTTTGGCTAACATTTTTAACAGAAGTACATTGCTGAAAGCTTAGTTTTATGTTCTATAGGTTTGATCTCATTTCCTTTGAAATCAAAGACTGAATTGAGGCTCAAATCGATATAGCTATGGAAATAGCTACAAGAATGTAAATATTTCATTAGGTGAATAAACTGTGATTTCCTTCTAATAATTTCTCTTGATATGAATAAAAAAACTATTGGGAAAAAATAAGCTTATATTGAAAAATTAGTAAGTCTATTTCCTGGCACAAAACTTCTCTTGCCTACACACATACAGCTGAGCTACTTTGTACTGCAAGCTATGTAAGATTTTATAAGCTAATCAAGTTTGAGTCTGTTTTTTAACAAGATGGACAATTTCCAAAGAAAACCCAGGTGTTTCAGGACAGGATGTTGATGAAATGGTAGGTGGCATGTTTCTCTGCACTACACCATAGGCCCTCACCAGCCTTAACCCAAACACGTGCTTAAGTTTAAGCAAGTATTCCCACTGAAATGAATGGGTTTATTCACCTGCTTAAATTTAAATAGGTGCATAGGTGATTTTCTAGATTGGGGTCTGAATCCCTGGAAAGGTGTCTGGTGCAGGAAATGTGCCTTAGGAGAGGCTGGGAAAGAGTGCTCTAACCATACAGGGTAATCACTGCTGTTTATGTGACGTTTTGTAAAGACAGGGTAAGTAGTACCACTCGAGTAACCACCTTGTTATCTAGAAATTATTGTGCTAATAGCCTATCATAACACTGGTGTAGGTTCCTCATACTAATAAAGAGTAGCATAAGTGTTAAGCCTATGAGATTGCAATGGAAAAAAGTGTTTCCGTTAATATATTTGAAGTTAAGTTCAAGTGGACATTTCCTCTCTGCATTTTTTTTTTTTTTACTTATTTTGGAACACTACACTATGACTCACCCAGGCTTTGAAAATTCCTCATGTATTTTTGAAGGGAAGAACAGATATGGGATCTACTTTTTTTAAAGTTTCTGGTAAAATTCTAGGTATGGATAAAAAATAAACACAGCATTCTTTTTGATGGTACTACAAAACTTGCTGAGGCCAACTGTGTCTGTGGAGTGAACAGTAAATCAGTATTAAAATTTATAGAATTAATTATAAAATTTATATTATAACATGTATAGAACAACACTAAAAGCTACTGTAGGATGGTAGGGGCTATATATTTGTTTTAACTGATATTAATGTAATCAAGCGATGTAAATTTCTACTTCCTTACTAAGAGAATAAATTGTAGCAAATACTTTTACTTATTTTTCCAAATGAATATTCTTCCACTATCCTGGAAGAGCATTAGCTACAAATTTTTAAAAATTATTTTATACCCTTGTTCTGTGTGTTTTTTATTATAATGCATTTTTACTTGGCAACAACCACAGACTAAAATTGTATTTTATGCATATAATTTTATATTAGTTAGAAGGAGAAAACCCAGGAGTGTACGTTTGAGGGCATCTATTTTTATTGTTAATAGAGATGTGTGCAATTGGAATGCATCTATCATATGAAAAGATTTATTTGAAAAGATTAAGCTTTAATCACAAATGATGCAAGAAAACTCACCATGTGGCGTATTTGCAAAAGAAAGCAAACTACTATTTAACATGGTGGCAGAACAGCCTTTGACAATCAGTAATGTTAATTGATTGGCCGTGTTGGATACACTAGAGCTCACAGACCAGGGTTTGTATGCTAGAGTTGTAGCACACAGAGAACAGAGACAGCACAAAACCACCCAGCATTTTGACTTCAGCTTTAATAGAGTTTCTTGATCATGTGGCACAAGCAATGATAAGCCTGATTAAGTGACTTTATTTCATTGGGATCTTTAAATAGCTGACTAGGAAATTTGTAGCTTAACCTGTCACCTTTGTGTTAACATGGCAGTAAAATATATACTAGAATGACATTTGACATTATTTTAATTCTTTGCAATTTGCAATCAAGACAGGTCTATGAGTATACTTTATTTTAAGGTCCCTTGAAAATAACAGAAATGTAAATCCTATCTTTCCCACACCTCTAGATGATAGTATACTGAATGTGTTGGTTATGTTTGCTTTTGAAAACATGTATGGCTTGGAGTCACTTGAATAGCTCCCTCTGGACATCAATTTAATGAGAGGAGAGTATTGGCACTTAATTTGAAAAGGAAAATTGGCAAGTAGATAGAAATCATTGTGTTGATCATTGTGTAACTCCATCTTCTTGAACACCACCTTTGAGTTCCGGTTGCAATTCTTGTAGAAGATACAGAAACATAACCAAGAAGGGCCACATGCATGATCAGTTGTGTGAGGCATTTCCATGTGCAAGTAAAGTAGAGACCTATAAAATCGTGAAGAGCAGTGAGATTATTCACGGATTCTTAAAAGAAAGTGGGCACTGCAAGTTTAAAACAAGTAAAAGAAAGTACTCTTTCATAGGATACATAAAAAAGGGGACTATAGAAATAGTCCTACACAAGACTGAATGTATAAATGAGTTTAAAAAGAAAGTAGAATATAGATTTGCTGGTGTCTATTAAATGTAGCTGTCCATATGCAATATCTAACACAGAAAGTCAGTAAATTGTTGTGGAGAAGAAGCTGGAAGACGAGAAGGGCCACTCATTTCCTATATGATCTGTTGCTTTTTCTAAAGTGTCTGCTACAGGTATTTTTCAGACATCGACTACATCAACCAAGTATTTGATAGACCTTTCATCAAATACTGTTGACTGATTCTCAGGTATCTTATTTGCTAACAAAAACCATATATTTGAAAGGTATCTAGAATCTACCTATTACTTCAGCTTTTAAGGACACCTAGTTTTAGACCAGAATAGTTCCTGCATCAGCATACCACATTAAGTGTGATGACCTGAAAACAGGTCCTGAAAAGAAATTGTGTCCAAAATCTGAGTCACTAAGTTCAAATGAGTTTTGCAAGGACGGTTTTCCCATTTCCAGTTGCTGTCTTCTGCCAGGGTAATGTTTAAATTTCCTTTGAGGCTCTAAGTCATGGTTTGAGAGGAAGTGAGTTTTTTGGGGATGCTGTGGTCAAACCAATGGGTGCTCAGATTTGAATATTGGCACCTGGTGTGGCCACTGAGGATATGGATACGCCTCTGAGAACACAGGGGGTTAAAAGCTGAGAGCTCCAGGGGGGAAAACTCTCTTGGTTCCGGTCCTGAAAGAGCTCAAACCCCCCCTGCCCAGCTCTGAGCTGGGTGAGGGAGTGACATAGAAACAGAAGAGGTTTCAATTGTGTTTCCTGGAGAAGCCTGTGGTACAAAAGAGACTCCTCTCTCCTTGATGAACTGAGAATTGATTATCTAAAGAGTGGTGATAGACTGAGAGTTGATGATCTGAGGGGTGGATGTACTGGAAATCTGCTGAGGGAGGAGGAGGAGGAATGTTTTTGGAAGTTTTCATTCCGAGTTCTGTGTGTTTCTCTTTATATATAGTTGTAAGTTAATAAAGTTTTTCCCCTTTTATTCCTAAGCTAGAGTCTGCTTTGCTCTATTTCGGATCACATCTCACAGAGACACCAAGGAGAAAGTATTTTCACAGAGGCACTGGCATTGTGCCAGGCTCAAACCAAGACACTCTTCAAATACTTTTATGGGGAACATGATCGGAAAAGATCAGCTAGAGTTTTTGATGCTGGCTAGTTATTTTGAGTATTTTGAGTTTCCAGTCAGAAAGGGCAATCTAATCAATCTACTCCTTTTTGCAGACAGAAGAATGGTCCCCTATGTGAAAAGTTGTTGATACAGTCAGAGGTCTAGTAAAATGATGTTCCAGCAAACCAGCAAGGATCTCTGACTTCCAAGGTACTGAATCTGAACTCAAGGTCTGGGAAATTTATAGCATCACAGAAATGCTTTGACATCCACTTGTCCCATTCAAATACAAATGTCGTGATCATAGACCATAATGAGCTGAAACAGAATGGGGTTCCTCGCCTCAAATTTTATGATTTCAACTTGCCTTCAAGTACGAATTTATCTTCCTTTGGATCAGCAAGGTAACAGCAATGTTTAAATATCTAATTAGTCTCATTTGGTTACATTAGTTAAACATGTTACTTAACACCAATACCTTAATTCTCACAAGATACTTATTAGGCAGGTAAACAAACATTGGTTTCCCTCTGCTGCAGATGAAAGAAATGAATGTTTGAGTAATGTGTGCAAGGCCATGCTTGAGAAAAATGGTAAAGAATTTTTTAATGCCAAGACTCCTAAGGTCATTGAAGGCTTTTTCTGGAAAAGCATGCTACAACTGAACAGTATCATCACACAGCAATCTTTGAAAACATACAGCCCAGAAAAATCAATGTTATGCTTTTAAATACAATTTGAAACGTGTTCATAAAGAAGAGGCCTTTTTCTTGTTACTATGAGAGTCTTCTGTTTAGCAAAGTATAGTACAAAGTGATAGGTTCCTTTTTGCCACAACAGCACAATCCTGCAGTACTTTGGCTTCATCAGCATTTTCCTTAACTTTGCAGTGCATCCCAAGGTAAAGTTTTACATACTGTAATGTCAGTGAAAAAAATGTCAGCATTTTGTAATGTTGTCAATTGATATCCGATAGAATTAGACTAAGGAGGCCAGGGACTCATGGCTGCTGTCACTCTGACATTGTCATATTGTGGAGCCAAGGAGAAACAAGGAGGCAACAATCGCCTTCTTCATACAGAACAGCTAAACTACATAATTTATTGCCACCAAATGCCTGGCAGTCATTTTCAAGCATTTAAAAAGTAAATTTGACAATTAATTACTTAGGTAGATTTTCACTCCTGCAAGTGCCCTATCATTACAAATAATAACCTTTAAGTCATTTCTGAACTCACTGGTTACAATGGTGGGCATAGCCCTATTCACTTTTCACAGGTGCTTTGGTAAGGCAGATGTGTTGAAATTCTGAGAACTTGAGTATAGAGCTGACTGCTAATATCTGCCTCGCGATTACTCAAAAATAAGTTTTGCTGTCATAAAAAGCTGTAGATTCTGCATTTTCCGCAAAGAAACTTGAGACAGAAAGACTGCATAGAGGGTGGGAAGGAGGTGTAAGAGGTATGAAAATGAGGAAGGTTCCTGGGTCTTCCAAACAAGGGAGGGATGGCAGGTTGTCAGATTGCAATAACCAAGAAATACTGCAAAGATTATCTGAATTTCCTTTTTGGTCTGTATTCCTTTTTTTCTTTGCCTGGCAATCTTCACTCTTCTGCTACTTTTCCATATTGTTCTTACTATTTAAATATGAACTAATAAGGACAGTGAAAAATTAACTCAAATGACCAAACTAATATACCAGAAAAAATGGACTTGCTGATCTTCACTTCCAATCCTTATAAGGACATAGGAAACAGCATGGAACATCTGCCACTCCCTTTCTGAAACGTTCCCAAATTTTTCAATATACCCAGTGATAACAGTCCAACAAACTTCCACATTGCCATCGAGTCATAAAGATTAGTGCAGATAGTTTTATATGAGCAATTTTGTATAGGATGCTATTTAACACACACACATATTCTTCACCCTTGGCAGTAGCAGCAGAGTTATTTGCATTGTAAAGGTACGCAACATTTCATCCAGTGTTAGGTTGGGTGATATCCATGGCTTCTAGCAAACTGCAGGTGGTTATAATGCTTTCATGTGGTAGACATTCAGTATATTGTTGACCTCTGTTTTATAATGGCACCCAGTTTTAGCAAAGTCTGTGTTCCCAGAACTAATAACCAGCAGGCTGATGGAGTTTATGGGGTGAAGAAGACAAACATAAGCATGACCTTCACAGCAGGAACGGGCCAAACCCCTAGCCAGAGCCTTGATACAGAGTTAATTAAAAAAACCAGGCAAACTGAATATTGCAAACACAGTTCATTTGTGTTAATATGAAGAAGGAAAATTAGTTGGAAATCTGACCCTGACCCGCAATGTCATAATAAAACATGTTTTCAAGCTTTGACTTTTCTGTCAAAGGTTTCATCAAATGACAGATTCAGAACTTCATAGTGGCTGCTTTATCTGATTTTCCGGCCTCTGCAGTTCCATATTCTTCCCACAGATAATCAAAGACCCAAAGAGCTGATCCTGTCATCTCTACTTACTGCAAATATAATAATCTAACCAAGGCAAAATAAAATACGTCATTGCAGAGTAAATTTTAAAGTTCTCCTGACAGAATGAATATAATAGATTTAAAGGTCTAGGTTCAGCCCAGCTGAGATCAGAGTATCCACTGACAGTTCCCCTCTTTTCAATCAATGATGAAAGGATGGAAGAGACACAGACTTCCAACTTAATGGCATTTTTTAAATGCACGGAGTGCCGAATACTAGAAATTGATGCATAATTTTACATATCCTCTCGTTTGGTATTGTGAAATAATTATGAACAAGAGCTATTGAAGATGGCAAAGAACATCTTTAGGGAAAACAATAAAGAGATTGTTTAGTGAAAAGAGCTTTCTTTATATTTTTTTGTGAACTGACCCCAAACAACATTCTCACTGATGTGAAAAAAACACAAGTACATTTCATGGCAACATGACTTTGTGAAAGTTTTATTTCTCACCTCTCAGGTGACTGGAGTTCCTTTTTCTTGTCTTTTTATTTTTTCCCATATATCTATTTTGGTTAGAATTTCCTGAAAAAGATCTTTCCAGACCAATACAAAAAATGAAAAACTCTTTGAGAGGGAGTTACCTGATTAGAAATGACAAAAAGAACATCAAAAATCAATGGAAGCATGACATCACTAAAAGTGTCAAAGTCATTGATGAAAGACAAATGGCCAGACTTGTTGAAACAGAATTCTGTGGAATCATACTTTTGTGTGAGCTGGAAGGCAGTGGAATACAGGAAGATAGAATCATGGGATGGCTGGTTTGGAAAGGATCTTTAAAAACCACCTTATCCAATCCTTCTTGGGCAGCGTCAGCTTTCACTAGACTTTAACTAGGTTATTGAAAGCACCGTTTGACCTGTCTGTGAACACTTCCAGTGAAGGAACAACAGCTTCTCTGGGCTACTTCCAGTGTCTCACCACCTCCATTGTAAACACATCTAGTAGGATGTCCTAAGAAGATTTGGAGTCAGATGGTCTGCCTCTTCTTGCAGCTGTAATACCCTTCTAAGGCACATTTCCTTGAATTCAAGGAATGTAGTATGACATATAGTTGGATTTGGGATGGAAAATATAAGAGCACCAATATCTCATTTCATCTGTATAAAAGTTTGTTTCCTAAATATAAAAGTATGTAAAACAAAACCCAGTACTACAGAAAATTTCTGCCAGGTGATCTTGCAATCTGAATATTAGACAAGGAGAATAGATCTTCACTCTTAAGTTCACTTAACAATTATCAGTCTCAGTTACTGCTTATGATGTGGGGAATCAAGAACCTCAATCTATGCTCTTGTATATAAATACAGCAGAGAGAGTGTTTCAAAGTCTGGGTTCTTTTTGTTGATCTCAAGGTCAATGCCAGATTTGCCAATATCTTCAAAGTTCTAACATCAAATTTACAATACACACTCCTTCAAACGATAATGACGCCTAAAATTTTGTTTTTAATATTAGACTGGAAATGTTGGGAGTTTTCTCAGAGGAAATTTAATTAGCTTTAGAAGAAGATTTGCTTAAAAAATGTTACTAGTTATAGTTGTGTGGTAGGATACAGCTTTTCAGAAAACAAAAAAAAAATTTTATGGATTTGAGTATATTAAGAAATTCATAGCAACAGTTCAGTTCTGTAAGATTTGCTCCTAGGGACACTGGGTATGTAAGATTTGTTCCTGGGGACACTGGGTATGTAACAGGAATACCAAGTTATACGGCTTTCCCTCTTATGATACAGATAGAAATTTGTTACTCTAGGCATTGTGCAATTTTCATTCATCTCTTGTGTCAGGTAATATTCAGATTGATTAATTTTCTAATTAATAAATTGTATTCTGGTGAACTGTAAACTACTGAGAAAAAAATAATTGTCAATCTTTGGATAAAGGATTTTATTAGAGAAAAAAATAGATCCATGAGCAAAGGAAATAAAACCAATAAGCCCTGAAAACAGCAAAGGAAACATTAATTCAGTCAGTGCCCTTTCAGTTCGCCTTAGGAATCATGAGTAGCAATTTGAAATCCTGTTTTTCTCCTGGGAAGAAGTGATGCTCTAAACTATACTGATCAAATAAAAAGGGAAGCCGCAGGCTAAAACAGAGGGAAAGAAGTTACAACAAAGAAAAACAGCTAGTTGTATGCAATGACACATTTATACACCAGCAAAGAAAAATTAGAATCCTCTCCATTTACTTTATATCAACTGCAGAAGAAAAATAGCTGTATTACAGATATCAGACAACAGAATAACATAAAATAAAGGATCATTTTGAATCATCCCAGAGGATATTTTCCAAAAGATGTGCTTAGGATATGCAGACAAAATGGTATCATTGCGCAGGTTTTGAATATCAAAAAAATGCAATAATCGCAAACATATTCAAGAGATTTTGAAGACAGTCTAAGTAAAAATTGAAAAGTAAAAACCACGTTAAAAAAAAAAGCTACAAAAAAAGAGAAAAAAATCCTTTATTTGTAAGAGAAAAATTAGTGTGAGGGTTTCTTAATCTCTGATAGCCTGAAATCTCTCCTTTGCTCTAGTCTGACTGATGTGCAGTCTTTAGACCTTTCTTTAGACACTGTCTAAAGAAAGAAGAAAGGTATCCTTAAGAAGTGACAGTGCCATAGGAAACCACTAACAACTCCAGAACCTGGGACACAACAGCAGAGGTGAGAGAAAACAGCTAATTTACACAATGTCTTTGAAATCCGTTGTGTGCTGAAACATTCTTGTTCTATATTCAGTCCCGCACCATGCTTCCAGTAGAGAGGAAACAGTTCCTCAGTAACACTCTGGGTGTTTGCATTTGCTGTTATGAAACAATGGCTCGTTCCATTGCATGTGATAGTTGAATAAAAACACCCTGAAGCACATCATGGAAGTGACACAGCACAGCTGGGCAGCCCTCAATTCAAAATTTTTTTGACAAACACATCAGTCCCAAATTTTAGATCTGAAACTGATATCTCTGCTAATTAAGGGGCAGCATACAATGGATTAGTTCGGCTTCACAACAAAGAAGGTTTAGATGGGATCAAACACTCAGAATGATAGGAGAACCTCAGGTCAAGATCTTACTTCTACATGAAAATTTATGAAGAATATGAATTTAGATGCTTTAAGCAAATCATCCAAGAGTTTAATAGAGGTCATCTTAACAACTGTTCTGATCCTTCACAGCTGTGAGAATAAGTATCAAGGCAGACGGAAAAAGGAATAATCCACACCTATGTTATGCTTGTAATCAGGCAGGGTATAGCAAAACTGAGTTTTGCTCAAGCCAAAAAGGATGCACAGGACAGGATTAGGTGTTTTTCTAGGTTTCTAGGAATATAGCCCTGATATAAGCAAAAGGACATATTTCTTTTTACCTCTCATTTACTTCCTGTATAAGAATCCACAATGAGGTCTGTAACTTAGTAAGAAGTATAGAGAAAAATAATTATTTTCATTAGTTTCTGAGGTTATCTGGACTTTGGCTGGCAAATTATTGTTTAAGAAAATATAATTAAAACAATTTAAATTATAATTAGAATAATACAGTTCCACAGCAGAGGAACAAATGCAATCTTTGGGAAAGTAAGTGATATTGGTCTTTCAATTCATCATATTTTCTAATCTGTTTTTAATTTTTTTCTAATCTGTTTGGAAAGATACGTTGGGCACCATGTGAAATTAGATGCTATTTTCCACAAGCCACTATCTACTTATTACTACACGTGAGAGCTGTACATTGGAAAAAAAAACCCTCTCTCTGTTAATTTGGTGCTTTTGCTAATGTTGTGTTTCCCTTTATTCAAGTTATGGTCATACTTACTGTACATTACCTAAAGTTTCCTGTCTCTGTAGAGCCTCAGACTTTTGCATCAGGTGTGGCTGTGAAACCTCTGTGGTTCACCTGTTCTAAAGATGGAGCCTTGTATCTCAGAGATATTAAGGCTGAATCCTGAAGTGTGTGCAATCTTTTTGGGTGCCTAGTCTGGAAAATATACTTTTTGGATGCCTAGTCTGGAAAATATACAGTCTGTTTCCTCAACATATTAAAGGTTTTTACAACCCTTGGTAAATGCAAAAGTCTCCTTGATGTCAGAGACAGCAAGGAGCTCTGGAACGTTCAACTCATCAACAACTTCTTGAGCTGAGTGTTTAGAAAATGAGAAACTTTAATGACCTTCAGGTAACAAATTTATTTAAACAACTAGCTGGTACCTTGGGGGAGGCTCAATAACTGGCTTGACTTTCAGCTAAATTAAGTAAAGATAAAATTTCTTTTACTGTTTCTTGTCTCAGTCACTGCATAGTTTCCAAATACTTTAAAAGGTGGGGACAAGTTTTATAGGCAACTGTTTATTAGAATATTCAGAACTATCATTGCAGAGCGACCACAACAATATTTTCAATCTAAGGAAATATGTCACAAAAGTTAAACTAGTAGGAGATTCAATAGACAATGTGAATATTAGTTGATTACATTTGGATAAAAGGTTACTTCCTCACAGAAAAAAGGCCAATGTCCACTTCTTTCTGCAAACATATGTAGGTGACTGAAAGTATTTATCTGTGTGTTTGCTTGCTTCCCCCTATTGAATATATGTATAAATTAATGTTTGCAGATATTTTTCTAGAATAAATCACTATTGTATTTTGAACATTGTTGCTGTACTGCATATTTGACTTTTAAAAATAGATATGCAAAAGTATTTCTGTCTGGACACCCCAAAAATTAAATCACTTACAGCACCTATTTACTGATTTATTTCATATACACAGTAGAAACAGCAGAGCAGTTTTCTATTCCCTGAAAACTAATCCATGGGAAGACATCCAACTTGCAAATGAAGATTGATATCCCTGTGATATTAAGGTCAAAACTTCAAGTAACGCCACATCTTTTTGGTGATCATACTGAAACTTCTACTGTTTTTTTAGAATATTAAAGAGTCCTGCAACATTTCAAAGACAGTGACTTGACAAAAGCCTTAGAGTGTGCCAAGGAGCTGATTTCTCTCCATTGCTATGTTGTGTATCTCCAGCAGAATAAGGTCTGAAACTTCAAAGTAGGTTATGGGGCAGCAACATATAGATCAATCTGCCTAGAAAATAGGATCCTCTGATCCAGCTGGCAAAGTGTGACTCAGAGGATGATTAACAGTTGTTTCATATGTCTGCCAAACAATATGAAAAAAAGTGTCAGACAGTTCTCCAAAGATTAGACTTAGAGAGAAGCTCTTCTTCACAGTACCTGAGGATGAAAATGTGTTTCTAAATTGTCAAAACCTACAATTGGAGCAAGGAAGAGGAACTGACTGCTTCATGTGGAGTACAACATTTAAAACTGAAGGCTCTCTAGGGCTGCACTGTTAATCATCTTCTCTGGAGAACTGAAAATAAGGGGCTACAAATGAAATAAAAGGATCCCTGCTTGCTTAACCTTCTCACTGGAGTGAAAACCATGACAAAAAAAAAGATCTAAAAAAAACCCCAAAGACACCACATTCAGATGTTTGAAAGTAGCTGTAATGAGGGCTTGTAACATCTCATTAGGAAACTGTCAAACCCCAGGTTGCTTTATAAATGGACAATCATGAGCTGCAATTACAAAAAAGTGGGAAATACAGTGACAGAACCAAATATTGTGGCAGGAGAGGATAAGGTGCACAGCATGTACTGGGAATTGAATCTGAGTTTTTTCCTCTAAGTTCTTTAGAAAAATCTTTTAAAGGAAATACTAGGGTAATTTTCATGGGCAAAGGAAGAAGAATAAAATTTTAGCCACTTTTTCATTGAGACTGGAATCTCTGAATGACACCACCAGTATAGCAAAAGTCTCAGGAGAAGACCATCAGGCACTTGACACCAGGAAAGCGCCCAATGAGACTTTTACAGTTTTACCATAACAATACCTATAGCAACAGGATGATATCAACATATGTATAAGTTTTACTGAGTTTACATAGAAAAAGGTATAAAGTATCTTACTTAAGTGCAAAGGAAAACACAATCAATGACTTATAACTAACTGAAAGGCAGCAAAACCAGTGAATATTTAAGAAAGAAATACTTAGTTGATATCTGAAATCACTTCTTCTCCCTATTTTATCCAACTGAATTGTAATTTTTAAACAAAAGTATTTTTCCAACAAATAAATAATAATGGAAAAAAAAAGAACTACTACTTCTTTCACAAGAGAAATTGCAGTTAATCATTCAAGGACAAATTTACGTGTACACCCACATGGAACCCATTGTCTCTACACATGGTGTGACAGAAAATACATGCTGGATAAATCAATGATGTGCTTGGGCTCTGAGTTCAGAGAAAATAGCTGCTTCTGAGACTCAGCTAATAGGAATGTTTATCAAAGAACAGTTTGTGAGATATTCAGCTGTCAATGAGGGACTGTCCTGTAACAAACAATTCCTAGAACTCACTGAAATACAGAGGGAGATGTTACTCCATACGTATATGCATCCTGTGGTAAGGAGTTCCCAGGGAAAGCATGACCTCTGTGAATCCTGGCAGTGGTGTCATATCTACCCACTTTGGAAAAACAGGCCTTCTTCCCATTTTCAAGGTCTGTTTATGTTATGCTGGGGACTTAACTGTGGATGGGGCCTTATCTGCCAGAGGAGTGGTATGTTGTTTTCCTTGGGTCAGTGAGATAACCAGCCAGGCAGCCCAAGCCTTGTGCACATTCCGGGCAGGAGGATGAAGGAAGCAAGACTGTCAGCACATGAAGCCACTCCACACCCGAAATGGCAGCCAGACAGATTTGCTCCCTTGGAAATGCACACCAATAGACTGGACTGAATTTCACACTAAACATGTAGAAATTTCAGAAGTGGAAGAGAATTACAAGGAGACAACAAAAGAAACTTAACTTACTGCTGCTCTTTCGAGGTTGGAGTTTCAACCATTTCCTTTCCTTACTAATGCTGAGTACCTTCACTGTCAAAGAACCAAGTTCCCATGGGAAATAACTCTTCAAAAACAAGTGAAAAATTAAGAAGTCTTCCACATCACTTTGTTTCACTCTCGCATATGACATGGTTGTGCGCACTCCTTATGTTCTAGCTATTTTTCCATTTGTCTGACAGTTAAATTCCTTGAATTACGTGCAGGATAGATTTCTTGATTAGAACAAGCTATTAGAATTTTCTCCCTGCATACACCAAAATGAATCAGTCAAAAACCCACAGCACTAATTGTCACCATTTTAGTAGTGTTTGTGACAGTTTCTCACACACCTTTATTCTCAATAATTATGACTGTGCTTTGTAGAGACTTGTTGGATTTTGACAGCACACAGACAGTTTTCAAGCATTTTGAGGCAGGGAAACTGTAAGTGGGAAACGGGGAGCCTAATGATGAGCGCATTGCTCTGTAGAGTAAATTTACAGCTCAGACCTTGGCCAAGCTACACCTGCTCCCTTGCCTGAGACTGGCCACCATGTCAGTGTTCAATATGTTCTGAGTGAGATGACAGCTTTCTCTTTGTGCAAACCATTTCCTCTGGAGCATGCCTTCTCTAAGATATTAGTTTACTCTCTAAGTGACATGTGCAGTATTTAGCCGAGCATACCAAGATACTAGGGCCTGCTTCTGGAAGTATCCAATGTATTATACCATTCACCATGAATTAAAATGTTCTAAATTTCTCTTAAAAATGATATCTGTTCTTTAGGGTGTCTTTGTTTCTAGTCCTAGCTCAGTAGTAAAGAAAGTCTTTCAGTTTAGTGCATGGCAGCCTATACAGAAAAAAATATAAACCGTTATTCAGAAAGTAATCTACTAAATGCGCAGAGTGCAACTCCTTGAAAAATTTCTTTCATACTTTATTGTCTCTGCATATATATATATTTTACAGCTTTCACTTTCTCTCATCCACATCCACTTTCTAGATATTTTATAAAATATGTATTTATGGGTACATCCACATGGAATCCACAGTCTCTACACATTTTCTCTACATAGAAAATACATCCTCGATAAATCAAACATGTGCTTGTACTCTTATTCCAGAGAAACAAAATTAGCTTTTTGTGACCAACCAGCAAAATTTCTGTGTAAATTTGAAACAACTTAGTTTTCCAAAAGACGAAAGAAGGACATGTGTTTGCTGATGATTTTCATGCTGTAAGAGCTGAAATAAATTAAACAAAAAATTCCAAGTTTTATCCTAAAAAAAATACTCAAAGACATATTTTTATTCTAAAACACATGCTGCTGATACTTTTAAAAGTTAAAGGCCAGTCTGAAGACAAAATGACACACCCCAACTGGCTCTCTCTTATCACTTAATCACCTTCACAGCTAACAGTTCAGCAGAAGTTTATTTCTTTTTTTCTGAGGAGACAAGATCAGTTTTGCTGATCATTCTGTCTGTCAACCAGCGACAACTTTGAAATGTTTTTCCAAACTTTTGAATTTCTGGAATTGTAAAGTGCTCCTATACTTGTTGAAGTTGGATTTCACCCAATTCTTTTGGTGTACATGTTTATCAACAACCAGCTCTCAGAGTGATGTTTTTATGGAAACTGTAATGGAAACTGAATTCTGTGAGTGAACCATTACAGGTCTAATACTGCTTCAAGGCGTTCTGGTCAGGTAGGAAAAACTCAAGTCACTTGAAGCAGGCCATAGGACCCTTTCCCACATAGGAATAAAAAGGGCATCTGGATCCAGAGAACCATGCTTCCAAGACAAAACTAGGAAAAAAAGAACAGGAGGTGAAATATTCATACGGAACAAAATGTTCCATAGACATTTTGTTGCATTATCCCCTTGTGGGTGTCCCTATTTTGCTAAAACTTGTGACCATTCATGGTAGTATGTTTCCACATTACTATTTAAATTGGTACCATAACATGGTGAACAGCTGAAATGAAAGAAGAAAGGGATAAAATATTATAACAATGCAGAATGATAAAGATACAACACTATTGTGATTCCTGATTTTTTTTTAAACTGTGTGGTGTTATTTTTCTTTGAGGTGATTATGATTATGAAATTGAAAAATTCTTAATTTTGTTCATAGTGGGCAGGACATAACATTTTACTGCAAATTAAATTCTGCCTACAATTTAGCTCAGCCTAGAATACTTATCATCAGAGATTGTCAATCATCTTGAGGGAAATTTGTCACAGCAATACATTTCTATCATTTGTATGAATGACAGACTAATAGAGGTTGCAACCTAGGCAGAGACACAGTTCAAACCTCCTGAGGTTAAGGACAGTCATTCCTAAAAAGATTGAGAAAAACTGAAATTCTGAGAAGGCCTAATCTCAACTACTTATATTTCAACTTGGATCTACTATGAAAACTGAATTATAATTTTGTGCTCTTTCTATTCATTGCAAAACCTTAATTTTACTAGATTAAAAGGATGTTCCATTTGCACCAACATTCTTCTGTTGCGCATTATGATTAAGAAAAGGATTATCTTATTCTTGCATTCTAGACAAATATTAATGATTATCGTATTTGTTTTCCTGTTGTACCATTTATTGCCTTGCCTACACTAGCAGATTCTGTCCAAGGAAATACTATACTCTAAAGGTAGTCAGAAAAGTGTTTTTATTTACACTATTCTTGACATGTGGCCTATGTCTTAATTTTGATGTGGAACACTGGTACTTCAAAATTTAGAGATGGTCAAATCCAGATTTTTTGTTCAGGCTACTTCTGGACTGAGATGAAAAAAAAAAAATTGAAAAATTATACTCTAGATAAGAAAATAGCTTTCTTACGTTTCAGTCCAGTATTCTGTATGTAATTACATGTGTACATAAATAAAGGCATTTTAATCTTCATATTTTCTAAAAAATCGTAGTTAGAATTTCACTTGGCTTCATTTGAATGACAGACTTCCGCAAGTTCATTTTCTTGATGGTCTGGACCTAATGTTCTGTTTCTTCCCACTCTAGGAAGAACTTTACGAGGCATCTATAGGTAAGTCAAGTCTCCCATCTCACTATGGTATATCTAATGATTTATTTGGTTCTATTATTTTCAGCAATATAGTCTACATTCACCATTTCACTGTCAGGTCAGGTGGTATCACAGCTAGGGATGTAAGGCCTAACTCTGCTTTCCCCCATTTTCTCTTACATATGAGTAATCAGACTAGGGCAAGAAAAATCAAAAAGAGACTCTTCTCACACTTTCTACTTAAACAGTCACCTATAATGTTTTACATAATGAACATCTGGCACAAATTTTAATGGAAGCACCAATATTTAAAATATGTTTAACAACATTTGTTTAACTCAAATTTCATAATATCCTGATAATTCAATACAATGATATTAACATCCTTGGAACAAGCATAGGAAACAAATCCTTTGAGAAGCTTGTAACTTTCTGGTATTGGGAAAGGCTGTAATAGTCGGAAAATTGAGGTTTGGAAAGGAACAAGAAATGAAAAGCTTATGTTTTAATACTCTTTAGAAGTTTGTGTGGTAAGTGAATATATTAAGGACAAGAAAATTAATTTATTCTATAGAGTCATCACATCAACAAGAAGAACAATGAGAGAGTCAATCATTTGCTATGATTGAAAAGGGAAGAAAAAGCTCTAAGGTAGGTGCTGTGAGAAATTCATGGCTTTTGGCTTCAAGTGGTGGAGGTTATTCAAGCAGATATGCCAGGAACAAGAAAGAATGAATCATCAACAGGGTCTGCAACCTGATATATTAGCCACCCAGATGGGAAGGAAAATGCCACTGCACCTTTTTCCTGGAAACTTCATTACCCATTACCCTTCAGCCAAACATAAGCCAAATTTCTTGTCCTTATTCGCTTGGCAACTCCCCTGACAACAGCAAAGATTTCTGATTTCCTATTGATGTGAGAGCAGTGATCCCTTTTTCTTAGATGCAATCTTCTGACTGCAGAATATGTACAGTAAAGTAGGTTAATAAAACATTAGCATATATTGAATAATATTAATAACCCTCCAGTTTAGGCCCATCTCCAAATCTTCAGGCCATTAACTGTTTGACAGAAAACACAAAATGGATTAAAAATTATTTATTAAATTCCCAGAAACTGCAACAAACCAGGTACACTAGTCTACAGCTCTATTGCTTTCACCCGGCTGCCACAAAATAGATCTGAACAGATTTTACTGACTATGTTAACTAGAACAAAAGCGTGTTATTAATAGCACCTTAGCACAACAGGAGCTATTATCTGACCCTTGGCAGCTGAGAAGTTCATGTCATTATCTTTCTCACTTTTTAAAATGAGAGATTTTCCATGAAAAAGTATGGCATGGGAGAATCCAGATAATTTTGTCATAATCAAAGGTTAAGTGATAAAAACAATGTAGAACATAGTGAAATAAAATGTGAGAAAACACAAGCTTGGTGAAGTTGATAGTTGTATCCTCAACTGGAATAGGAGTAAACAACAACAAAAGAAAGGGTAAAGGCTGTTTTGTCTTTTTCTGTGAAATCTTGTCAGCAAAGCTTGGAAAAAAACCCCTTTTTTTTTCCTTAAAATACTGGTATTATAGCAACTTCTTGGGAAGATTGAATTCCTATTATCTAAAAATCCAAAGCACTAGTGTTATAACCACAGCTCTTTAGTGCCTCTTCAAAAATGGGCTCCAAATGACATCTTGAACCTTGTCTCAAGACAGAGATACTAGAGAAATTTGATTCTTATGATTTGTATTTTTTCTTTTATTAATTTTAAGGAATTCAATGAAATCTTAAATTTTATGAGAAATTATTTTTACTTTTCAGTAGTAATGCACTCATTTGAAGAGATTTACCTTGTCCAGTTCAACTGCTCAAAACTATTGTGAGATGTTTACATAAATTCCACTATCCAAAAGTATTTGTGAAAATATTTCAGGTCAATCAAATTAAAAATTTAGTTGGATTTACAGGGAACACCATTTGCTGCCTCCCAGCACCATGAATATTGCCCTTGCTGGCTTCAGGATTTGCAGGATTTAGTAGAAGATTTATCACTTAACTTCAACAGACAACCCCACAACAAAGCAAAGCTAGAAAGAGTCTGAATTTTTGCCCAGACTTTACATCTCCAATGTATAAATGCGGATATATAAAGATAAACAAACAGTTTCACACTTCAGGACTGTCTCTCGGATACTTTGTGAAAGTGGAACATTTTAAAAAGTGTTTGAGTGCATAAGCTTGTTGCAAATATTTAGCATCCTTAAAACTGCATTGGGATATAGATATATATATATATATATATATGTGGGAATGTGAAATAAGAAAGATTTTAAAAAATTGTTAGTATGGAACAGCCCTTTTGTACATTTTTTGATAAATCTTTCTTGTTCCAATCATGTTTTTCCCAAATTTCAAAGCAGACCAAGTAAGTTGCAACCTCCCCTCTGGGACAGCACTATTCAATTTTTGCCCTAGTCACTCCAATTCAAAACACGCAAAATTTACAGAAGGTTTTTCTAGTAAATTTGGAAATACATATTAATATTATTAAATTTTGAAGGAAAATTTCTTATAAATAGTTCTGTGTCATATTAGTTGAGGAAATAAATGCCTGACAATGATGGCTGTTTCTCAGTACCACTTGTGAGCCCAACAGAATCTGTAAATCAGTGTGCATGCTCCAACCCACAACACTGACCTTATGAGCTATGCAAACACTGGTTATGTTTCCTATTTCCTACACACACCTAACTTCCAGTCACAACCTAACTTCCTACACACACCTAACTTCCAGTTCACTTCCCAGACCTACACAGACTGCCCCCTGTCAAAGACTTCTGGGGGCTGACGCTGTACAAAGTCCAAAATATTGTGCCCTATTGTGAATTTTTCTACCAGCTGAACAGTTACTATTCAGAGACAGACAAATGGCATTTCAGCCTGACTTCCAGTCTTCATTTCATAACACACGTGAGCAGAGACTGTTGAAATAAAAATTTCTGCATATGATACCTGTCTACTGTATTTTTTGCCACTAGTCAAGGACTGGATCAATTTTAGCACTTTTTCTTCTCTGTGAAATTTCCCTATTTTTCAGCCTGATTGCTGTCCTAAGGTCTAGATACAAGGTCATGTGACACTTTAATGCTTCAGTAAAAATGAACTTTTAATGTAAAAAATGCTATTTTCATTTTATTCCTGCATATTCACATAATGCTGTTTGGGTGCCTAAGTGTTTGTGTGATATGCATTGAGCATGTCTTTCACTTTTGCAAAATGGTATTTATACCATTTCTTGCTGCTGACAGAGTCTTTGCTCTTGATGAACTACTGCTCTTCCAGCAAACGAGGTAAAATCTTGCTTGGGTGAGCAGTGAGTGGTATAGTTTCATAACCCTTTTTCTGATATGACTGTTTTAAAACACATTGCTTTGGGAAGCCAGGGCTTTTTTTTTTTCATAGACCAGCACACATTTCATAAACTCATGATGAGGAAAATGCAACTCATCTTTATTTCTGCTTTTTTGGTTCCATTTGCTCACAGAATGGCTATAACCAGTGGTGCCACCTAAATGAGTCATCTCCTTAGTAAGCATAATATTGCTGCATTTTCAGTGCTTTAATTTAAAGAACAGACTGTAAATAGAGTGAAAGCTTTCCTCCACTAACACTTCACTCTTTCATGTTCCGAAGTGAGAGAGGGTCTTGACAAACAATTTCCGTCATGACATCCCAAAGGGAAGACATTACAAAAATGCACTACAGATCCATACTCACAGAATTTCCTCTGTTCACTATGGATTAACCCATACAAAAGGGTTTTGTGTGAAGAACAACCAAAATATTTGTTCTGTTATGACCAGTAGCTATAACACTGAACTTAAACATAAGGAAAACAGTTGCCCTGGAAGTCAACATGTTTTCTTGCTGCAAACCACAGTGGGAAAATCAGTAAAAAATGAGAAGAGGACTTGATAACAGTGAAAACCTGCACCTTTGCTCTCTGGTAACCTTGACTCCAAAGGCAAAAACTTCTTTCTCCTACGAAAGTCATTCAGTAACCTGCTCCTCATCAACCTCAGAAAGGTTGTGCCCGAAAACTAGACTTGACATGCACAATTATTTTAGCAAGAAACCAGCAATGTGTACTTTCTGCAGTTTCTAGAACTGCTAAGAATAAACCTGGACAAAAGATTTATCACCTTTATAAAGAAAGTCAATTGAGCATGACTGTAATATATTGTTACAAGAAAACTTTAACTCAGCTAAAGTGAGACAGGGTAGGAAATTTAAAGAGAAGCGATTCTTGTTATCAGTTTTAATGAATGATATTTTGTGAATAACCAAAAACAAAGGGAAAAACAAGATTAGTGATTGTGCAGAAAACATCCTTCCTACTACTCTAAATTATCATGACACCACAATCTTTAGCTGTGAAGTTAATTTCCTCAGTAATTGCATTTCCTCAGAAGCGCTCAGAAATGCCTGCTTGGTATGTCTTCCCAAAGTATGACAAAAATAAAGTTTTCAGTGCCACAGTAGAATTGCACAGAAAGGAGGAAAACTTATTGTTGCCCCATTTTCAGGAGCTATAACATATGCCTATGATGTCCAGACTCCATACACAGAGTGTGCCTTTTGACTGCAATATTCATGACAAAATTGTTCTCAGAAGCTATCAGTATCATCCAGTCAGCCAAAAAGGTCAGCCTGGAAGGACTCAGGTGACCTTCTAAATTACCCTCAATAGGTCCTTTTGTTCCTTAGAAAATAGAAAGAAAGTATAATTATTAAAAATTTAATTTCTGTTCGGATGTGTGCACAGAATATAGAATATAAAACCAAATTATTCTTAAATGCTATTTGTCACCAGAAGCACAAACCCTAAATCTATGTGAATACTGTCTTTGGGAAAAGAAAAAAAAACCCTCACTCGTTATTTGTCAAAGCCATTGTAACCATGGCTCAGAGACAGTGTTGCTTATCCAAAATCACACTTGAAGGGTTACATCTTCAGTCTTGCATATCTGCCACAGAGATTTAGACACTCTAAAGACCAGTACATATGGGCAAAGAAAGATTGATTTTTCAAAACCACACCAAAGTGTGGTTCTGGAGCCACAGTTACCCCTGTTCCTTGTGACAAGTCCAACCACGAGAAAAAGGCTCAGACATGTTGCTAACAAAGAGAAGTGGCATTACTAAAAAACCATAAAGTATCTTCTCATTTATGGAAACTCAGAGAAAATTATAACCCCAGGTCAATTAGTTTTGGACCTAGGGGCCAAAAAAAACAACAACAAAAAAAGAAAAGTTAATATGTATATGAACAAAATACAGCAGTCTGTAAGGCAGCTGGAAAGGCAAATTTTACAGCAGTGTCGCTGATCCCACATTTAATGATAAAAGTATCATCTGAGGATATTCATGTCCTGTCCCAAATAAGCAGGTCACACTGAACAGTTCTATAAGACATCCTGTCTTTTGTGGTGTCAGATCCAAAAGTCATGTAGCCTGACAATTACCTGCAGTGCTCTTCACACAGATTACTGTACTGGGTCAAGAGGAGAAGCTTGGAACGTAACAAATGTAGATGTCATTAAAGAAAGACCAAAACACAGCAAACAAGAAGTATGTTATGGAACCATACGTCTTACATTTGTTTGTACAATTCCATTTTGGTCAAGATCAAGTTCTCAACATTACCCACTATTTTAGTGTGAATATTATATAGTCATGCACATAATGAGATGAAGAATTTTAGTATGAATGCCTTTATTTCCTTATGGTGGATCTCTACAAATGAACAAACAAAATTTTCTTCATTTATAAAGGGCCCCTTTTTATGCAAGGAAAGCCATATAATTCTCTAGACAAATAATTTATATCTGTTTTCCTGAGGCTTATGGTAAAAACAACAGAAGATTCACAGAAATTATTGAAATCCTTTCAGTGCTGTTTGAAAATGTCAGCCTGTCTTCTTGTATGCTCTGGCAGTAGGGTAATGTCCTGTAACACAGCATTAGTGTCAAAAGCGAAATTGTGTTTTAAGTTGTCTGTTCAAACACTCCCCAGAGGCTCCAGCAATACAGTGGCCTTAACTCTAGATTCCAGCTCTAGAATCTATGCTATAAATCTTAGCAACTAATTTAGTAATTAATTTTCTAGTTAGAAATCAAGAAGCAATTCTATATTTGTCTATACATTGAGTGGTAAGGAGTGGCCACATCTCATGGCAAGAAAAGGGATCTCTTCCAGTGTCAAAGACTATAATCTTGTCATTTCAGTGAGTAAAAACAAAGTAAGAAAGTTTGGAACCTACACATGTAGTTTATAGCTGCATTTAGGATATTTATTTTTCATTGATATTCTTGACACCTTCCTTACAATGTGGGTGTATATATATATGTTTATGGAAACCAAAAAACTATCCCAGTTATGGTTTTTGCTGACTCTATGTAGTAACAAACAATTTAACAAAGCTTTGGAAGACAAGGAATTAAAAAAAAAAATTAGAAAAAATACCCTACCTAATTTAAATACTGAAATGGGGCTTTTGATGTATGCAATTTCAGTACACTTCCAATGCATCTTATACCTAATTCTATAACTAGTGCTCAGTTTGATCTGACTTGCAGTGTTTAAGCTCTCTGAATGTCTGTTTTCTTTACCAGCCACTTTTATCACTTTGATATTTTTACCTCAATATCTTAACATGCTTTCCCCGTTCTAAACCATTTACATAATATTCAGCTAATGTCTTTTCATTATTTATTTCTGAGTATCATTCAGTCACACTGTCTTATTGTTCATGCTATTACAAATGTTTCAAAAGGGTCAAAGTACATAAAAATAAATATACACTTTTCTAAAAAAAAAAGCAATAACATTTTAGATAAGTGTTGATTTTTTAAAATATATTTTTTTTCCAAATAGATTTTTTAACAGAAATTGTTCTAGCTTCACAAGCAGCATGTGTACTTTGGAAGAAAGTGAAGAAGAACAAGGCAGGGGGCAGGACACCAGAGAAGCTTCAAAAATATTCTCTCTCAAAAGAGAACATAGCCTTTGGATATGCCCTGTTCATAAACAGTGCTAGGGACTATACGTAAACAAAATTCCAGGAATTTCACAAAACAGAGACATCTCCTTTCTGCCCTGCCAGCTGTGAAAAGGAAGGTCCCAACATGCTCCTGTATTATGAGTCATAAAAGAACAGATACACAACACAAAAGGCATATTCTTTTTTGATTTCTAAAGATCAGTAACACAAGAAGACTGTTCTACAATGGGAACAGCATCCACTAATATCTAGTTGTTGGCAACCTGATATCTCAAAGGTTAAAAAAAAAAAAAAAAGAAAAAGGAAGAAAAAGTATAAAACTCTGTGTGTGAGTTTTGTTTTTATTTTTCCAATAATTTTTATTAACAAATGCAAAGTTGCTCCACTACTTGGAGCCAACTCTGAATCTAGCCAAAACTTTTCTTTGTTTAAGCCCACTGCAGAAAGGGTAGTGGTCAGCTGGAGCACTGTTTTCCAGTTGGCATGCATTATTAAGACTCGCTTGGTGAAACCTGTCTAACCCCAACTGCCTGTGGTTTTGCAAGTCTTCTAATGTAATGCCTCACCAGGGCTGAAGTTGGCCATGTGCAGAAGGCCAGATTGCACCTCTTGCTATAAATACTGGTTTTGTTTTTAATTTGCACTCCTGTCAAAGGATATCTACTCCAAACTTGTGAATTTATTGACAAAAAACATCAGGTCTATCCTTTCTGTGCTTGTTCCTAGCTTGCCCTACCACAGACAGCCCTTGCTTTACCGAAACATTTGAGAGATGCTTCTTCAATGAATAAAGGTGAACACAGGAAAAATGAAAGGGGATATGCCTATATTTTTCTTGTTTATGATGGTCTGAGTTGCTGGCACATATTTCATTGAATCTCTAATTCTATTACTTCCTTACACAGGCTGTTTATATTTGCTCATTAATGAAACAGTATCATGACTGAACATGTGGCAGCCACAGTAATTAGCAAAGCATCTCCTTCTATTCTTCAAAATGTCGTCAAAACACTTGTCAGGAAACAAACTCATTTTCAGTCTCTGCTGCCATTTACAGGGTTTCAGGCACTGATGATAGCTTGTCTGCTTAGTTTAAAAGAGCTCTTGATATAACAGAACCTGACACTGTTTACTTCAGCCTATTATGCCTGCTGCATTCACTGAATGCTTCAGTGGAAAAGAAAAATCGAAAGAAAGCTACTCATTGTAATGCCAGCTGCTTTTTAAAAAAAGGAAATCAATTTTTGTTTGAGCTCAGAATGTACTCAGCAGGCCCAGAGTGACCCCCACTTCTGATGTCAACAACAAAAGAATCTGCCTGCATTTTCTGCAACAATCACAAAACAGCTAAAGAACATTGAAAATGTAAGATTAGTTTCATCTTATTTTATTTTCAAAGTAGTAGCTACTAATACAGACAGTATCTCAAATTTGGAAAACTGCTATTTCACAGGTTGTGTGTAGAAACACAATGAGAAGCAAGGGCATTTTTGAGCATTTTACCTCATTATAAATTACTTGACAGGACCATTTTAAAGCTGAATTTAAGTTGTATTTGGTATTTATAGCTGGTATCACAATGACTTTCTGTACTGACAACTCATTATTTGTTTCAAATAAAGTTTCTAATTATGACAGTGATCACAATGTTTTGCATGTTCATGACAGCCCTACATCTATGTCATTTAAAACTCCTTGCTTTACTGAATGTCAAACCAATCTCTTTCTCGTAACAAATTTTGATATAAACTTGTTTGCATAGTATGAATGAGACTGCATGAGACATCATAAAACTAGTAATTATTACTGCTACTGCTATCATTACATTATTATTACTATTATTATTATTATTACTCTGGCAGTGTAGCCAAGTACAGACAAAAATCAGGGCTGTGGTGTGCCAAGCTATGTAGAAATGCAGATCTTCTAGTCTTTGCACTAGAAACTTTGTAATTTAGACACCCTGAAGTCAGCAAAGCTAAGAGAGCTCCTGGATCAGCCTTCTAGGAACCTCTGTTCTGTGGTATCTACTGAACTCATAAGGACAAAAATATCAAAGTGAACCCCCCCATCATGAAATATCTTTCCTTCTATACTTGTCTTGTGTTTCTGGCTAGGTTAGAGACACAACAAAACACTTTCAACTCTAGAGAATTTTCCACAGAAATGAGAGAAAGAAAAAATGCAAACAAGCCATTTTTTTCCTCTCATATTCAGAAAATAATGATTTTATCGCTTAATGCCTTTAAAGCCCCATGCAGCCTTTCCAGTGGTTCAGTATGGTTTATTAGAGACTGTGCTAACTCCATGGTGTCTACCAGTGCTGATACTTAAGTTTTGTAATAGGCTATGTATGACTCTGGGTGTAACCCTCACCTTCAGAAACCTACCTCACACATTTGCCTGAGTCACCCTGCTCCCCTACTGCCGGCTGAGAGTAGCAGATGATACATGGCACCACAAGAGCAGTTATTTTAGGGGTCTAATGCAAGTCTAGTAGCGCCCTAGAAAGACCTATTTTTCTACATTAATTAGCTGAAATGGAGGTTTCCTTACACCTGTGCGCTTTGACAGAATTTAGATTTGTTTTCTCTTGTTCAGTTCTTTATTTAATACAAGGTAGAAATCGTTTTTGCTAGATGTTTGTAATTGTTGGGATTTCCCCGTATATTTTTGCCCATATTTTCTTAACATAATGAAAAATAGATTTTTAAATTCAGAAAGGTAAACTTTTGACCTTAAGGTTAAAAAGTTTAATAGTTTTTCAACATAATATTTCGAGTTGGTGAAGAAATACCCCAAAGAGCTGGATATTCAGTTTTTGTCATTTTTTCCTCTCACTTCCTTTTTTATTTCATTGAAATCGCAGAGAGACAAAAAAAGGAAAAAAAATCAAAGACCAATGTCCAAGGACTGAAGCATAATGCTTTTGATTTTCTTGTTGTGAAAGAAAAAATTTAAAAATTGTGCAGGAAAACATACCTGGACTTATTTTATCCCCTCTTTCTCCACCAGAAGTAAACAATTTTCCCAGTGACTGGAGCATGTGTTACTAAGTATAACCAAAGAGCTCTGTCAGGGTTAGAGGTCTGTTCCACTATGTAAAACAGAGTCTCTCTACTCTTTTGCAGTGGAATTAAAAGAATGGGATTAAGAGCTTTTGGCACTTCTGGAATTCAGAAAAAAATTATTTCAATGGTAAGCAGAAGGGAATAAAAACACAAATTAAAAAATAAAACAGAGAAAAGGAATTATATGAGCACAATGAATGGGCAAGAACCCCAGTTATTAAAAAAAAAAACCTCAAAAACAAAACCCTGTCTGGATTAGGTTCACAATTAAATTCCCTGATATTTGTCCACTAATTGGATATTCTTTCCTGTACAGTGTTTGGACTGGCAAGGAGTAATTAGGAAGAGAGTCCATTTGATACCATTTAATGAAGAAGACTCAATTCCAAATTACAGAGAATAAATTCCTAGGAAAATAGTAACAACACACAGAGTCTCAGAAATGCTTTTTCTCTTTGTAGTCAAGATAAAGAACAGCTGTACTCAGCTGTCCTCAAAAGTTTCTTCCTGTTTCTTCCTATTTTAAGTTACAACAGTCTGGCCATATTCCACAAGACCTCCCATAAAATGATTGAGGAAAAGTGCTTGAGGAGCTGGAAAGGGTTTTTTGTTGAGGAGGTCAAACATCTGTTGGTAGTGCCTGGACATTTTTAATGGCATTATCGCTCTCACTTTCACAAAACAAGGGTTTGCAGTGCTTGAAAATATGGCAATCTGCTGCAATACCACTCACCTAAAGAACAAATGACCCTAAAAAACAGGATGAATGAGGAAGGAAAGGAAAGGAAAGATGTTAGGGGAATTCTGATAGGTCCTGCATGAGTTAATTCACAAGATGCTTCCTACCTTGATCATCCATATATCCACAAATCACTGCCATCACTTTTGATCAAACAGATGTAAGCAGAAAAACCCAAGAAATTACTGTCCCTAAAACTGTTAGGTACTAAGAGATCTGTTGGAGATAAAGTCTAATTCCATTCTTATCTTTCAGAGAATGGCAAGAATGCTCTTTAGGAACTCTCCCGTTTGTCTGTGCAGGGTGCACCCATGCCTTAAGAGGCACACACCACTGGATAGGCTTGGTCTTTACAGGCTGCATCGATTTTCAGTCAGCTAATATTTTACAAATATTACTTTAAATTTTCTCATCAGGTTTGTTTCTGTCTGTGACTTTGCCTGTTAATTAGAAAGTCATAGGAGCTGGGCTCAAGATAGCAATCCTTTAATTTTTATATGGGGTAACAAAATCTAGTTAAAGAAGTTGATCAGACTTCCTCAATTTCCCTTTCCCTGCTTCTTCAGCAGATACAAAATTATTGACAAACAAATCAACTCAATGCAGTTTCACTAAAACTCTCTTACCATACAAAACTGTGATGACAAAAGGAAAAAGTTACTTTTCAACTTTGGTACATTTTTGTCCAGCTGCAATTTTATAGAAATGTTTGAGACTTTCTTTCTGCCCAGAGATGATAACAGCCTTAAAAAACCCAACTGAATCCATGTGATTATCTAAGAAACAGGATTTTTAAAAATATTAATTTGATCAAGTGCTTTTTGAGACACAGCAGATTGTCACCTGAGCAGAGCAGTTTTAGAGCATAATTATATATCCTGTGAAAAATACTTCTTTGAGTTTGTTTTGAATCTGGTGGATTTTTAAAATTCTATTTTATTATAAGGTCAAATTCTCTATTACAAGAAAAGGAAATTACTAGTTTCCTATTCAGTTTCTTTATGCCACACAGCTTTAATGAATCTCTACAATTTTTCTGGCCTTGTGGCCCTTTTTTCAGGGTGGAGACCCATGTAACCTATTTCTCATGAAGGAAATTTTCATACCTCTGCTGATTCTTTGCTCAGTCTAGTCACATTAAACAGGTGTCTTTCAGACTCTAGATAATGATGCCCTGCATTGTCATATGATGCCTCCTTGTGCTTTGCAAATGAGTGTCTCTGCAAGAGGAAGAAGAAGAAAACATGATAATAGAGAAATTTTCAGGGGAAATAGTAAAAGGAAGAGCATTTCTGAGCCAGGTGTACCAGCCATTTTAACTTTAGCCTAAGAAACGCAGAAAACAGACAATCACGAGAAGAGGGCAGATTAGAAGGAAATATGAAAATATTATATGACATGAATTATTAAGTGGTTAGCAATTATACTTCTGCTGCAAGTTAGAGATACTAATTTAAGCCTCAGATCACGGTGGATGGTAGTAATACACATTTTCACAGCTTTTTCCTTCTGGTATGCCTCAAGTGTTTTCAAGAAACAGTAAAATAAGTAATCATGATTATTACTTGATTTTTGCAAACAAGAAACAAAGGATTTCACACAGGTTCTTCTAATCTTTGTTTGATGTAGTTGAGACTAGTAGTTTGACTTCAAAGGAGAGAAATTAGCTCCGCCTCAGCACAGCTGAGAGAAACTCAATGGAGCCTCTTGCTCGGTACTGCTCTCATAGGGAGCCAGTCAGACAGGGAGCCTGAAGAGGTTAATTCTAAAATAAGGTGGTTGGGAAAGCAGGTGAATGCTCTTCAAACCTTTCTCACATAAGGTTGCAGGCAAGTCTGTGTATTAAACAATCATAGAATTAAATCAGCCTGAGACTAAAGCCTCAGCCCAGTTACAGTACTGTCATTTCTGGTTATTTGTGATGCAGTTACTGAGGCTTACAGTAAAGCACTTACAGCATACTCTGTTCAGAAATCTCACCCTGTTCACTTGGGTTTTATGCATGTAAGGTAGTAACAAACAGTTTCTGCTCAGTTACACAATTACAAGTGTCTTTGGGAAAATAAAAAAAGGACAGTATTTACTCATATGTACTCACAGTGTGAATGCAACCTACCTTCTGTTCAATTTTAGTCCACTCATCGCCTGGACACAGAGAAATGGCAGCTGTCTTACAAAAAATTTTACTTCTGCTCACCTATATGCAAATGTTTTTTTCCTGAGCTGTAAAGAATAGAGTTCGAGTTCTTCAAATCTTCACTAAATTCTAGGGGCTATAACAACTGCTTGTTTACCTGTCACAAAAATAAAAAATTATTTGAATAGACATATTTCCATGCAGTAAAATATCTTTTCAGGCTTTTTCTTTATGTATCATGAATGCTATGTTGTGTGAAATATGCTGCCAAAATTTTTGAAATTTATCCAAATTTATATTTATATTTACAAAACATAACCATTATGAGTTATTATCAGACAAAAAGGATGAGTTCCTTTTTTATTCTCTTTGGCTAGAGCTGCTGGGTACAGACATGGTGTAGCCTGGAAAATAATGCACACCATCTGTGAGAAGTTCCTGTTTTCTTCAGGCAAAAGCACGGCTAAATTTATTTTTAGTTTAAGGGTATCCATAAGTCAAGCTATACTTACATGATGTGTGTGCACATGTGTACTACATGGTAATTTTATTGTCATCTGATTTCTTGTCACTTTATAGAGATAGCAAATGTATTGATTTTTGAAAACCTTTTGCAAGGACTTGGCATTCTTATGTGGATGCCAGTGCCTTGGGAAAAAACAAGTAGTATAGCTCACATCATGTAGTTATGCTCATTTGGATACTAACCATCACGACTGCCCTGATAATTCAGAATAACAGTTCTGAACACAGGATCATCCCAGCAAGGAGACCTAAGGACTAAGAGGACAAAGAACTAGTATAACCTTACCAACATAGTCATTCACTTAGCTTTGAACCAGCTATATATTTGTTTTAATACTTGTTTTCCCAGAACTGGAGGAGGTTCTGGGAGTGCCCTTCCAAGCCTCACATCAACTCCACAGATTGTATTATATTTTTACACATGAAAGAGATCTTTCTGTCATTAGTTAGTAAGTCTCTAGCTAAAAAAACCCAAGCAAATTTAGTGCTTACCCTGACTACAAGAACTCATCTTAAGGTGCTAACATTTAAATTAACGATTTCAAAATCCTTTCAAAGTATTTCTGTTTTAACATTAACAAGATGCAGCTGGATGAAGGAGTGATAAAGAGATAAACATCAATGGACTAGAGGAACATAGGTCTGTTTGGAGTTGTATTTAAACTTATATCTAGGGGGTTGCATGACAGTTTTAGTATTTTCAAATCCTGGATGCACAGATGGAATTCATTTAGAGGCAGAAACTTAGCAGTACTTTCATTATGAAAAGAGAAAATATTTTAGGCTTTTTTTCAAGTTGTTTTTCAATTCCTTTCTCCATGTGGATTCTCATTTATGAATTAGTGTGAGGCAGACAGATATTTTAGAACTAGTGCAGTATAAAGTACATAAATTATTCACTTTTTTAATATGGCTTATTTTCTCAAGGTAGGATCAGGACTCTGGAGGTGGCAGTGGTGAGAGGTTAAGCTCAAGGCTGGGAGAGGAAGGCAGGCACAGACTCTCCTCTGTTAACGGCTCGGGGGTCTCAGACCATCCAAGGGATCTGAGTTTCCCCTGAAGTGCTGTTTGAAGGTGGTGACAATGGGACAGGATGATGTGTCGTGGAGGAACAATCTTCTCCACTTCTCTACAAGGAACCAGCTCATGCTCATTGTGATTTAAGGAGCAGTGCCAGACCACACTCTAAGATACATCTGAGGTCAGTGGGAAGAAGCTGGATGACTAATGTCTTTCTGTGCAAGGGCAGTTGAGTTCAATCTCTAGCTCCTCCAAAATGCCTTTTTACATTTATGAAATACATAGGCCAAGAAACAGCTTCACCAATTTTGCTGCACACAGTGCCTCAGCAGAACAAATACAATCAGAAATTTCAACGGAATACTGCCTAGAAATAATAGAGGAAAATAATTCAAATATTTATAAATAAATGTAAGGGGATTAATATAAAAGACAGTAAGGAAAATTACAAACTTAAACAAGACACAAAACAGACCTTAGCATTTAAAAGATGTTCTCACCAGAGGAGTTCAACTTCCTCCCTCTAAGAATTTGAACTAAATGCAAGGAGACAGAAAAAGCTGTTAGTGATTAATGTCTTCTCTTTTAGCACCTCAGGCTAATGATTGTTTTGTGGAATAATAAAAATCAATATTTATTTGGACCAAAGAACTTTCCCCACAGTAGAATTCTGAATCTTAAGATTTGCTAAGTATTGATGTGAGTGTCATTTGACTAGAAAATTCATCCTAATGCAACATTAACCATTAAAATATGTGTTAACACTTGAAATAAGTAGGAAGAATGTTACATCTTCTGGCACATACTTATTTTTCTTTCAGCCAAGGTTGTAATACTTTCCTTGCAGGGTCTTACTTTTTCCTTCTGAAATGATCAGCAAAACACAGGAGCCATTGAAGGAAACAGACGGGCTGCATTTCTTAATACTGGTTTGTTCTCCCAAATCAATTTAAAAGAATACTTCTGAGCACCATTCACATTTTTAATAAATATAATAGCAGACATATGTGTACCCTTCTACAGCATGTGACAAAAATCCCAGGAGTGACCAGTTTATTGTTACATTTGAACAGGTTTCTGCTGTAAAAGATAAAGAAAAAAAACCTAAAAAAAAATCATCAGCAATTAAACAAGGGCTAAGGAGAACTGTCAGCCTTTACTGGATATGGAAGGAAATATCACTTGGCTGAGTTAATAATGTTTTAACTTTGCCTCGGTCCTTGACAGCAACATGAACTGTCCACTGGGCACCCAGGCTCCGGAGCTGGAAGACAGCTACAAGAAGAATGAAGCCCCTATAATTCAGGGAGAAATGCAGGTGGACACACAGGTCCAAGGAGTTGGAAGTTTCTACCTATGGGTACTGAGCAAGAGTCATTTGCCAGTATGGGCAGCTGGAAATGTCACAGCTGGTTGGAAGCCACCCCAGAAGTGGGGTGCTCATCTGCAAGAAGAATTGGAAGGAGGATGTGGGGCCTTGCAGGCCTGTCCACCTGCTCCTGGTGTTGGGGAAGTTCATGGAGCAGATAATTTTGAGTGCTGTCATGAGGCATGTGCAAAACAAACAGGGGATGAGTCCAGTGAGCATGGGTTTAAGACAGACTGCTTGACCAGCCTGATCTCCTTTTATAACGAGGTGACCCACTTAGCAGAGGGGGAGAGGGAGTGGATGTGCATACCTGGGCTTTGGTGAGGCCTTTGGCATTCTCCCACAGAAACTGGCTGCTCATGGGCTTGAAAAGGTGTACTCTTCACCGAGTACAAATCTCACGTGGTACAGAATGGAGTTACATCCAGCTGGTGGCCGGTCACAAGTTTTCCAAAGTGTTCACCAGGGCTCAGTACTGGGGACCAGCAGCCCAGTTCAATACCTTTATCCATTATCTGGATGAGGGGCTGGAGTGCCCCCCCCCAGTCAGTTTGCAAGCAATTCCGAGTCGGGCAGGAGCGTTGATCTGCTGGAGGGCAGGAAGGCTCTGCAGAGGGATCTGGACATTGTGTCGCTGGGCTGAGGCCAGCTGGATGAGAACAGCAAACAGTAAGGTAAATTTTCAGGCCCTTCCCTTTGGTCACAGCAAAGCCAGGCAGCGCTGTTGGATGGGGCAGAGTTGCCTGGTAGAAAAGGATCTGGGAGTGTTGAGCAGCTGAACACGTGCCAAAAAGGCCAAGGGCATCCTGGCCTGTATCAGCAATAGTCACAGGGCAGGGACTGTCCCCCTGTAGTGGGCACTGGTGAGGGCACACCTCCAGTCCTGTGTCCAGTTTGGGCACCCTCAGTACAAGAAAGACGCTGAGGCACTGCAGCACGTCCAGAGAGGAGCCGTGGCACCAGGGAGGGCCTGTCCTGTGAAGAGGGGCTGAGGGAACTGGGGCTTGTTTAGCCCAGATAAAAGGAAGCTCAGGGGTGGCCTGATCACTCTCTACAACACCCAAAAGGAGGGTGGGCAAGATGGGGGTTCGTCTCTTCGCCCAGGCAACCAGCAACAGGGCAAGGGGCCACAGGCTCAAGTTGTCATAGGGAAGGTTTAAGGTGGATATTAGGGAAAAAATCTCTACTGAAAGATGATGGAAGAACCATGAATGGAAATGTTCAAAAAAGCATGTGGATAGGTACTTGGGACATGATTTAGTGGTAAACATGGCAGTTATAAGTCAGTGGTTAAACTAGGTGGTCTTAGAGACTGTTTCCAACCTTAAAGGTTCTATGATCCTTCCTTTAAGCTGAGGGGAAAAACTGGGGATAGAAAAAAAAGTCCTGATTGAAAACACGCATGAATAAAATTGCAATAATGGCATTTTATTATTTTATAATTAATTAAAGTTTTTAGGCTATCTCACACCTTTGTGTTAGGCTTTCTCTTCTTTCTCATCTGCTTTTGGCCCTTAAAACAACATTCTGAAACTGAAGGGATCTCATGTCTTATTGCAGTCAGGACTTCTCCTTGCATGATTACATCGTCAAATCCAACACCACATCCGTTTAGACTCTAGAATAGGATGTCTCAATGGCTAAATATCTTTCAATGGTTCTAACTACTTGCTTTCTTAAACACAAGCATCCATACCACACTATTAGATGTCATAAAATCACTTTTGGACCTAAAATACTATTTATACTAAAATACTATTTTGCCTTAAAAAAACTGTCAGAATTTGGTAGACTTGTAAATATATGTACTGTAAGCTGTTATTTTTGTAGCGTGGCAGGGATAGCACTGCCTTCCCTAGCAGCCATGATCTTATCTCAGTGTTAACTCAGATGAAAAATTGTAAAGGAAATAAACTTGCACCAAACACAGTTTTATTAGAAAATCCATTTCAAATATATGTGTGCAGTCAAACATTCATGTTTACTAACATTTTGCTTTTGATAGCATGTACTATTTCTGTACTAAATCTCCTTTGTTTCTCAGCTCATTCTCTGCTTTATTTCAGCATCTGTGTTCCTCATAGTATTAGTCTGTGAACACCAATGCTTCACCTGTGCTCAGTTGTGACACAGGAGGTGTAGACTATACAAGTAACTCACAGCATCATGTGGAGAAGAATGGGAGAGAATAAAGTCTCCTTGGCAAATTTGTATGGACTTATTTATTTATCTTCATCTTCTTTCTGAGTCCCTGCAGTCAGCGGAGGATGCTCTAGTGTCCTAGTACTAGAACAATTACCTTGCTGATCCTAGGCAAGCCAGTTGCTGTCATTCAGAATATTACAAAAAAACGCCAGTGCCACCACAAAAAACCAAAACTAAAAACACAGAACCCAAAACCCAACTGTTTTTAAACTTCTGTGCTGATCACTGGGGATTTGGGGATTTGCTGCCAAATTTATGGGAGTAGGAAAATGGTGCACTATATTCTTTATACTGTAGCTTTTTGTCTAAATAGATGCTGAAGTATCTTGAAAGCTGACAGTATCTGCCTCTCTACTCTTCAGCTACTTAACAGCAAAAATAGGAAAGCACAAGCTTTTCTTTCTTCCCATGGGAACCAGGAGTATTTACAATACATTTGTAAACATTCAAATGTTATGTGGAACCAATAGAAACTCAAGTTTTTATAGCACTAACAGGGCAATAAACCACTGTATTTTAGGCAGACTTCATTGTTCTTTTTCAGTCAAAATTTTACATTGACATCCTGTCACAATGCCTCTCTCCAATGGTTTGTCCTAAATTCCTGAGGCATCACACTTCATACCTCTTTTATGAGATTGCATTCCTAAACCACACAGAGTAGTTTCCCTCTGTAGATCTTACAATAGCCAGCATAAGCATCTCACCATGCATAAAAAGACGTTCAGTTATTTTGCAGGACTGAGTAGACTCAGCTCTCACTGAAATTACTGGGATGTGAAAGGTTCAGTCCCAGCTAGGCCTGGAAATATAATGTACATTTGCTAGAATACCTGTAATAACTTTTTTTTTTTTGGTCAGAGGCCTGTAAGTCACATTTTCTTGTTTCACATATTCTCTTCCAGATACCTTTCTTTGCTTTAAAATTTCAGTTCTGCAGAAAGATTGTGTGACTCACGGACCCTTTGAAAAAGATCTGGTGGCCATCTCCCCGAAAAACAGTTGAGGGAAAAGAAAGAGGCTATAAAAAATTGTTTGCCCTGCCCATAAACAGCTAAAATTAAATTTTGGAGTTCTATTTTGTGGCTGACAATAGAGTTAGGAAGGTTTTGGTTGGTAATATTAAAGCTATAGTCTTCTGTCCTGCAGGAAAGTTCTCAGGCATGCCTGCCTTCTTCTCTGCAGTATTTCATCAAAATAAATGCCTGCAGAGACACAAGCCATTAAAGGGTTTGAAGGCAGGACGAGGATCAAAGATACCAAATATAAATGTTTTCAGCTGGACTGGGAGATGGGAGGAACAAGATCAGGAGATGAGAAGGGGAGCTAAACATATGTATTTTGTCATTGCAGAAAAATCACCTATTATTTTGGCATCTTATATTAACTTCTTCCTCCCAGACTAATGTTATCTCCCCTTGAATGTCTGCATGTGCTATGTAAGCACTTAATTTAATTAGTTTTTAATAAAAACCTTGGGCTAAATTTGAATCTGCCATATCTGTTAAATCCAAAGTGAACACCACTGAAATCATCAGGGTTGTTCCAGAATTGCACCACAGTCAGATCAGAAACTCACCCTCATCTTGTGAAAGGGTTTTCTTCCTTGACTGACTATTTGATGGAAAATTAGTCAGTATTTGATGGAAAGTCAAACTTATTGAGGTAGTGTTATCATCACAATGTGCCTGAATCTGGTTATCAGAGGTGTGAAGTTTAGAAGAGACTTTTAAAAGTTTGAAGTTTCCAGGCCTCTTTAGGAGCTATGGTCTCAGAGAAACAGCTTTACGCTCTTGATCAAAGTAAGGCCTGGCACCTACGATCCTTTTCATGTCCAAATATGTAAAAAAGGAAAAGTTGTGTGGTTTTATTCTAGGATGCATGATCTAACCACTTGCATCAGACGCAGTAGAAAGTTTCACTTCCCAAAAGCTTTTCTCTGTGGGACATTTCAACATCAATATAAATAAATAAATTTTTAAAAATAATAAAAATAATAATAATAATAATAATGATGATAACAATAACAATAATAATGATGATGTCAACAATGTATATAAATAATAAATCCTTTTTTACAACTCCTCCTTTTTCCGGGCTAGCAAGAATGGTCCACTTATGTAGACCATTGATTTCAACAGTCATTCCAAAAACAATTTCAAACTGGTATTCTAAATTTGAAGCAATGGTATGAGACCATTATAGCATAGGATTTAAGAACAATGAATAATCTATCTGAAACAGCTTCAATCTTTGCTGCAATGATCATGATCTTTCTATATTGCTATCCTTAGGACAAAGACTTAAAGTCTCCATCTTTTGTTAGCTGGACATTGTCAAAGGCAAATTAACAGTCAATCTGCTTTGTAGAGGATTATGAAAAGAAAAAACCTTTATTGGTTTTGTCAACAAGCTATGAAGCAATAGTAGCTAAATATTTATTCTTCTGTATAAACATGTTCTAATGCCTAGAAAATACTTTCTTACATTTAATTACCCAGGTCAAAAAAAAAAAAAAAAAAAAAAACCCAGGCAAATATCACACAAACATTTTCTACCCAGTCTAGATGTGTGTTATTAAAAACTCAATATTTTCACCAAAAATAAATTTCTGAGTGTTTTAGATACTTACAGAACAAAAACCCTAAACAAACAGTTCAAGGAATAAATTCTTCCTTTTGAAAGTGTAGGTTAAAACAAGTTATCTCTGTTTGACTTATGTTATAACCTCATAAAGCAAAGCAGAAGGTACATGGACTGGTCATAAATTATATTCCAAGTGTCCTAGTACAATATAGCTAATCATGACCTCTCTTGCCCAGATGCCTACTACATGAACTGCAGCTGAAAGAGAGAGCAGAAAATGAAAACTTAATACATATCATCAGGAGAATGCTTGTTCTCAGTGGAAGTGCTTCTGTTTTTAAGTGATGAATGCAGAATAGCTCATGAACTGTTCACGTCTTTAAAACTAAGAACACTGAACGTATACATGTTGTGATATGGCAGAATATAATACAAATTGCTCCTATGTTTAAGAGAAAGTATCTTGCTTTGCTTATGAAATTATTGGAAATATCTATAACAATAATAAATGAAAACTGAGCAGTTTTAAAGATGAAGGAAAAATTAAAATTTTGTGAATTTTACATAAATAGCATGCATGGATTTTTCAGTCTCTAAATATTTCAAAGATAAAATAATAAAGATAAAATTTTCAAAGAGATTTTTAAATTTTATAGACACAACACAGAGAAGAACAATATTGGGATTTCTAGTGTTTTCAAACTAGAAATTTCACAAATACATAGGAAATAATTTCCTTATGAAGTAAAAAATGGGCAGGGAGGTTACTACATTTGTTTCTTTGTAAGAAACTGACACTCCCCACAGTTTAAAGCTGAATAGAAAAAAACCAGTTATTTCCATAAAAAATGTGAATATTCAGAATTTGATAGTTTCAAATAAAAAGGAGATATGCAAAAATGTCTCTTAATTGCAAGCATTAGAAGTAAAACAAGATTTAATCAAGCAGTTTAAATATTTCAAAGTAGTGCTTAATCTCTTTTTTTCTTGTTACTTATGAAATATACTTCAAGAAAGTTTCAACAAAAGCATTTATTTCACCACACAGCCTCAAAACTACAAATCTTGATCATCTGTAATTTAGACAATAACTAGTCATTTACTGGACAGAAAAACAAGACAGGACCACCTCTGTTTTCCTTTGGGTGGTAGCTTTCACCTGTTAATATCACCAAGCTTTTTCAAGAATGAGGTTACTAGAATAAAGAAACCATAACCTGATTTCCAACAAACATAATCCGAAAAAAGTAAATGCAGTGAGCAAAATCTATTGCAGTTTGTTCTGTTACTGCATGAAACAAACTCTCACTGAAACCAAGAAATCTGATTTTTAACAATAATTTCATTGTCTGTTCATACTTAAAACAAAATTCAATTTAGCTCTGTCTATATGTCTGTCTTATGTGTGCACACACAGGATATTGGTGTTGCCTTTTACTAATCAAAGAGATTCCTTCTCTTCTAAACAACTTTTCCTTCTGTTTGTTCATACTGAGAGGTCATAATCCCTAGTGGGTTTAAGTATAATGTGTTGCTATGGGAATGACTGTGGTGCTATAAAGGGAGGATTATGACCCTTCACTATATAAAAATGTTAGGTTTCTATTACCTTCTTGAATAGCACTGAAGAATTTTCATTTCAGTGTTGGGAGTTATCTTTCCTAAATGGATGCAGGGCTAACTATCCATGTAGGTGATAAGTGTTATCCCTAGTTATTACTGATTGTGCCAATGCTTTGATTTCCAAGAGATAATGAATAACTTAATAAAGAACTGTCAATGGATGAGCTGCAGCTTTTAACCAGGCAGTGAAAGGCTTTGACTGCTTAAAAAGGATTTATCAGTACATGATAGAGGCTGAAGAATTACCACAAAATCCTGGCAAAAATAACATAAAACATAGCAGGGGGAAAACAGAAATGAGTTTTATACATTTTTTAATTAATGCAAATTTTCATGTTGCTTCATTTTCTTTCATTATATGGTTCAGGATTAAAGAAAGAAACGAGCCATCACTTGACTGCTTATTGCAAGACATCTCTGGGCTTGACTGATAATAAAAAGGAGTGAATGGTATGAAGCCTAAGGAACAAGGCTCAATCACTCCCAGCAATTACTGTGTCTTATTGATAACTTGCAGCTCTATCCTGCAAATGCCATCTCTGGAACAAAGCCTGTCACAGATCAGACTGAATCCATTAAAAAGCTTTGATTAACATGTCCCTAGGGTGTGCTGGGGAAACTTTTTACGCCAAATGACAGCCTATTGCTACTGCTTCTGAATTGTCCTCCTGCAATACTCTTGTGTTTTAATCTAGTGCACAGTTTAAATTAAAAAACAGCAATGACTTTGTGTGACCTAAATACGAGCTGCTTTTATTCATTGTGGGATTTATCAACTGCCTGCAGATTAAGTATTCAGAGAAGCAACAATTAACCTTACTGTGTGCTAGCTAATATTAATTATATATCTCCTGTGCTTTCTTGTGCTAGTGTACATGTGCCCAGAGAAAGGGTCATATTTAATGTGCTCTGTTTGGTGGACAAGAAGCTTTGTACTTGTCTCCCCTAGAAAACAAATTATTTGTATTTGACAAGCATAACATCAACAATGTTGGCTTTCTTTAGCAGGAGCTGACATTGATGTGTAAATGGATTTCAGTCCTTTTAAAACAGACACACAAAAGCTCCATCTTTCTAGGCTTCAGATTTCAAGAGGGCAAGGAATTGCCCTCCACACACCCAATCATTTTCCCATCATCCACTGGGGAAAACAGCCCTTATCTATTGTGGGTATTATTTTTTTTTTTTTACCCTGCAGTCCCTTGTAAGACATATGTTGAATGGTATGTGTCAAGACCAGCAGGAAATAATACATTACAAACAAAAAAAAATTGTTTCCTTTATATTCCATAAAATACATATTTAAAAACACCTGCAGGTATGAGAAACCCTTGCCAGAAGTCTGATGTGATGTTCTAGAATCTAGGAAAGATGCATAAAAGAAAAACCCAGCCCTGTTCGCATTCAGGTCAGTGTTAAAATCACATTAAACCAACATTAAGAAAGAGCTAAATCCACAGAGAATCCAGTGTCAAAATGCTGAGCCATTTGACACAATGGTCATTTGTTTAGTGCCAATTCAAATTTCCCGTGTTCTGAATCTTTAATTTGGGCTGGTGCTCTTAAGCCATACCTGGACTCAGCCTCACAAAGACCAGAGGGGAGCAACTGGGCAAAACAGGAAGAGCAGCTGGGACGTGCCTCAGCCCTTGCCATTCTTCTGGGCACAGCTTGTGAGTGATGTGGATGCAGGGAAACAGGGAGGCAGGCAGGAGATTAGTGAGCACTGTGGTAGCTCTCTGCCAAGTAAAATTATCCCTGTGAAAGGGGGGACGAGGAAGACAGACATTCATCGCTTCAATTCTTTTGAACATCCTACCCTATCTTCAGAACTGCATTACAAGATGAAATGGGGTATAGGGTATCTCTGCTTACTAGTAAAGTGCTTGATGACTGTTCTGGGATCATGGAGGAGGGGCGCCAGCCAGCTCCTTTACCTTTAAAAAAGCTAAAGACCAATAATCCTCTATGCATCAGCATTTAAATCTGAAGGCAATGGTGAGGAAATAAATTCCCTCCTTGCCATCAACCCTTTAGGTAGCGCTGGTTGCAATATTTAATGGGAGCAGCACCTTATCCTAGCTTTTCATTGCTTACAACATCACTTTTCCACATTCCAAATGGGATTAATTTTCCAAGAATTAAGACAGCACAAAGACATAGCCGCCTGTCCCTAGAGCTCCTTTGAATGTCTCTGTGTTTGTGGTTATGTATTTTTGAAGGATGTGGATGCAGATGTTGACTTAAAGTGTGCTTTACACTGTTCAGTAGTTGCAACCATAAATCTAACAAAAGACAGAGCAGCAACAGAGATATTTAGTTGCTGAGAACAAGTTCAAATAAATATTCAGGGTTCTCAGAAAATAGGTGTTATTGCTGTCACCAATTTGTGCCATTCATATAAAATGATAGGGCCATATATTTCACCACCCCAACAATGTTATTTGTTGACTTTGTAGATTTACCATCTACGTCTTCTTGACAACAATTGTCTAAAGCCTTTCCATACATGATAATTGTGACTACAAATGTGCTTTCAGTGCCTCTATTACCTTCCCTTTAGCAGGTGTAGCACTTTATTGCTTGATACTACCCTCCCTTTTAGAAGTCTGGCTCCAAGCCTCCTTTGTTTCAACCCAGATGCCAGCTTCTATTTAGCTATTCATTAAAAAAAATAAAGAACACCCCACCTCCAACCATCTGGAGTAGAACTGATAGGGGAGGAGACTCATTTCTGTACCTTTTTTAGCTGTCTTAAGGTGAAAGGATTTGTCAAATCCATTAATGACCTATCTTAGATCTAATAGACAGTTCACATTCAAAAAGGCTTGTTCAGAATCTGGTTCAAACAAAGGCAACAGAAGCAAGGAAGAACATGCACAAGGGGCAGAATGGTTTGGGAAATATAAATCTACCCAATTATAATTCAAACAAAAACAAGTGAGAAACCATAGTCTGCTGAGGCACTATTGGCCAAGACTCTCGGCTTTGCATTCATGCATAATTAAGCTTTAGACAGCTGCAGGCTTCTCCAGCATGACAGGGAACAGGATATCACAATAAGATACATATTAGAGCCTAAAAAAAGATGAATTTATATTTAGATGCAGCACAAAACCAAAACAAACAAAGAAAAACCTTCTGCAAAAAAAAACCCAAAACAACAAAACAACCAAAGCCAACAAAGAGAAACCCTAACCCAGACAACAAACAAACAAAAAAACCCCAAACCAAAACCAAGTCATAAAATATATGAGCAAAATTAGATTCACAGAATTCCCCTCTTGCCATCACTGTGTTTTATATAATTTTCTACAATGTATTAGATCAAAACAAGCAAGAACATTGAACAAGTTTTTGGCATACTGTTTTTGCAATTGCAGCAATACCTTCAGAATCCATACCTATATTTTAGGATACAGACATGCAGATAGTGGCTTCCAAGAAGAGGAAATATGCAAGAAAGATAAAGTCTCTCAGTGGGATTTTTAACTGAGTACTGCCTTGTTTATAGGAACTGGTCTCTTTGTCTATTACAAATCACATTTGGCATAAAGACTGAGAAGACAATGTCTTGTAATGCCAACCGCTGACAGACCACTGTTAGAAGTAGCCCCAGCTGTGATGATCTCTGTGATGATCTCAGAAAATATTGTCAGCTGTAGAGAATTTGGCTATCTTTTTACTTTTATCTTCCTTAGAGACTCCTTTGGTTGAGAAAAACTGCAGTTTTGTGTCCTGCTAATTGTATCAAGCCTCTGGGAAAAAAAAGTCTGCTTTCTAAACTGAGTGTAAATCTTGGTTATAATGTGACTGAGAATAGAGTGCTACTAAAACCAAGGAGATACTTTCCATTACACAGGCTCAGTATTTTTGTAAAGATATCATTTGTCTATTAGGCATGGGATCAAAGTTTCTTCTTGGAAAATTTTAATGTGATTAATCACACATGGATGGGAAATGTAAAATCATAATAGCCTGGGGACAGGACAAGCACAAGGCAGTTAGCAGTCATTTCACCCTTCTGAATGAAATCATGTAAATGCAAAACAACAATGTAAAGATCTTTATTTCTGTAGAAAGTAATATAAACAGTTTTATTAGCTTCTTAAGGAAGCCTAAATAAAGGTTCAGCTACTTATTGAGAACAAAGCAGAAGTGTACAGAGCAAGCTGTGAGAATTACACGGCCCTTACCTAAAAAAGTTGACAAATTACTAAGGCTGATGCTGAATTTACTGAACTTGATACCTAGAGAAATCTGGCTTGCTGTCAATTACAATAAGTTTGAATGGTTTATTTTAACCTTAGTTAAAGAAACTGACAAGAGTCACCCTCTGTGTCTGAGATGCATCTTGTCTGAGATGTTTCTTGTTTTTTACAGTATAAGATTTCGCGGTGTCATGAAGATGTGACTTTACTTCTTTTTTCCTGATTTGCACCTAATAAAATATTATAGAGATGTGGGTTTTGTTTTCTTATTCAGTCTGCTTTTTTAATTTGTCCTCAGAAGGATGATTTAAAATAGCCAAGACAAAAACAGCAGCACAGGGTGAAGTTAAGGTTAATTGCATTTGTACTTATGATAATTATTTTATAAGTTCTGCTCATGGTGTTCGGTCACAATTCCTCTTTGTTTCATCTTTTTCCTTTTTGTGCATGATTTTCCAAGGTACTAATTTCTGAGTTTAACTGGAGCAGAGGGCTTTGGAATTTTCTACATTTTTAGATTCTTGAGTATTTGAGAATGTTGAATCCTCATTTTCTATGAAGCAAAAAGGCCATAATTTCCAAATAACCTTCTGCAGAACCATGGAATTAGAATGCTTTTTTTTATGAGAGTTGTAATACACCATGAACTATTAAGCTATTTAAACACTTAGAGTAATTTTTTTGGGTGTTAAAATTATATTCACAATTGCTTCTATATGTGTGTGTGTGTGTGTGTGTGTGTGTGTGTGTGTGTGTGTGTGTGTTGTATGTGACGGTCAAAATGAGAACTGACAAAATTACTACAGGTACGTAGAATGAAGCTTAAAATGCAATGAGCCATCATATTTCCATCAGCAGGGAAGTGCAGTTAACTTTTTATCTCATACTGATATAAATCTGCAGTAACTTCTGCAGAAGTGATCTAGAATAACTAAATAACTAAAAATCAATGTAAATATTCCAGACGCCCACACTTGCACCTGAGATGAGGCCTCTATTCAGCTTGTTCAGGTTGTGTAGCAGGACTCCCAGGTCCTTTTTAACCATATTGTTGGGTTGCCAGCCTGCCTGTAGTAATGCAGGGAGTTGTTTACTTCAGCTTTTCATTTGTCCCCGGGTACCCTGTAAGGCTCCTGATAGCCTATTTTTCCTGCTCACCTTGGTGACCTTCAGTGGCAGGCCTGCCCTCCAGGCATTCATGCTGTCCCCACTGTGGTGTCCCTCAAACCTGCCGAGGGTCCATTTAATCTGCTGACTGGACTGTTGGTAAAGTTGTTGAACACTTTCCATGACAGTTCTAACCCCAAAGCGTGTCACTCGTGAGTGACTGATAGGTTGGCTTCAAACTGTTCGCATCTATCCTGGGAATCCAATTGTCCAAAGAGTTTTTTCTCTCACTTTGTCTTCCAGCCACAATCTTCTCTTTCATCTTCATTATTTACCTGGACATTGACATGAGGTTGACTAGTTCATATTTCCAGATCCTCCTCCTTGCATTTATTGAAGTGCCAAACATTTGGCTTTTTCCAGTCTTTGAGGGTCCCTCCCAATTTCTATGACATTTCAAAAAGAGCAACCTAACAATGCCATTGTACAGCTCTTACAGAATCTTAACACATATGCCATCTAGGCTGTGAAACTGTTCATATTCAAATTCCTGTGGCAGTCTCTAATGCACTTCTCCTCCATCGCTGCTAGTACCTCTCACCTCAAAGCTTGCTGCCATGCACTGAGGCTTGGGAAGCCTGGGAGCAGGTATTGTGAGTAAGACTGGGTAAATAGGCAGTTATTCAATACAAATAGCTGCTTCTTCACACTTTTAAAAATCTAAATATGTGTTTCTTCTATTAAGATGTGAAAAGGCAAGTTTTCTCATAGTTACATCTTCTGATTTTCTAAATCAACTGAAGTGAAGTATTCTGGAAATAAAATTAAGTCCATAATACAGGCATATTTAAATGAAAATATTATTTCTATGGGAATTGGGTTCTGCTTTGGCAAGATACTTAAAGGAGAGGCACAACTTTATAGGATTACACATGTGTTAAAATATATGTGTGGCTGAGCTGAATAGACCTACACAGGTGAATTTGTTTTAAACGTTAGGTAATTAACAAGATCAATTACACAGATCAATACTTCTCATCTAAATTGTAGGCATGCTTTTCATTTGATCTTAATTTATTTCATTGCCTTCAAGAGAGCAAAGCACAAACATGCAAGACATTACATTTGAGCTGTTGCTACACCACTGTATTTCTTCCAGGTATTTCTTCTCTCTTCTTCCATTGGACAGAGCCTACCAAATGCTATGCCTGAACCTATACTTTCTGAGCCAGTGCAGTCTGCTAGACAGAAGTGGTCACAATTGTCTTGCTCATGTTACCATGTAAGATCAACAGGAAACTAGACCCTTAACAAGATTACCTCCAGATGCACAGCTCAGTCAGGAGCAATTCACCTCAAGTTATGATTAAATCCCCTAGAGAACAAATTTATGAAGCAGTACTCCCTGTACTTCTGCTGACAGTCTTTTCTCATTGCTGTTTCAATATTTTTATGCAGCATTTATCTTGTTGCAAAACAGCAACAGCAAAAAAGATAGAAAACTCTTCTACACTTATTTCTTGTTTTGCTGAGTTTTGTGGGTTCAAAAAAGCTTAAAATTAAGGGCATAGATTAGAGAGTTCTCATTCTGAACATGGCAGATCTTTCTATTTCTTCCATAAAGAAGACATTTTCAGTCACTTCATGTGACCAAGAAATAGTGCTGTTAGGTGTCAAGCAACATATTGAAGTTGATAAATAACAACAATCTTACTTAAGATAGCTATATAAAATTTATTTTCTGTAGTCAGGTAACAAAAACATGATGCTATTTTGAACAAAACCAGAACCACATGGTTCAAAGGATTCCCCAGAAACTGATGAAGCACATAACTGAGGCCAGTCCCATATCAGGGAGCTGCATTTGTCTGCCGGTTTTGGAGACAAGAAGATAAGGAAATCTTGAGCTATGACAGAGACACACCCTTGAAAGCAAAAGTCCAGGAGAAACTTTTGGGCAGGATGTCAGCCACATCCTGTTATTGGACTTTCATATGTTAAAGGAAGCATGACTAGATATAGTCTGTAAATAGAACAGATTACAAAGAGATATGTGACTCCCTCATAAGTTTTCCTCTTAGATATTTTCCTCTTACAGAAATAGCCTTCCAAGTTCAGACCTTGCAAAGTGCTACACATATAATATAGACAAAACCCACTCCTGTGACTCTTCTCCTGTTTTCTTTCACTCATAAAGGAGAATAGAGCCTTCTTTTGCTGGCAATGAATGCATTTAAACATAGCAACATAGATCAGCCTTTATGGGTTTGTGTATGTGTGTGAGAAAGGCTGCTTATATATATCATCTGGTGAATAATTCATGACTTACTAATATAATTATTTACTATTATTTATGTTTCTATTATTCAGGAAGTCCCTAGGCTGCAAAATGTTTGACGATGGGAAAGTAATCTAGGAACACAATATATGCTCTTGCACTTCCTTCACACACTCCCTATTGAAGGCAGTATCCTGGTGGAGACAGCTACATGAGGGAAGTTAACATATTCTGTTGTATGCCTGTTCACATGTGAGGACTTGACTTTCCTTTTCCTTAGATGAACTTCAGTGATCTAGAATCAACAAATATGACTTTTCTGGGGCTAAAACAAGCAGCACTGCTCATGACCACCCAAGCACACTGATTAAATTAAAGGCTTTTGGAACAATTTTACTCAGTGTTTTTGTTGTATGTTTTCTTACGCATAATGATTAGACTTCTTGCAATATATCCCAATAATTCCTTTCTTTTTATCACTCTGATGAGTTCTTTTTTATATTTCCCGGAAATTTCCATGTGGGGATTGCACTCAGAGAATGCTTCTGAGTATTTCATTCATGGAAGCTTCGGAGATGCTTCATGTCCTAAACACAAAAATCTTTGTGGGATGGTGAAGGAAGCCTTCAAAGCTATTTTCTGCAGATACAGAATGAGCAGATTGTTCTCTTCATTGGATGTGGGCCTTTTCACAGCCTTCATAGGCATCTCTAGCTCTTATAAAAGTGATAAAAAAGGGATGCTCAAGAGACACTTTCTATTTTGGGTTCATTTTTCCATTGCACAGTGCACATATGCTCAGTAGAAAACAGTTAATAGTTAACTGATATAGTTTTAGCTACTAATGACTGCCCAGTGTTGCACACCCTGCATCATAATCAGCATTTGAGAGCAGCATTCTCTTGTGGAGAAGGACTTGAGATTGTTGAGGGTCAAGAAGCTCAACACGACCTGGCCATGAGCACTCACAGCCCGCAGAGCCAGACGTGTCTGGGCTGCATCCAAAGCAGCGTGGCCAGCACGGCCAGGGAGAGGATCCTGCCCCTCTGCTCTGCTCTGGTGAGACCCTACCTGGTGAGACCCTACCTGGAACCCTGCATCCAGCTCTGGGTTCCCCAGAGTGAGAAGGGTATGGACCTGCTGGAATGAATCCAGAGGAGAGCCGTGAAGATGATCACAGGTCTGGAGCATCTGTCCTATGAAAATGGGCTGAAAGAGTTGGGGTTGCACAGCCTGGAGAAGAAAACAGGTATCTGGGGATTCCTTTCAGCACCTTCAAGTACCTAAAGTGGGCCCTCAGGAGAGCTGAAGAGGGTATTTTTAAAAGGAGATATAGTGATAGAGCAAAGGACTTTAAAGTGATGTAGGGTGCATTTAGATTAGATATTAAGAAGAAATTCTTTACTTTGAGGTCGATGAAGAAGTTGTCCAGAAAAGCTGGGGATTTCACAGCCCTGCAAGAGTTCAAGGCCAGACTAGGAGGATCCCTGAGAAACTTGGTCTTGTGCAAGGTGTCCCTGCACATGGCAGGAGAGTTGAAACTAGATGATTTTTTTAAGGTCACTTCTAACTCAAAGAATCTGTGATTCTATGATCAGGTCAAACGACTGAATCCACAGTGAAAAGAAGTGCTCAGTGTAACTGGGACTGCTCCTATGTGTACACAAATAATGGTTATTTGAGTAGAATATGTGGAATTTTGTATCTATCTGGGTTTTTTTATTCCCTGGACTATACGTGTAATAAAATTATTTTGTCTGTTAAATGGATATGAAAGTTACACTGTGATCCTTGTCTTGTACTCTTCTGTCACATTATTTCATAGACTTTTTCAATAAAGTACCTGAAAATTGTAAAGAATTTAATCCTTCCATAGTAAAATCACTCTGTGTGGAAACAAAATTAATTCTTCTTGTAAGATATTTACATTTGAAAATCTTAAGGATAAAACCCCCACAACCTAGGAAAAAACTACATTTCTATAAGTAGTTCAAATTAGTTTTTATGGAGTGTATCATTTCTATTTGTTGCCATTTTATAGATAATTAATGAAAATATTTTAAAGTTCAAATAACAGGAAAAAAAATGGAAAAAGGACACAGCTTGATCTAATTCCATATCTCAGCAAGCTGAATTGTTACAATCATTGAGTTCATTAAGAGAGATTAAAGACTGAACAGAAAGACAAGGGTAAAGATGTGATTTTTATATGTTTGAGCATACCACAGCTTTTAATAACTTCATGAGTTTATCACAGAATGCTGTGTTTTCCACCCTGTTATGTTGCTTTCCAGAAGATAATCTAAATCTTCTTGGAACCATTCCCATTTCCTGGATTACAGCATCATTTTTTGTGAGTTAATTTAATGTACTCTGCTGAAATATGGCAGTTCTGGGATGATACATGAAGATAGGGTAGAGATGATGTGATTCTTTCTTCCTGAAGAAGTCCAGCTTCAAGAAATATGTTCCTATCTTCTGCTGAGTTATATTTCTGTTATCAGGACTTGTAATCTTGGGGTTAGGCCAAAACTATCCACCATATGTTACAGATTAAAATAAATTTATGGGAATTTCCTCTTGCAATACTCATTTCCACTTTAAAAAAACACTTCAAAACATATAATGAGAGGGGCCTTTTGGAAAACAGATTTTGGCTGCAAAGACACTTCCTTACTTGAAACTCTAAAGGCCAAAAAACCCATAAATGACAAATTTTTCTCAACACCATGTCACAGGAGGTATATCACCCTAACAAAACTCCACAAGGATACAGCTTGTAGGAAACCAACATCCCTAATTAATACAATCTTGAAGTAATACTAAAAAAGAAGGTCAAATTATTACTGAAAAAGAAGTAGAACTTCTGTTGATATTAAGGGGACCATTTGCATGCATATTTGAGTGTCACTTTTAGTCAACAGAGTCATGGCCCTGTTAATCCTACTGGTGAAGTTTAAGAAGGCTCCCAACTAATTGTTTAATCATTACTGCAATTAGACTTGTAAGACTGATTGGCACATCAGTTAACAACAGTGATGAAAGAGCCTTTGCCTTCAAATGAGCTGAAAATTGGTGACTTGTAAGGATTAAGTTCTATATCCCCCTTTTACCTCAAGCCAATATTAAATCTAAGGGTTTTTTTCTGAAACTAAACTACGGCATTAAGTTATGGGCTGAGCTAAAGCACTGTGTCTGTGCTTAAGGTTCCTGGTCTCAGAATGGCGAAGTGAAACCAGAATATAGCTCAAATAGAACCAGAATATAACTTGTTCTTGTACCTCAAAAGTAAAATTTTTTACTTCCTGTCTTCAAAAAATAGGATCAGACTATAGAGTGAGTACAAGCTGTCTATGGTACACAGATCTGATTGTTTACACATTTCTCTTGGTGATAGTGAAAATGTCTGAAAATATATATGCTGTTTAAACATTTGCACATCTTTGCTTAAGCTATTGCATGGCTCCTGGAGTATAGTTCTCAGAACGAAGCAGAGCTTTACATATCAGCAGCATTAATAAAGATTCTGCTTCAGAGCACAACATCTTCCAATGAACATTTCTGTAGTTACCCCACACTAGCCTGAGAACTTGTCTTAATTTTTCAAGCAGAGTGTACAGTATTATTTTCATTAACCCCATCCATACAGCTAATGTTAGCAACAACTTTATATTTAGGTGGCAATTGTGCTTTATTGAGTTTCACATTAAATGCTCCTTTTGCCAAGAGTGAGAAGATGATTGATTATATCCCATTAATTCTCCTAACTCTCTAACGATTAATTCTGAAGGCTTCTTGGCTGCATTTACATCAGATGCATTTCCCATCACAGGCCACTTAATTTCTTCTCTCGTGTTGTCAGAGGTGCCATGTGCAGTACCAGCACACTATGCCTCCAACAAACACATCAGGAATTTGGGGAGGGCAGAGTCTGTGCTTCCCTGCTTGCCCTTGCAGGTTTAGTAGGACGAGCAATAAATTGAGTTTCACTGTCAAAGACCACATAGGCCTAGCTGTGAGACCAATGCTTTTGTAAGCAGGTAACTTTTATAGTCTTCATTTTGAAAAGAAGGAGAAGAAGAATATAGCTGTCAATAGAGATACAGTGAGAAGCAGGCAGCCTGAATCACAACAGCTCTCTCTAAACATAGGGACTGTGATTGATTCCTGTGTTTGGGTGACATAAAAAAGTTGCATTGGTAGAAAAGTTGGTTTGCAAAATTTTTGTTTTATGACAGTCATTGATATTGACATTACAGAGGACTCAAGGCCTTGTTACCTCCTTTATCTGGGTTGTTGTAGAAAGCTTGTGTGCCTAAGCTGCACCTATAATCTTAGAAAGCCCAAGCTCAAGATCTGAACAGAAATCTTAATAGAGGTGTGAGGAGAGCCACCTCATTTAACATTTTGTAGGGATCTATAGCTGAAGTAGTTACCCATCACTCTAGGAAATCAGTTAAGGGAAAGATTAATTTCCAAAGCCTCTTTAATCTAACCCTATCAAAAGTTAAAATCCCCAAAATTAGTATCAACAAGGACCTGTTTCTCTCCTGTGCTTAGGAGGTGAGACCTAGGGGACAAATTTGGATATGTTTGCACTAGAGAAGTTGCAGGAAGCTGAATGCCATTTCCAGGTACTGTGACTTAAAGGCACCACTAATGAGAAATCAGGTTTTCTGAGGTATCCACATGGGCTCCATTAGCACAGTCAATGAAAATTTGTTTGATTAACTTGAAAGATGGGAGGCAACTTGGGATAAGCCCTAAATGTCATGAGGGATGATGCATATCTGAAAAAAACTCTACACAGGTTATTTTCCATCACCATGAAAATTGCTTATTGCTTTTATGCGATGTCAAGACCTACAAAGATTCCAACAAATTTTCAGAGGATTATATGTTGCACTCTTTCCTTTTATGATGTTTTATGAAGAAAAGCTACTATTTTTTCCCATAAGACAGTGGTCACAGTCCTTTCACAGACATTACAGATCCCACTGGGTTTTTTCAGACGAAAGGGAGCATTTTCCTTTTGTATATTGCCACAGAGATGTGACAAAAAAGATTTAATATCAACAGGTAAATTCATTACAGCTGTAGCCTACCGAAGTTCATATTACTAACAGGATTAATGTAACAATTACAACTGAGAGAATTTGCCACTGAGATTCATCTTCAGTATTCATAGAGGCACAGTAATAATTGTCATTGTTTCTAGAAAACAACTGCCATTTAAAAAAAACAAAACAAGCTTTCACAGACAATCAGAAGTCATCATTCCTTGCCAAAAAAGTAAAAAAAGCCTGAGATTTCACTGAGTATCAGTGAAATTATTGGTAGGTTGCCCAGGCCAAAATAAACACTGCAGATAAAATTCTGAGTAAACTGGAGAGGAAAAAATATTAAGAATAAATAAATTTAAAAAAAGTCTCATTGTGATAATAAAACACTGGAACTTCCATGTTAGGAAGAGGAATTTGATTTGCACATAAACCACCCAACAAATTAATTAACATCAGGAACATTCTATGAAGTTCTTGGGCTTTGTTCTCAATTTCAAAACCTAAGTTGTTATATAATCAAGATTTTATTGAAAGTTAGTTAAACAGCACCATCTTCCTAAGTAAATATTTAAATCCTGACAGAAGGTTTAATGAAGGCTAGTGGGATTAACTTAAGAAAAGACCCATGATTGGAGTGATTATTACAATTAGACCCATTCATGTCAGAGTTCTATGGTTCTATTAGATAGTTTTACCTAAGCTAGTAGGATTAATACAAAAGCAATGCCCAAATTTGAGGTCATTATTGCAATTAGAGTTGTACATGTCAACATTTCATGGTTTTATTAGAGAATGATTAATGTTTTTATGCTGGAGAAGGGAGTTTATTGTCTGCTCTAGGCCACATGTCATCAAATAAAAATTTAGCTGTAATGCAATAATATTCCCCTAATTGTTGCAATCAGTTATGTTAAAGCAGCTCTGAACACACCAAAATATGGAAAGGTTTGGTGTTAGTTATGCCAAGCTCCAGATTCTGGTCTTGCTGGAAATATGCTAAATAGAGAGCACGGCCTGCAAGGTTAGACTTAAATGTGTCACCCACAGATAAGATGGAATGGACACTCACAGTCGTGTTAGCACCAAGACTTGTTGATGCTGGCAAGGCAGTGTCCCACCATTGTAGGACAGATTTCTAAAGCCCTTTTTTGGGGATAATTAATTACTTGCTATTACCTTTGGGTAGGCGCTTTTTTGTTTTCATTTTTTATGCATGTGTTTATTGCTTTTTGGAGTTTTTTTACTTTTTAAAATGACTTTCCAAAGCACTGATTTGATCAGGCAACACACTGAGTGATGATGTGCCAGATTAATCAAGATGCCTGAATTCATATGATGAGACATAACTTGGCACTGCTTCTTATTACGAAAGCCAAAAAGTGCAGAATATGTTGTACAGTAATGGAAATGAAAAAGACTGGCTTTTCTGGCTTTCTGAAAGACAGAATCCATCACTGTCTGCTCTATTTTTTAATAAAGCAGTCTCCACTTCATGGTTCCCAAAACCTCTTCATTCAGATTTGCTGTTGGAAGAATTGTGTCAACCTTGAAAAGTAATGAAAAGTGTGAAAACTGAAGTCTGCTTTTTTAAGTGGTAGTTTTAACTCTTCTCCCTCCAAAGCTGTAGTGAAATCTTTAAAAAATTACAAATCAGTGCAAATTTCTTATGTTTAAAACACACAACCGAAACTTGCTTGAAAATCATGACTAGCTTTAAAAATTCATTTTTAGAAATATTGAAAATATGTTTATTTTTATTCTTTCCTGCTTTCCTATTGTTGGAGTTCTTGTGTATTGCCATACCCTTTAAATGTAAATGCTGTATGAAAAAGTACTCCCATTTCTTCTGCCGTACTAATTGCACATGCCAAATTATGATTTGGATCTTTGGCAGCACATTAACTCCCTAGTGCAAAACTGTTGGATTCCTGCCTGTGCTATCCATCAGAACATGTTCTTTATCAGGTCTGCTCATTCAGGCCTCTCTGGAAACATATAAAATTCTGCTTCTTATATTACCTTTAATCTCCTTTCCCCTGCCTTCTTTTAACTACTATCATACCTTATGCGCCCTCAAACTGTCTTAACTCTCTCCCTTAGAGACTCACAACCCACATGCTCCCAAGCCCGAGTCTTGCTCATGAAGCCACATTTCTTCAGCCACCTTTTGGCCCACACAATCCCCTTCTCAGGCTGTCCTTGTATGACCTGTGTTCCCTGTGAGTGGCAGTTTTATCCCTTTAAGACACTGCCTTCCCTCATGTCCCCAGCTCTGGCACTCACAGTACCACTTCACTCTCATTTCCCTTCAAGGTGCTGATGGGTTTTCATGCCTCCCACACCGAGATGCCTTTTCTTTTCCCAACATCACTTTGCTTCCTTGACGGCCTTCCCTCCATTTTAATTGCTGTCTTTTAATTGCTGCTCTTTGGTCGCCCTGTTTGTCCTTTCACACTCTTCCCCCTGAGTGTCATAAGCCCCTCTTTGCTTCACACTGTCTTTTTCCTCATGGGTGTCCATTCTTCAAATGAGCAGATCCCTGAGCAGCAGGAGGCAGAGTCCTCAGAGGTCACTTGGCTGGGCCAGCCCTGCCAAGGTACAGGACTTTATTAAGACATGTAATGAAAGCTAATGTGGTACCTTAAAATGTGGGTCTGGGAAATAATTGACTATGTGACAAACCTCCCCACTTGTTTTATTATCTCTTTTTTTTTTTTTTTTCAGCATGGTATGCAAACCCATTGTACCCCGCAGGGTTAAGGTGCAGAAGCCAACTAAAAATTGTGCAAATTTTGTTCTTACATTAATCTATAACTCTAGTGAGTATTTTGAGGATGTCACAGTCTGTGAAAGATCAGGTTGGCAACAACAGAAGGTTCACAGCATATTACAGGTAGCCTGGAAATTCTTGGAAACAGCAACGTGCTTGGAACCAGCACTCTTCTGTAAAGGGATCTACAGCTGCAATGTTTCCAAAGCTTGCTGGAGTTGTCTCATCATTCTGTGTGAGACCAGCTACCCTTGCTACTTCAGGGATATAAATCTGTTAATTTCTGTCTCTTGCACTTTTCCTTCTCCATGGGTAGGTTAAGACATTTCTTATGGAAAGGAAGAAATTATCTTGGCTCTGCTTTTTGCTGCTCTTCACATAAGTGATCACATGCAAATTGTATGAACATCCTCGCTTTCCACATTTTTGTGATCTAGTTTGAAAATTCCTGAAGTGTGAAAGTAGAAGGTCACGTCTGAACAAGCAGTTGTTCTATAACGTCACTTCCTCTTTCAGGTATGGTGAATTTTCTTGCAGAAAATAATATTGTACTCTCTTCTTTTTTATAATGTGATTAAAAATAATTAGTTCAGTTTTGACAGCATAAACCTCTCCATGCACATTTATATATTCATAAATTGTCTAAAGAGACTGTTGTTTCAGTTTAAACTACTTCTGAATGGTATAAATTTAAGTGAAATTTATTATGTGGACAGAAAGGACCACTTCATACAACAGGGATGCAGTTCATGGCTTATTTCATAGTGGACACAATTATCTGAAGCAGCAAAAATTAAGATAGCGTATATGTTGTGGAAACTATAAGGAAATGTTTTTTTCATGAAATTAACAGTGGGCATGTCACTTAGTTTGGAATTTGGAATGTGCTAGAAAGAGGCAAAAGAAAAACAATCAGTAAGCACTACACTTGTGCAGCAATTAATTCCTCAGACCTAGTTCAGCTGTTCTTGCCCACAAGCTAGCTGTATGCCAGTCATCCAATAAGTAACAGCCTAATTTGGAAGAAGGCAAATTTAGAAGGTTCCAAAATATGTTGGAAAATGGCTGAGAGACCAGCTGCAGATTATGGGCCTGGTTAAAGCAGCCTTAGAATATCACAACAGTTTTCTACTTGTGCCAAAGGTGTTACCATGACAGCTTGTACATGGGTACACCTCAAATCTTCAGTGCAAAAAACAGGTGGCAAACTGCAAAGTTACAATGACTATGAGCTTAAACAGGCACTGCAGAATGTGCATGGGTCTGCTGAGGTCTCACCATGTTTCTGAGCTTCTGGGTCTGCTGAAGGATTACTGATGTGAAACAGGACACTTGTAGTGTATGTCCGTAAGCAATGCCAGTAATTTCTTTAACTATTCCACTTGCCTGCTCCACAGGTCTCTGCCAGACCCTATAGGAAGCAATATATGGGAGAAAAACATAAAACCAGAATAATTGCATTTCTACTGGATTAATTTTTTAATGTATAGAAGCCATTTTATTGATATAAATGCTATAGATATTTTCAATAGTAGCGGTAAATGGCAGTGAGTCACTCTGCTGTCATTCTACACACGACTGTGTTCAGTTGCTCAATCTATCTGCTGTCATGTATGGCTAAATTAATTGTGGTTCAAAACTGGGGCTGGTTCTCAAACTCAAGCAGTTAATGTTCTTGTCTTCATTATGCCAATTTGTCTAACCAAAGCAGCTAATACATCTCTGCAAATGGAGGGGAAAAAAAAATCAAAGAGAAGCAATTCTTGCTGACAAACTGACATCTGTCAAATGTAATTTCTAGTAATAAGTTACCTCATCTTTTGGGAATATTTTTAGTCTTACTATTTTTAACTCAGAACTTCTGAGTTCTTTTTCCTTCCTTAGAAGTTCAGTTCACAGATCCCATGTTGTTAATATTGGTTTAAGTTTGAAATATTACATTTTATAATACAACTATGAAAATTTTGATATCTTAAATGGATAGTTTATGGACTGATTTTCAGGGCCTTGCAAGGCAACTTCTAAACAAAAAGAGTTACATATTTTCAAAGCTACTAGAGAACCATCATCTCTGCTGGACCAGCCTGTTGATACTGTTCAAGTGCAAAAAAATGAACATAACTTCCTATAAGTTTATATGTCATCATTGTAACTAGGCAGAGAGTTTGAAAAAATCTCATAATATGGACACTTTCAGGCTTTTTGTTTGAATCTCAGTGCCAGTACAAGTGGCAGTCTTTAGGCCATCTGGTTATAGATCATGTATTTAATTACTGTGATTATTCACCTAAAAGGAAAAAAAAACAGAAAAAAAAAAACAAACAAGTAAAAATTTTGCATTTATTTTATTTTAAATCATAATGCCCAATTTTGCAGTCACAGTGGTATGTTATAAAACATAGTGACAGATGGATGGATCTCATTAAATAATCTTTGATTGCTCTCTTTGTTCTTCCTGTACACGTCAAAAGTAAACAATAGAAAGCCTTTTCTCTGTCATGTTGCTTCTCAGTAGATTAAGATGGAAAGTTGAATAAGTGCAAAATATAAATATTATGGCAGGCTTAAAATAACTTTTCCTTGATGTTTGATTTAATTTATTCTGTGCTTTATTTTCTGAAGGACAAATATTGTACTACATTTAGCATTTGGATAATATATGAAAAATGTCCAAAACATAGAGAAATAATACACCACAGGCTGGCCAAACCTCAAACAAACACATCACAAATTAGGACATTTTTCTTTAAATTTCACTGAATTCACATAGCTTCTTGCTTTTAGGTAAAGCTTAGCAATAAAAAAATCCACAGGATGTTAAATCATGCATAAGGACACTGATCGTAAATGTGAGGAAGAGAAAAAGCTACTCCACATCCCTCAATTTCTAGTACATTTCAAAACCTGGATATAATTGTGGTTTTCTTCCTTTAGTCCATTTTTAGCCTTCAGTTTGCTAAGCAATTTAAACCAACTAACCTAATATCACAGTAGTCTCATTTTAATAGGAAGATTTTTATAGTTTTCATTATTAACTTGCAGATTTTAAATTGTTTGAAGGCTATTCCAACCTGACAAAGATAATAGTGCAGAATGATGCAGGTCCTGTACCCAGTGCCTTTTAAGACCTCACATTTGACCGAACAGCCTCTGGTGCAATGGTGCAGATGCTCGACTGCTGGAGTGTGTCTGAAAACCATCACACTGCTATTGAATTACAGGCACACCATAGAAGTGGGAAGGTTTGAGCACTGGCTGAGGGCAGGTAAAAACAATTTCATTTATATTGAGCCATGTACTGCGTACCCAGATTTTACCTGGGTAAATTATGTTTCAAAGCTGAAAGTCTTGGCTTATTTCTATTTAAGCAGGAAAATCATAAGCTTTAATAGACAACTCTGAGAGATGTAAGGGGGCCTTAATGGGGCCTAATGACCAAAGCCCTCCTGATTTACACAGTGGAAACTATAAGCTTTCTTTAGATGCACCACCAGTGGATGAAACAACAGAATTTTTTTTTTTTGCAACAATTTCAATACCAACAAGACAAAAAACCAAGCAAACAAACAGACAAAAGTTGTTTACCTCTTTCCATAGCAGATATTCCTTTAATTTGCAGTTTTTATCATATTTATTAGAATTTCCACTGAATTGGGGAATCAGGCTGTTTCAGTGAACAGGAATTCAGCCTTAATGGCACTAAGTCCTGCTGACAAATACCATGTTTACATTATAAATTTAATCAGAGAAATTGTGATGGAAAAATAATTAAACCAGAAGAAATCATCACCATTATGGAAAACTCCTTTGACTATTAGTTCCTCTTTCTGGCTAGCAAGAAAAGTAGCTCTTGGGAGCTCTTAGGAACCAATTCTTATCCTTTGAAATGGCAAGAGAAAATCATACCTATCCTGGTGCATGTATTTAAAGATTTAAATATAAAAGAAAAAAAGTTAACCTGATATATTGCTTAATGATATCTTAAGGTTCACTACAAAAGAAAAAAAAGGTTTCACAATCACAATGGTTTTAGTGTAAGAAACAGGAATTATCATTGTTATGACCGCTAGTAAAAGATTTCATTTTTTCATCCTTCAGCCTTTCCTTCCACTTCTTCTGATTGTATTTTGTTCCTGTCATATGTGAGTAGGTAACACTTTCCCAAATAATTCTGAGAAATGCCCTTCTTTCACAAGTGGTTTTTAAATATGTTGCAACAAACATACTGTACTCATGCACTCATGCTACTGGCTTTAATCCTGGCAAGAACATGAAGTATACAAATGCAGTGCCCAGAAGCCACAGTCACGCTGAGCTGTTCTTAGAGCAAAACTCTGGAGGGTATAGCAGGCACATTGCAGGCACTTTATGGCACTTATGGCACTATGACACTGGCTTTTTGTCCCTGACAGCACTCTGCAGTTAAAGGAAAAAGACATCAACTCGAAATCAGACATGAGATGCTGTCCAGTTGAAAAGGTTACTGCAGCAAATGAGCAATTAGTGCACCCTGCTGCAATGACTGCTTTTGGTTGAGAAAGGACTTAGACAAAACACAATAGCTGAACACACCAGCTTTGTAATCTGTTTGTCACAAGTCAACAGTCAGTGCTGCACAATGAGTTGGCAGGGTATAACCCTCAGGGACGGCGTGAAGCCTGTTCTACACAAGAACACCAGGCTTATTATATGTTTATGCCTACACTTGAAAAGACTGTTTCTTGTCAACATATACCAAACCCAACTCTCAAACAAAATCTGCTGTAAAAGAATTTTTTTGGTAACAAAGTTCTGTGTACTATAAGTGCTTTGAAGAAATGCCAGAAAAATCACTTCACTAATCTGCACAAGAGCAGCCTCATTGAAGGGATCCATTTATAAACTTAATCAGATGCTTATTGCCTGCTCTACTGTTCATTACAAACAAGGTTTCTAGGAATTGTTTTCTGCACCACAGTCCAGCATTATGTTGTTTAAACATTTGTTTTCAAGTGTTGGTTTGGCAGTCTCATATCAGCATAATTCTATCAACAAAAACAAAATCTAAAAGATCATAACTGCTATTTAATGTTTAATACTTATGTGGTGGTTTACAAATCTCAAAATTCTCTCTGGGAGAAGGTACACAAAGCAACAAAAGTCAGGAGGCAGAGGAAAATAACTAATGCAATGGAAGAGTGACATAAAGTCAGGGAAAAAAAAGATAGACTAGCCACTTAGGTGAGATTTACAATGGCAGAAAATCTACACATTGGAATTTGTAGTCAGTTGTTGCAAGCCATTAATGCATAATGAATGTGTGTTTTCCTCACTGCAAAAGTGCTCTAAACCCCAAATATCTTCCCCTGTGAGAAGCATAGACATCTGGATTTCAAGAAGGGAGCAGGCAATGCAGACAGAACTCTTCCTTCCACACTGCCAAAGAGACAGCTGGCAGTGAAATAAATTGTCACTTTCATAAAGAAACAGCTTAATTGTTCAAATCTGAGCCTTCTCACCTCCTCTTGCCTCCCTGCTCCCAGAAGCCTTTACAAACATTCAAGAATGGAAGAGGGAAAGTCTTTCAAGTAAGGAGACGACAAAGGGTTTAAAGGAACGAGGCAACATGATTGTTTAAAGTTAGCAGGTTCACAGGTGGCTTAAGCTGGTCCAAGACAGACTGGCACCCAACAGGAAAGGTCCTGTCCTCTTGTCTGCTCTCATCAACTGGTTTTCAATGACTTCCTCTTCCCTATCTCCCACAACACACGGCAGCAAAGAGAAGCAGATTAACTTGCTCGTGAAGAGAAAATTAAAGAGGAGAGAGAGGGAAGTTCTGGGGGGGAAGGGGAAAAGGAAATTCTAGGAAGGGAAGTTCCAGGAAAAAGAGAAGAAGAGGAGAAGAGAAGAGAAGAGAAGAGAAGAGAAGAGAAGAGAAGAGAAGAGAAGAGAAGAGAAGAGAAGAGAAGAGAAGAGAAGAGAAGAGAAGAGAAGAGAAGAGAAGAGAAGAGAAGAGAAGAGAAGAGAAGAGAAGAGAAGAGAAGAGAAGAGAAGAGAAGAGAAGAGAAGAGAAGAGAAGAGAAGAGAAGAGAAGAGAAGAGAAGAGAAGAGAAGAGAAGAGAAGAGAAGAGAAGAGAAGAGAAGAGAAGAGAAGAGAAGAGAAGAGAAGAGAAGAGAAGATTTGTGTTAGACCCGAGTGTGAACACCCAGGAGATTGCAGGACATCCTAACCAGAGAGTATGGTATGTGCAGCATATACATTTATGAATGCACAGGTAGGTATGCTGATGAAAACACTTGGGAGAATTTTTCTGGAAAATCCTGCTTGGAGTTTTTCCCGTCTTCAATGAGTGCAGTTCTTACAGGGTGGATTGCATACAGAATTGAAAAAGGGCAGTCTAAATTGATACTTTGCTTTCAGGAGGATTGGTTATTTTTCTGAGTATACCAATGCCTCAGTATTGCCCAGGGAGGGAACGCTTGCTTTCTAACTCTTTCACAGCACTCCACACGATTAGAATTTGACTAATAATGCTTTAAATTTTGGATTTGTCTATTTGTCCACCAGTTACTACACGCAGTACTTGCAGTACTGTTTACACTGCTTGCTGAGGTAGCTCTGACAGCAGAGGTGACTAAATTAATCCTAAGAGGTATTAGTGAAGGATGGTGCTCTCAGGCAATTCCCTTACATGTTGTTAAAGGAAATTGAATCAAAGGAAATCCCCAAAGAGCTTTTAGGAAGAGGTTTTGCATTTGTCTCTTGATATCGCCAACTCAAAGACAAAAGCAGCCCCGAGTTATCAAAGGACAACAGATAACTTAGAAATAATTTATTAAAAGCTCATGGGTTAGTTTTAGTAAACTACCTTGTAACATGGAGATCTCAAAGAAGGGTTATTCTAGTTTAAGAATCATGGGCAAAACAGTGAACAAAAATATTATCCAGGGCTTGGGGATAGTAATCAATAATTCAGTTATAAGTTTGGATACAAGTGTCTATCTAGAAACAGAAGAAACCCAAGGACAATACAAATTAGAAAAACACAGATGGAGGAGAAGTCATTGCAATAATTCGTTGTAAACTAGATTGCTGATGTATACTTCAGATTGTTCTAATATGAACAATATTTTTCAGAGTGCAGAACTATAGCTAATATAGTTATAACTAGTTATATAAAGCAATCTTTTAATTTTTAAATCTCTGAGGTTTTTGCATATTTACTTATGTAATTTCTGGCTAACGGGGATACACTTTATAACACAATGTACTATGTAAATAAGATACTGTTTTCATTTTTTAAAGTTGATATTGCCTCTAATTTTTTATCTTTGCTGAACTGAGGTAAGAAGAAGGGTCTTGAAGCATATAAGTAGTTTTCTGTGCCTTTACCACTTAATAATGCTAAGCCATCTGTAATCCAATGTTCATTTCCTAGGTTACAAGTGATCCAAATACCAAAGAAATCGTCAACTTTCTTTATTCCAAAATCTCAATTACTCTTTTTTACAAGTGAAATGAAAACCCACAAAATACAAAAATCAACAAGAAGACCAAACATATCCTATGGTACACACAAGGACTCTGAAATTCAAGGAATCAAACCAATAAAAGTACCATCAATCCAGTGGAAAGTTAGAGATCATGACTAAGAAAAAGTTCAGTTTGCAACTGATTTTACAATGTGCCTTTTTTGCTGTTGTTGCTTTTGTTTCATTCAAAGAACAACAGCCTGTAACAAGATCAAGATTTTCATGCTTCCATGCTCCTTTTCTCTTGTTCCTACAAGTTCTTTTTATGGTTCTGAATGTACACTTTTTAAGATGCTATATCAAATATGCAAATGGGTTGCTAAATGCATGCCACAGTGGGTTTTTAAAGCTTTCAGTGTAATTGTAAGGCTTTAAAACCAACATACAGAAAGAAGAAGAAAATTAGAATATTCACAGAAACTATAATATGATTTTTAGGTGAGAAAAGCTTATCCAGAATTCAGAGACTATTCAAAGGAATGTATTAAACAAAAGAAGACATCAAATATAAGCCAAGGACACCCAGCTGCAAAGGAATTTAAAGTTCACACTAAGTAACAAAGCAGTTTCTCTCTGAAACACCAAGAAAGGTTTTTTCACTTAGTTCTTTTCTATATTGAGATCTCTTCACATATTTTTTAACACAAAACTCCTGTTGGAGTGACAAAGTCTGAAATATTAGTATCCTAATGTGTTATAAAACGTCCTCCTTTTTCTCTTGCTTGCTCTTTTATCCACTCATCCCTAGAATAAAAAGTGGCTGAAAGGCAGGGAGATAGACCCTGCACATTCCCTTTCAGAAGCTTTTGCAGAGGGCTTTAGGTACAAGAGGCTTTAAGATCCCTTTTCACTACAAAATCTCAAAGCCAAATTTATATTTACAAAATATCCCTCCTTCATAAAATGTTAGTGGGTGGTAATCAAAATTTCATTGCACTACACAAATTAAGACCCTTTGACAATGCTGGCAGTAAAAGCATTATGGGAAATGAGAGGGGTTTCTCAATTCTCTTCAGTTTGTAACAGCACATCTTTCCTGATACTAATTCCCTACTGGCCGCGTCAACATGATCATTTAAATGGTTTCTCATCCTCGGTACATCATCAGTTCCTCTGCAGTACTCCTTCCTCCTTTGTAGATTATCTGCTTGCTGCAAATCCCTCTTACATTTCCAGCCTCTGTGTGGATAGTCCACTTGACTTTCCGGTGCCAGAAACCTTGTATGAAAAAACTGGCAGAGAGCTTCCCAGAGATTTGGGTTAATTAGTGAGAAGTAGTACTGAAACAACTATTTCCATTAAAGAAACCCAAGAAGAGAAGAATGCAGCGCCAGTTTTCTGTTTGCTTTCTTATCCTTCTTAAAAAACTTAAGTGTCTCTGGGTAACTTTCCTCTGTAACTTTAGAAAGAGTGGATTCCATTCTGGCTGAGGGTTGACCACTGGTGGAGACAGAATACTGGCTCAGCTCCAGCACTGAGTGGCAACTCCAGCTGTTGTGCAGAGAACACCATGCTTAGCAAATGCATATATACACAGTTAAGTTACTGACTGTCAGGTTTACAGCGCTAGAGGGATTCCCCAAAGACAGGCAAGGTCTTAACCGGCCTTTCCAGCTGTGACCTGCGTTCTGACCTGAAACTCCTGTAAGGTACAATTTGTTGAAACACAGGCTCTCCACACATTTTCTATCACATAGCCAGCAGTCTTTTCCTTTTGCTCCAAAGAAACCTTTGCCCACAAACCTGCTAAATAAAGTGTGGAATGGCACTCCGTATAAGCAAAAATCAGATCCTGCAGTGGCTGTGAGGACGCTGAAAAACTCTTATTGAAAGCAATCAGAGAAAGTAAGTCAAACTAGCTTTACTTCCTCCTCTCCTTTTTCCTAATCACTTAAATTTTTTTTTAAATAGCTCCTTTTTGCTCCCAGAGGCCTAATCCCTTTCTCATACTACAGTGGTGAACCTCTACTGAGTGTCTTCAGATCCTTATCAGTGTAAACAAGAAAGATTTTTTTTGCCTTATTAGTTCAGTGACAGCACTCTCCCCTCACACGGGACTTTCTGCAGAAGAAGATGTCATCCATATACTGGATGACGTGCAGTCTGCAAGCATAGGAAGCTGGGAAAGAGAAACAGAACTGGAACTGATGTGTAGGGGATTTAGGAACAGAACTAAGGAATGATGGAGCAGTTTCTACACAGGTGTTTTTCTTTTGAAAATTCCATCTTTGCTCTTTGATAATGAAATGCCCTGGGAGGGCTTTTTAAATATATGAAAGGGAGTTTTCATTGGAACACATTTCGGGGAAAAAAAACCCCAAAAAAACAACATAAAAGAACATTAAAAAAGCTTATTACCCATTACACACCCATCCAGCATAGAAGCCATTCAAATGAGTTCAATCAAGCTAATTTGCATACAGAGCACACAAAATAGGAATGCAATCTGCACATTTTATTGTAAAGTAAAGCAATTCTCATGTCAGTATTCAAAGTCTTTAAAAGGAAAATTCTCTATGCAGTTGAGTATTTCACAGAGAAGACTGTGGATAGATAGTATTCATAAAATACATTTTATCTAAATTGCTAACTGTCTTTAGCAATAAAACCATCTGAAATAGATGTTGACAAGTGGAAATTATATTAAAAACTCTGCAAGAATTCAACACATTCAGAGCTCTGTTACTGTAATTCCAATATTCTGTTCTATCGTTGCTACTTATAGAAAGTATTTGCCCCCAGTTGCAATTTAAAATAGCAAGACCTACATTTTCTGTATCCTTTTTGACCTCAATAGAACTTCATCTCAGAAAAGACTAAGAAATCAGCCTGTATATGTAGGTAAAAACCAGAAAAATGCAAAATTACTCAACATGGCTAATGCTAATATTCCACCACAAAAGTAGAAAACTTTGCATTTTTGGGATTTGGGGGGGACCTTAACTCCTAGTTCCTCCCTTCTTTCTCCCTTGTGACAATTTATTTAATTCTACTTCTTCAAATATCCTGACATTATCAGCTCTTTCCTACCAGACCCATGCTCAAGTTCTACCTTTTATTTCTTCCTCTCTGTCTCCTTGGCGTATTTGTTTTCTACTCAGGCTTTTTTCTCCTTCATCTGGCCTGGGACCAGCCTCTGTCAAATACAGTACAGAGGAGGGCCAAACTATCAGTATGACAGTGGGAGGGACACATTGCTCATCTTTGGGTACTAAAGTTTCATTGTGGTGGCTTATGTGTAAAAATAAGTTCTGTTCCAAACTCAGATTTTTAAAGCTTTATAATTTGTCTAACTTTAGGGATATTCTTACAATGATGGAAGAAAAACAAACCTTTAAAACCAGGTCTGGTCCTCAGCCTACTTACAATCTACTGCTACAAATGGCACTATTCTGAAGAAAAAGCTATGAATATGGGCTTAAAGTCTCCCTAAACCATTACCAGAAATAAAAGAACCATGCAACCACAATAATTTGGAAAACAGTCTGAACAGAAAGAGGCTTGAAAGTTGTATAAATTAAAAAAAAAAAGAGCAGAAGCACATTATGATACAGGACCATATGAGCTCATTATTGACATCCCCTCCTCCAAATGAAGACCAGCCTGACTAGAAAACCACATTGCTTAGCAGTGAAGATATATTACAAAACCAACTGCAGATTAAAGTCTCTTGCATCCAAGGGAAAGCACAAGACGCAAACGGAGAAAAACTCAGGTCAGGAGGTTTCTGGTCTAATATATTCCTCAGCAGCATCAGCCAAGGAGTCAAACCAAGCACTTCAGGGAAAGAGTTCATCTGTACTTTGGGGAAAGATTTCCTTATGGCCAGTCCCACGACACCCAGGGAGGTGTTGTGTCCCTCACCCTCCCTCTGTGGTCCGCTTAGAAAAGCCTGGCTCCAGCTACAGCAATCCCTTATAGGCAGTGGGGTCTGCCTGGAGAGCCCTGGAGCTGCCCCCTCTCTAACCTCAACCAGTCCTCCAGCCCCTCCTCATGGGGCAAGTGCCCGAAGCCCAATCATAAAACTGGCCCTCTAAATCCAATCTGATTTATTTCTCACATTGGGGAATCCAAAACTGGACACATTATATGGATGTGGTCAAAAAATCCTGAGCAGAAGGGGAATTCCGTGCAGTGATTGACTGGCCACGTTCCTGTTGAAACAGCCCTGGATGTGTTTGAGCACTGCTGGCTCATGCTCAGCTTGCTGCAGCCAGCAACCACAGGACATTGTTCAACCCGGCAGTCCCTAGCATCTCTCTCTGCAAGAGGTTACTCCTTTCCATGTCAGATGTTCCTCTCTGTTCTTGCTCAATTTTGTGAGATTCCTGGTGACCTATTTATCCATTTTGTTTAGTTTCTGAAAATTCTTCTGGGGCATTCTCAAATATTTTGTCCCGTAACTATTATCAGTACTTCCTGAAAAAACCAGAGGCAAATGTATTTGTAAAGGCAATTTTAAGGGGATAATGCAACACAGAGATACATATGGTGACAGTAGGTGCCATGGTCAAAGCGTGGAATAGAGCACAACGTGATATGTTCCCATTACCATTATTGTGGTTTCAATCACATCAGCATGACATGTCGCCTTTTCAGGTAAAATGGTGTGCTCAGGAAATTACTGCAGTTTGGTTGCCTGACTATGATGGGACTCTTTGAGTGGCAGAACAAAAAGGTAAGGGAGGAAGGAGACAGCATGTCTTGCTCCCCGTGATTTATGACAGGTTCTTAGGTGAAAGGGCCAAGGTATGATGATCAGCACTCGCTGGGTGTGGTGTGGGTCAGAGAGCTCCTCATTGTGTCAGGGACCTGAGACTCTTACACACAGCTGATCACCCTGCTCTGTCCTCTCCAACAGTGACTCCAGACTTCAGTTTCTCTTGGATGAAAGCACTGTCACCCTGCCTTAAATGATAGGCATAAAGTCCTACACAGTGGTGTTAGTAAGCATTGTCATGAAAAATTAAGGTCCAGGAATTCTGACAACACAGACCAAATGGTTTGCAACAGAATTCCTACAGCTGAGTGGATCAATTTGTTTTGAAAATCAGATACATGACAGTAATTAGGGCTGCTAAGAGGATGCTGCTTAGAACTCTTTCCTTCCTGAACATTTTCAAAATTTAGCCAAGGCTGTGCCTGGGAATCTAAACACAGCAGAATGTCAGCCTGTTTATATACCTCCCCAGGCTATTTTCAACAGCTCATTCAGATGTGCTGACCAGCAAAAGTCACACAAGTTTAATCTCTCTCAACTATTTGTCATGTATTACCAAAAAGAGCCATCAAACTGAGGTTTCAGTAGTGTGGTTTATTTTGCAATTAGTTGGATAATTAAAAGGTTTGTGTGGTAGCAGAGCAGGTAAGTGAGAATCCAGGAGCAATCATATGTATTTATGATTCTGCCATCACCTACAGCTGCAAGCACAGTGTCCAGCTGCTCTCTGACAATATCCACGCTCCAACCCAGTATAAAAGCATCTACTAGAATAGTACTGAAAAATGAGAATCTAACCCATCTCCTACAGAAGTTAACAGCTGTGCCTTTAGTAATTTTTACTAGAGAGGGCCAAATTTAAAGACCTTGAATCTGACTGTGAGCCATACTGTGCCAGCATACCTACACTGTCTATTCAACCAGAAAGTGGATAAGTTCCCCTCTGAACAGGGCACCCCATGAGACTGCAAAACAGGCACAGAGCTCCTCTTATAGATACAGATGCAAATATCACATGAAGAAGAGAGGATAATTAGGGACACCCAGACGTCTTTGTGGCTGGTGGTCTGCAGAAATCGTACCTGAGGCTATTCATAGTTCTGAGAAGCCTAAGGATGCATTCCTTAGCATCCCAGAATCAAAGGGAGTAAATGGAAGCTTCCAACACGGTCTTTAGAGTTGCCAAGCACAATTCACCAGCATTCCATGTGATTGTGTTGAAAAGAAATAGAAACTAACTGTAAAAGTTAGTAGCACAAGTACTATTCATTACTACCACAGTTAATAGCAAATGTACTATATAAGACAAAGGGGAAAAGAATTCCTTCATTTAGTAGAAATTCTCTCTGCTTTAAAAACCAGTAAGAGAAGGTACTTCTATTTAATAGAGACTTTAGCTTGTAAGAGAAGGTATACCATCCATAAATTGAAAATATCTGTGAAATGATAACATATTTAACAGAAATTCAACAGCCTTCTTTGCAGCAGCAACCAAGCAGTATTTGAAGCCAGAGAGAGAAAAAAAAAAACAAAAAAAAGAAATTCTATTATATGGGCAGATATTTTTGTTGTTGCTTTTGGCTTTTTTAAAATCCCTTACTGCCTAGCAGGTTGTAAGGGCCACCTCCAAGAGCTCTGACAGTCCTTACACTGGGAGCGTCCCTTCCCCACCTCGTTGTGTGATGATCCTCAGCCGGGTTTTCAAACACAATTATTTCTCTGGGTAACAATGTGAAAGGCAGCTGCAGCGAGCGTGGAGGTCAGGCAAAGCAGGCCGTGGATGCAGCAGCACCTGCCTTTTGCATGCAAAGACGGAGCAAATTACAACATTTGTCGCCAAGGAACTGAGCAGCAGCACCATGTGTGATGGCCTCACGAGCACCATTTTCATCGTGTGCATGGGTATATCTTTTCAAATCTAGAGCAGGGAACAGATGTTTCATCAAAAGACACATTTAAAATAAAGATAATTATGCAGTAAGAAGCTTAATTACATAGGATTATTCAGGTCCACTTAATTGCTTGACAGACTGAGGGCCTCCTACGTATTTGTGACAGAAGCACCCTTCTCACTGGGTTACCAAACTTGATCATGGCTTCGGGACAAATGTAGTTGTTTTAGTAATCCAACTAATTCTAGTTTCTGATCTTCAGCTGCTAGCAGGAAAAGTAAGCAAACTTACCAAGCTTAAAAATATCATTTTATTCCCATAGGCAATGTATTTTCTTCAATAAAATATGAATAGCCTGAATGACAAAAACTTAGTTGTTTTATCACTATATAGTATGAAGGACACTAATTTCACTTAGACATGATTTAGATAAAGAAGAATCTCCTCTGGTCTTACTGCTCACACATGCCAGTTTTCAGAAGTTTGTTATGACTTTTTCATGTGGGTATTTAAAAATGGCCTTTCACCACCCCAAAAAGGGATATCCTCTTTCTCCACAAGAAAAAGTCCTAATATTGTTTAAAAAACTGTATTAAACTCTAAGAAAGAAACTTTAAAAAAAACAAATTTGCTTAAATGACACAGTGTGCACTGTGGCTCAGAACAGCCATTCTGTGGGATTCTATTCTCACGGTAGCTACTGAACTGATCATACTAATACATTTCACAGAAATAAAATTATTTCTGTGAAATTATGCTGACAGGCTTCCAGTGTGATTCTATGGGGTCCTGGGAGCTTACCAGCTGCAGTACTTGGATTCAGCACTACTCCAAAGTACAAAATTAGGGAGGCAGATATGCCATGTGAATCACACTGAAGAGGGAACCCCCCTATTTACAGAGTCCACACAGCTGGGGCTTTTAAAGAACACACAGCATCATCCCAGGTGTTTTTCACTCTTTACAGGTTCCGGACAATAGTGCAAATGATTATTTTGTAGAGAGCTTTGCGATTCAATTTCGTTTTTCCAGCCCTAAGTGTGTTAGTTCCCCACAGACAACATGTTTTTTGATAATGTACTGCAGGGCATTAGCAAAGCCACGCACCAAATTTATACGTAAGGGGTGTAAATGTGATACTGAAAGCCTGAGCACTTAAATGATCTCTTAATTTTCATCAAAGAGAGCACTAAAATATTTGCATCTGTCAAGCCGTTGCAGACTTTTCTTGCATAGACAAACTATGAATGGTTTCATTGTGCATTACTGAAAAAAAAACAAACCCAAAAAAACCAACAAACCAAACCTGCAGAAGAATTAACTTTATAAGGAGTTAAAGCTTGTAATTTGGAAAAAAATCCTTAGTTCAGTCTAAGCTGGTAAATGTAACTTAAAGCTTGGGAAAGACGATTACCCTATAATGGCTCCATTCACATTCACAAACTTGGGGTCATTTTAAACTCCTGCTATGTTTTGGAATGCTGCCCAGAAAACGCTGGTGTGAAAAATCTGCTGAATGCCTTTGCGCTACATTAGCTAGCAGTATTTAAGGTCAATAATGCAGGTGCGGGCTTTCCTTCATTCATTTTAAAAACTTAAAGACTTATTCCTAAACCTCTGCTTATACGTGGCTTTTGCTTAAACCTCTAAAGAGAAGAAAGAATTGGGGAAGAATGAGGAAAGGATACCGTTTTGCTGTTATCAGGAGAGAGAACATGAAAGAAGCGCTAATAAATCATAAACAAAGAATAAGTTTCAGTGTGACAACTAAACTTTCAGAAACATGTACCAGCACTTAGTGCACTTGCCAAGCAAATCACAGGAACCTATGCTACTTTCCACACTAATGGTGTCAAGGTGCACTGAATGTTTCCCCCCTGCTGCTTGAGAGTGACATTAGAGAGCTCTGGTGAAGCATATGCCCAAGCTCCTGCTCTGCAGCAGCTATCGTATGCTAGGGTGACACTATGACTGATCACACCCAGGCGCTGCTGCTGTCGCTGCAAATGGGCTTTCAGTTATAATGGAAACGTTTAGTTCAAAGCACCATATACATTACACGTGTTATTAATGGCTGAAACAGATGCTTCCATCTACTGAAAGGGATAAAGGAAATCCTCCTGTAAATTTGGATCTTTTATTGGGCTGCATATCAGTTTGAGGGATAATAACAAGAAAAGCCCCTTCTACTTTGCCTTATATTACAGAAGCATTTAAATTTTTAATTTGTGTTTCATATCAACAAATTTATATACATCTACACACATTTTATTACCCATTTTATATGGCTCCGTTTGTTTCTGTTGTAAATTGCACAGTTTCTTAATCACTGCTAAGCATAAAATGCCCCATCAGTAAATTACTCCTACAATAAAATACATGGTGTGGTTTACAAATGATGGTTATTAATTTCAGGACAGAGATGTTGCATTTGTATTGTGGTTTATGTTCAATTAACACATTGCTGCATTAATGCAAACTGTCAGCACAGAATTGAACAAGAGACTAAATGAAAATGAAGCACCCTGGAAAGGAATTATTGCCTGGGCTAAACAGAGTAAAAGCCAATTTATTTGTTAGTTTGCTTGTACAATTCCACCTGAGGTATTCATGAGCAAATCCAGAAGCACAGATCATGTTTTCAAAAGGAGACTGCTGATTGCTCTACTTTTTAATGCACTTTCTGTGGAAAGTATTATGTCTCTGCGCACACAATTGATCAATGATTCTACAGCTGGAGCAGGTGCAGTTCATGAAAGCCACATTACAAGGGGAATACATCTTTAAAAATAAGTCACCCATTTTTTTATCAATTATAAACAATAATGTTTCCTAGGGCACATGCAGCCCATAAAAGAAAAGTGTAGCCACAGTGGAAACAGTAATTGTGATCTTTTAGCTGCAAAGCCTAACATTAGTTTTATTTGTCAGATATGATTTAGCTAGAAAAACTCTAAAGTACTCTGAAAAACTCAAAGTAAAAGAAGCAGATGGTAATAGTTCAAAACCAAAATGCTGAATTAGACTTTTTTTCAGAACAGGACAACTTTGTACGACAAAATTGCTTATATGTTTTGAATTTAATGCTGGAGAGGTTAAAACTAACCCTGACTTCAAACCAATTGGACTAGGACTGTGCTCTTCGAACACGTGATACTTCTCACTTCTTCTTCTGCTCTCTCAGCCTGTATGAATTGCAAAGCTTTTTTTTGCCCTCGAATAAATATCTGAATGGTCATAAAATACTGGCATCAGAAAACAAGCTGCCGTCATTAAAAATATTCTGGATTTCAGCATACTGAAATCTGTTTGATATCAGGAAAGTTAATTTGAATTAAGTGTCCCCTTTTTAGTAAGACATCAAGCTTACATGTTTAAGAATAACCCCACAGAGGTTGCTTGGCAAACTTCCCAAAAGCTTTGTGAGACACTACATTTCATTCTGGGGATTTAACACTAGTACTTGTGCATTTGTAGAGAAACTTTAAAAGCCCAGCTGGCACAAAATTACCACAAAACTGGCTCCAAAATCCTGAAAAAACTCCCTCTGAGATTTACATTTCATTCATGTGTGCAACTTCTGCTTAATCATATCACCCCAAGGCACCTGAGCTCCCCCATCCCAAGTGAGTGCTGGAGGGGAATATCACCCATAGGCTTTCTTCATGTAATTTTTCCTGTTTCACTCCATGTCAGCAGCAAGGTGAGAGGTAGGATTTGCTTCCTCACAAAACAGCTTTTAGGACACAACTTCACAGCTGCAGGGCAAGATGTCACATACCTAGGCACCAGTGCTGCTTCACCTCTAGTTAAAGTTTCTCTGCTGGACTGTGCTACACACTCTCCATCTGGGAACCCTGCATGAAGACAGGATATACAAACAGGGAAGAAAATAACAGCCTGCTATCCCCCAGAAACCAGGCAAACCTTGACCACACAGTATTACCATAGCATGGGCTAGGCTGGGCTGCAAAATATTTTTTGTCTGGTTCATTAGTAAAGTTTAGCAAGCAGTGCTAGAAATAGAATAATTTTCTAATACAAATATTTAACATGAACTCTGATTTGAAAGTTCACCTTACTGGAGAAGGCATACAGCATGTACTATTACACTTTTATAAGCCATTGAAGAATATATACTGTTATTATACAGTCAGCAAAAAACACAGTTACTTTGACTTCTTGGTAAGAGAAAGGTGTTTTCTGCTGTATGGCACTTCCACCTATAAAAGCCAGTAGTGACCTGAACAACAGCTACAAGTCACAGTACAAGAGTTTGTGCATTTCCACTGCTTGGAACAAGATTTTTCCTTTGTCTGTGCTTCTACTTAGGGCCTACACCCTGGGAATGAGGTTATTCACTAGCACATGTCCAGCCTTAAAATTCACTGATATGCTGCTACATGGCTCAGTTTAAGCAAGATTTCCCCAAGACATGCATCTCAGGAAAAAAAAAAAATTACCAGACCATTCTTTTTTAAAGTTTCTAAAGTTTCTATTTCTAAATTATTTATTCTTATGTTCCTAGATCTATCACAGTAAAAATCAGCATTAAAAAAAAAGTTGTTAGCTTGTTTTTTATTTTAATAAAACTAATAATTTAGCTATATCCACAAATAATAAAATGGAGGTAGAGGGGAAATTACTATTAATTTAGTAATTAATAGTATTTAAGTTTTTAATCCAGTTTTGATATTTAATCTGTGGACAACATATTATACAATGAATATTTAGGATGAGGGTGGGGTCCGCAGTTGATGTAGTAGTTCAATAATTATTATAGCAATCTGATAAGGAAAAATCTTACTGGAAATTTGGAGTAATAATAACTGGTACTGTAAACATTACTATTCAGGTAAAATTGAAAGAGTAACATTTATACCTTCTATAACTACATGAAAGAAATTTTCATTCCTCTGACCTCCAGTCTGCAATGAATGATAGGAACTTTTCTTAAAAATTTTCTTGAATTTGCCACGCTGAATTTGCTTGCACTGAGGCCCTTGCTGAGGCCCCTTTGGTGCTAAATCATTTGTGTATTATGACTGGATTAGAAATAACTTCCTGGTGTAAAAATAATAGGTAAAACTAGTAAGAGGAACTGCCTTGATTGAGTTGAACATTCTTTAATGGGGCAAAGACATTCTAGTATTGAAAATCAACTACTTCATGGAAAAATAACAATGTTCATATTGTACTGCTAAGTTGTTGTATGATATCCATTCATGTGCATGGACTATCTAAGCTCAAATGATGCACATCAGCTCCAGGCAACTTTGCTGTTGTTTAGAACTAGTCCTGAATCAGGATTTACTCTATGTTTCCTTCTACTTGATAATTTAGCCAAAGGAAAATAACTCATCTAATGGATTGCACTTACCCTGAAGGACTTCAAGCGCCAGATGATAAAACTTTGAATAAAAAATGATCAGATGAGACAAGGAAGGATGAAGTATGCAGAAAGAAAAGATGTTTTTCAAGAAGAGGCAAAGAAAAGTTTTGATTATGTAATCCTTATACAAACAAATGTTTTGTTTTTCTTTTCAAGATTGACTCATTGTATGAGGAATTCTAGACTCATTATATGAAGAATATGGTCATCTCTGACAGCCAGGATGCAGTAAACAAACCCACTGAAGTGCCCAATCTGTTCATGGATATGTTCTTGAGGAGCAGGATGCAAAATAATTTTGTCTTCCAAAGACTGCTAACATTTACCAGAGGGTCATACGCCTGAAAAATATGACTTGCATTTAGTACTTGAATGTCATATTTTCAAATATTCAGGAATGGCTCAAAAATCGCTCAGCTGGAAGAAAAAGAAAGCTAAACAAAATATCTCAGACTTGTGTTTAATACAGTGAGATTTGAGGAAAAGCTTTCTTTTGTCACTGTTGCCTGCTAAACATAATGCATAGCCTCATTTTTGAAGATGTTTTCTCTCTTCCACATGGCCTTAGAGGCCTCACTCCCACAATGCTTGCTAGTTTTTCCCTTTGATAATACATGACTATAGATAATAGACTTTCAGTGTCACAGATTCTGAACAATCTCATGCTTATATATCAGAAAATGCCACTTTCCTTCAGATATGTTTTCAGTTACAAATGCCTTGCACATCTCAGTGGCTTTCTCATGCTGAGTACTTCATCCAGCCTTGGATCTGATCCAGCTCTCACCACAGGCAGTGGCAAGAATCTTACTGGCTTCAGTAGGGACTAAATGAGACTCTGTGGGTTTTATCTTCATTTCTATGTGTTCTGTCCCAAGTGCAGCACTTAAAGAGATGCTTAAATTTGTGAGTAGTCCTATTCAAATCAATATCTGTAATTAGGTATAGGCAAAAGTGGGAGCATGTATACATATATGTGTATGATTATATGTACATGCTATTAAATTACTGAGGGCAGCAGAGCTTATGGAAGAATATAACTCATCACTTAAGTGTAACTTAAGTGTTAGAGTCACAGAATCATAGAGCCATGGAGTACCTCAGGTTGGAAGGGGACCACAAGAGTCATCTAGTCCAACTCCCTGCTCCTCTCAAGACTACCTAAAACTAAACCATACGACTAAGGGTGTCATCCAGTCACTCCTTGAGCTTTGACAGGCTTGCTGGCATGACCCCTTCCATAGGAATCTGTTCCAGTGGCCAACCAACCTCTCAGTGAAGAACCATTTCCTAACATCTAATCTGGACTTCCCTTGAAAGTTTTATTCTCAATCCTGCTGTTTTATTTCTGATCAGCAGAAAGAGGACATCAGTGTCTCTACCTCTGCTGCTCCCCCTGGAGCAAGATGCAGCCTGTAATGGGCTCCTTCTCTTCCCCAGGCTGTACAAGCCAAGTGACCTCAGCTGCTCCTTCTGAGCCCTGCCCCTGACGCCTTCTACCACCTTGGCTGCACTCCTGTGCATACACCACAGTAGTGTGATGTCCTAAGGTTGTGGCACCCAGAACTGCCCCCAGCACTGGAGGTGAGGCTGCCCCAGCACAGAGCAGAGCGGGACAATCCCCTCCCTTTCCTGACAGTATCCTGGTGATGCTGTGCCTGATGCACCCCTGGACACGGGGGCCCTCCTGGCTGCCAGGGCACTGCGGGCTCATTGCCATCTACCCAAAACCCCAGATCTCTTCCTACAGGGCTGGTCTCCAGATAGACTCTATTCTGGGTAGTTTTCAGCAGTCAAACACTTGAATAAAAGAATCCTGTCTGAGGAGGCCTTCACTATATCTGACATTCTTCACAAGTAAATTTTTTTTGTTGTTGTTTGCCTTATCTCTAATGATCAGATGAATAGTTTGGGTGCACTATTTTAAATCAATAGATTATTTAGGCATTGTTCAACTTCAGTTTGTTTGTAATCTATGATTAATTGAGTGTTTAAGCGTGGTTTTTGAGTGTTTTCAGTACGGATGCCTAAAACTTCTGAGAACAGGAAAAGAAGGAGTCAAAAACAATAAGTAGTATACAAAGCGAGCACACTTGTTAACACATGAATGACTTGGTATAATATGAAAATAGATGTTAATATGAACAAAATGTCTTGGCAATTAGTACAATTAGAAAACTGTCTGTGTGAAATACTTAAACCAGTATTTTTGCTATATTCAACCCTCTGTAGTTAGTGCAGTACATCCATTATGAAATTGATGCACAGTAGCAAAAGTGCCTCACTGCTCAAATGAGAAAAAACCAATTTTTTCAGGGACAAAAGGTACTGAGCATTTTATGGTGTAGGTATAGCATGGAAGCAAAAGCACAAAAGCACAGAAGCAGAAAAAAAAAAGTTGTTAGTGCAACTGACAGAGGATTTCACTGACCCATTGCAGATGGTACTATTATACCGACAACTTAATTAGTCACTTAGCAAAAGTAGTTTTAATTAAAATGGTCCAGATGATACACAGCATCCTTTTCTTACCCATGAGATAAGACATATTTTAAAAAAAGAGTAGTAAAAATAATAACAATGACCTGCCCTTAAAATACAATACAATTTCAAAATATTTTGAACAATGCCTAGGATGCAGAAGGTAAGCAGAACCAGGAATGCAGCTGGCTTCTGTGCATGAGGATAGCTGAACTGTGAGCACTTCAAGTTTTTATTCAGACAATTCCAGGAAAAAAAGGAGCCTGAGAAGGTACAATAAATCCTTCACGTAGAAAAGAATGACATAGAGAAAAAAGCCCTGAGATGAGAGATCTGTGTCCAAGAGGACACAGGTCTGGACTTGGTTTTCTCTGGAAGTCTGTTGCAGACCCCCATCTAGAGTTTGATGGCATCTCCCAGATTCCTAGGGAAACAGCCTACCCTGTGCAGGACAGACATATTCATCTTCTTCTTTCAGAATTGTAGGACAGAGATTCCAAACTGAGGGAAAGCATACATAAAAAAGAGATGGGAAGACATAAAATACTTGGTGTCTTAAAGGTTACAGAATTAGTCCATCACTAAAAAAGAGTGTGGAATGCAGTGGTAACTGTATTGGTTTGGGGGTTTTTTGTTTTGGTTTGGTTTTTTTTTGTATTTAAAATATTCTGGAATTTATTGAGCCAGGAAAGAAAAAAAGATGTTGGCATTGGCTAAGCAGGTGTGAACAAGCGTTCATGGAAAGAAAACTGTAGAATCTTGCAGTCTTAGGTCTCACATGATTTTTTTGGTATAATTATGTCAATAAAATACACCATCTAACCCTTTTACATTGAAATTGTGTGCCTGGAAAAAAGCAACGCTTTCAAAACAATTTTTTCTCATACTGATAAAAGCAAGAAGCAACTTCACTAGGAAGTGAGTAGCACTCCTGCAAAAACAACTTCAGAAACACATAAATGGGACTGTGTCTCTTGTCACATGCACTGACACTAAGATTAACTCGGATTGTAATTGAGAGCAGAATTTTGAAGTTGTCAATTTACAGCTGAAGTGCTGCCTATTCCTTAAACATTTGCTTTGTCTAAATGTGCTTATGCAAATTTAAGAACAGAATCAGTGGTTCAGCATATGCAAATATTCCTTTAGCTAGTAGAAAATTAAACATCTTTAGTTAGATATTGGAGCATGTTAGACTAAAAAATATAACACTCTCAGGAGAGAACACCTAACATATATGGAACGTTAATCACTGAGGAAGAAATTTGTAGCTCTTTATCTTAACAAATTTAGCTAAAACTAGTAGTAAAACCCCAAGCTTTAACATGGGCTGATGGGCTGCCGTAATGTTGAAGCAGCTTGTCACTATGCTACAGAAACCATTGGTGCCCTAGATGGTTTGTTGCTCTGGAATTTAATTGATCAGAAGGCATTGATAGGAATATGAGGCAAGTATTCCAGTGAAGTGGACAGTATTTTAATGAAAGCCTATCCAGCTAATGAGCTTGACAGGAAGTTGCTGTTCTCCTTGAAACCAAAGCAAAACACCATTTGCAACTATTTTGTAACCATTACAACTGTAAACCAAATATTTTCTATTTAAGTATTTTCTGGAAAACAAATTAAAATACATTTCATATATGTTTATTTGTTTATAAGTTTCATTTACATTTTGTCATTAAGTGTCACATTTTGCTGTGATTTTAACGGGAATCATATACTTTATTTCACATCTTCACTAAATTCAAAAACCATGAATTTAAACATCCCACATTTTTGACATGTTATTCCACATGGTAAGTGTCAGTTATTTTTAACAAAACCTAAGAATAACATAAGATTAAGATCAAATTGAAATGAAATTAGTCTGAAACCTAAAAGCTAAGCTAAGTCATTTACAGCAGCTTCATAAAAGGATGAGATAAGAAATGCAAATTCTCTCTGGCATTAAATAAAATAAGTTTAAACCATGTCATATATTATAAAGGTCTCTGTTGGTAGATTTTTAAAAGACTGACACCTTATTAGAGCATAGATATTAATAGGAGATCAATATGTAGTGCTGTATTCTAATTTTAAATTGTTGGATAAACATATATGTTAATTAAATATGGAATTTTGTGATTACACCCTTTGCCAGAAATGGTGTTATTTTAACCATACAGCACAAAGTAATATTTTTTTAATCTTTAATTGTTTTCTAAGATTTTAGTAGCAAGGAAGAATTACCGTCAGCCCTTTAAACTCTGGAAAACAATGCTCTGTTGAATACATATGAGGCATTTATTTCTCTCAATTAAGACTGTCTCATTTTCAGCTTATTTTCTTTTTGTAGTCATCTTACAAAACAGTACTAAACAGCACTGCAGTGATTTTGCTGTTCATCTTTTTATAAAAAATTTTTATCTGCTCTGAGCATTTCCATTTACCAAGTGTCTGATTTTCTTTCCTCAACACAAAAGAAAAGCTCATCTACAAATGACTTTTGTTCAGCACAGAAATGTGAGGATTCATGTGGTGAAAATCACTTGTTAGGTACACTGTGACAGAGAGACTTGTGATGTTGTGACTAAGTTATTGATATAGTTGGTTTTGTGACACGAGTTCCTATCTAGGTATTTTTATAGGACCTAATCAGAATACTGAAAAGCCAACAGTGGAAAAAAATGCATCCTATTCTGATCTGTGCCACTGTAAAAGTGCAGGCTAATACTTACATTTTTTTCTGTTCTAGTCTGCTCTTCTTTAGAAAGGGAATATGTGCTTGTGTAAGAATGAGACAAATTTATCTTCACCCCTAGTTTTCCAGGTGCCCATGGATTGGCAGTACCAGGGTGCCATCAGCATTGCGGTACACCTGAGCTAACCAGATATGATGCAGAGGTAATTTAGCAGCAGATATGATGTAGAGGTAACTTAGGATTCTCTTACCCCTGTCTGGGCTTTTAATTGATTGTTTTTCCTCTCCTAGGTGTGCCTGCTCTCATTGGTGAGTGTTTTAACATTCTTCAATCACGCTCTGTTAAATGTCATATATTGCACCTCTGGTCTGGGTCTCCCAAGCCAAAGCTCGATGCAGCTATTTACAAAACTAGTTTTGCAGTTCTACAGAGCTCTGTATTTTCTTAGACACCTCACCTGGAGTACGATAATGAAGAATTAATTTGACGATCCCCGAATCAGTCACAGAAACTGGCTTCAGATATCCTGCCTGCAGTACCTTGGAGTACCTTCAAACTTATTAGTGAGACAGCTGGTTTTTAGAGTATTTCTTGTAGCACATTTTTTACTTAAAATGGTGTCTTGATTCTGACCTCACTTGTCGCTGTAAACCAGGAATAATTTTACTGAAGTCAGCAGAGACACACTGCTGCGGCAAGGTCAGAAACTGACTTTTCTTGGGAGTCATTCCAAGTCCAGAACAAAAAGCTATTAGGTACGTCGTACTCAGAACTTGGCACAAAGTTGTAAATATAGGGTCAAAAATAGATATTTTTGTCATCATCTGACATACACTTTGCTCTTTCTAAAAGAAAATGTTGATCTAATTGGCTCCAAAGTACCTTCCAGCAACAGCTGCCAAGTTCCTTTGAATGGAGAATGTGGAAGAATTTTATTTTCTGTCATTCTCTTACTATAAGCAGATAGAAGATTGATCAGAAAAAGCAAAGCCAACTCTTTAAACCTCTTTTTCTTCCACTCTAGGGCACCTGATTTGACACTTACAATACATCCTACCAAAAAATTTTTCTTTATTCTAAGAAGTGAATAAGAAAATTTGTGTTTTATATGTTAATCCACTACTCATTTTCTCCAACATTTTCTTGGATGTCTAATGAAAATAAGTGATTATATAGAAAATCCTCCCAATTATCAAAAGTAAACTTTCAGTTTCTGCTGGTCTGTATCATCATCTGGAGATAAAATGCAGAGATGTCTAACCTCTGGAAAAGCTCAGCATACTCAGAGCCTCAGCAGCACTACAGCACAACATCAACATCAGTATGGTAAAAGTATACCTAGTTCATTAAAGCATCATTAAGGGATAAGTGGGGTGCATCATCCCCTTCCCATTGCAGCCATTTCCTCTGGCCAGGATATTTTTGATGTCCATGTGGAGCAGAATAACACGTTTAGAGACAATTTCTGCCTGTTTTGTGGAAATTAGGCCAAAACCTCCAAGATCTGTGAGACCAGGAAGAGCTAGCAAAGGAAGTTTTCTAGCCAGCTGGTGAACACAGACACTCATATCAAAGGAACTCTAGTTTTTCCAGTGTTTTGGGTCATCCTGTTGGTGTTCAGTCACTAGTGGTGTCCCACAAGTCCAGGTTATTGGGCACAGTCCCATTTAATGTCTTTATTGATGACCTGCATGAGAGGATGGAGTGTACCATCAGCAAATTTGCAGATGACACTGAGCTGGGTGGGAGTGTTGATCTGCTGGAGGATAGGAGGGGTTTGCAGAGGGGCCTGGACAGGCTGGATCAATGGGCTGAGAACTGCAACGTGAGGTTCAACAAGGCTAAATGCCAGGTCCTACACTTCAGTCACAACAACCCAATGCAGCACTACAGGCTCACATCAGGGTGACTGGAAATAAGCCCAGTAGGAAAGGACCTGGGGGTCCTGATGAACAGCAGCTGAACATGAGCCAGCTGTGCCCAGGTGGCCCAGAAGGCCAACAGCATCCTGGCCTGTATCAGGAATAATGTGGTCAGCAGGATCAGGGAAGTGATTCTTCCCCTGTACTTGGCACTGGTGAGGCCGTACCTCGAGTCCTATGTTCAGTCTTGGGCCCCTCAATTCAGAGATGACATTGAGGTGCTGGAGCTTGTCCAGAGAAGGGTAACAAAGCTCTTGAAGTGTCTGGTGTACATGACCTTCAGGGAGCACCCAGACAACCTGGGGTTGTTTACCTGGAGAAAAGGAGGCTCAGGGGAAACCTTACTGCTCTGTGCACCTCCCTGAAAGGAGGGTGTAGCCAGATGGGAGTCAATCTCTTCTCCCACGTAACTGAAACAGGATGAGAGAACATTAATTTTTTAATACAACATTAATTTATTTAATAAAAAAATAATTTCTACCTCAAGCTGCACCAGAAGAGGTTTAGCATGGACATTAGGAGGAATCATTTCATGGAAAGGGTGGTTAAGCGCTGGAATGGGCTACCCAGGGATGTGGTGGAGTCGCTGTCTCTGGAGGTGTTTAAGAAAAGACTGGATGCGTCACTCAGTGCTATGGCCTAATTGTCAAGGTGGTGATTGCTCACAGGCTGCACTTGATGATCTGGGAGGTCTTTTCTAATGTTATTGTCTCTGTATTCTGTGGTGTTGTGATTTGCATGGCAGGATTTTGGTAGCAGGAAGGCTACAGGCATGGCTTTTGTTTGAAGCTACTGGAAGCTCCTAGAGCCAGTGTCAGCTAGCTCCAAGACAGACTCACCACAGGGCTAGGCTGAGCCCATCAGTGACAGTGGCAGCACCAACAGGGTAGCAGGGTTAAGAATGAAATAAAGTTATTGCAGAGAAGCAAGCTGTGGGCAGAGAAGACAGTAATGAGATTATGTAAGAGAAAGAATTCTGCGGATACCAAGGTCAGTGGAGAAAGGAGAACAGCAGCTGCTCCAGATGTCAGACCAGAGATTCTCCTGCAGTCCATGGTGACAAACATGGTGAGACAGCTGTGCCCATGGAGGTCCATAGTGGCGTAGAGATCCACCTGCAGCCCCCACAGGACCTGGTGCTGGAGATGGCAAATGCCCACAGGAGGCTGTGATCCCATGGGAAGCACACACTGGAGCAGGCTTGTGGACCTAGGGAGAGTGGAGAGTCCATGCTGGACAGGTCTCCTGCCAGGGCATGTGAACCCATGGGGGTTCCACACTGTAGTAGCCTGTTCTTGAAGGACTGCCCCCCATGGCTGGGACCCGTGCTGGAGAGGTTTGGGAAGAACTGTAGCTGATGGTAAGGACCCATGCTGCAGAAGTTCGGGAAGGGCTGTCTCCCATAGGAGGGACCCCATGCTGGAGCAGGAGGAGAGTGACAAGTCTTCCCCCTGCCAAGGAAGGAGCAGCAGAGGCAACATGGATGAACTGCCCATAACTCAGGACTTGGATTACAGGTGCACAAAGCCCTGAATTGCAGCAGCTTTACTAAGTGACCCAAACCAAGTCACTTTTTGGGCAACTTTTCCCAGCTATACTGTATGGAAAATGCCACTTCCATCTGGCTCATGCTAGTGATGAGAGTAGCCACAGCAGGAGCCAGAAAGCACTCATAACCTGTGGTGATGCAAACAGCAATTGCAGCAGCAAAATGGGGATGCATTCTCACAATGTAAACAATATACAAAGCGTGGAGAATTCTTCTTTCATTGCTTCATCTGCTGTTTTTCATTTTACAACAACAGACAAGTTTTACTGCAGTACTTTCACTTACATATTGTTACTTTGTAAGAAACCTGGACTTTTAGTGGTAAAAAATTAATATTAATCCTGGTAATCAGGAACAAGAAAAATACAGTTTGGAGCTTTGTACACAAACAAACATTTGCAGATAAATTTGCATCAGCTCTTATATGTGTGATCTGAGCTCACTATATAGAAGCTGTTGGCATGTTAGTCTTGGCAGCATGCTGCTGAGGGAAACACAGCAGTTGTAGGGAGGTTCATTCTTTTCCATCAAAAATGTATACCTAATTAAATGGAACTGCTTGTTCTTTCATTATACCTCAAGCCTCCATTTGGCAGGAAAGAACAAAAAATGGGATCTTGTACCATGGCAGTCCTTTGTGCAATGAGCTGAAAAAAAAAAACCAAAAAAAGCCTTTTATTTCAGCCTAATCATTGATTCAGGTGTTCACAGGCACTATTTGTCAGAAAATTCAGTTGAAAGTGTATAGTTCTTCTTCATAAAAATGAGAGAATTTGATATTAATTATTGTAGACCTTTTAGTCAACCCAAGGTTCTATTCTAAATTTTTACTTTACAGACAGTATAACATCTCTTAGTACAATATATGCTCTTGCATTCTGGTGAGATCTCAGGTCCTTACATATAATCATATAAATCATATAATGTTTATTTCCTGCGGTGGCTTCCTTTTTTTTTTTTTTTTTTTTTTTTTTTGTAGTGTTAGCAGAATTGCAACTGTGATTTTCTTTGTCTGTTGCAAATGTTCAACAATTTACTGGGGAAATTTCAGGTCATGGGTTTTTTCACACTTCAAACATACAAAGATTAAAGAATGAATGTGCAATCAGCATATAGAGAATCCAGCTTTTACAAGAATTAGATCAATGGTTCAGCTTCTTAAATCGCAGTGGAATTCATAACATCTGCATTCACTGTTACCACTCTTTTTTGTCTCCTTCAACTAAAGAGGTTCTTTAGAGAGACAGTTTAGTAAACTGAAAAATACAGTGATAAAACTTTATTTTGCTTTCTGGCATGACATGGAAAATGTCCAAGCACTTATTTCTATTAAAAAAAATTGAAACTTTCTTTTATGGTTTAATTTTTCTCCTTACTGTTCCCAAAGGCATAACTCTTGTCCTTTTTTTTGTTGTTTCTTTTAAAGGGGAGGTAGGTCTAACCTTTGCTACAGACACTGGAGGTATTAGAAGAGAATCCATTCTGAATGATGTCTTCATGGTTCTGTGCACAAGTGTGGGCTTGTGGGATACTCAGCACAAGTCAGGGAATGGGTGTTTCCAAGTCTCTGTACTCCTCTGCACTTATATTTCATTACATTGAAAATCTCCCTTGGCCAAACTGTATCCTACCTGACAGTGATTGAGAGAGGAATGTGCACAGAAGTTCAGATACTGGTTCTTGGCCTGCTAAAATCACCAAGTCCATGAGGGACCTCCTCTAGGACTGAGGAAAAAGGTTTTATTTTCTTTTTCCAAATGCAGTTTCAAGACTTGTCCATAACTACATTGGTATAGAGAATGTATTTGGCAATGGGAAAATTTTAAATCTCATAAGCAATTCTTCCACAAGAAATTTCTTCTAGAATCTGAGTTATTTCACCAGGAACTGGATCCTTATCCCAGCAGATCCCACTCAATCAAATGATGGAAACTTTAGAAACCCATGAATCATTTTCCTTCCTACACCCATATCCTCCAATATGCAGGAGGCATTGTCATTGAACATTCCTGCTAACAATGTGCTGAATACCACCCAAGTCATTCAGTTGTAGTAAAATACAACTATAAAAAAATTTTGGGGGTTTGATATTTTAGCTGCATATCAACATCTTCCTGTAGTTATATAGCAGCCCAGCTGTGGGTAGCTCTCTTTATCAGTCTATTTCTTCCCATTCTTTTTAATCATAAGGCACACAAATGTTTAGTAATACAGTAAAAACATGTTCATTGTTTATTTAAAATGGAGATTTATTCAGATAATGTAGAATTTCAGTTATAAATATACATGAATTATACTTCAAAATCTAAATGGTGTTATCTTTGCACTTTATGAGTTTTAATTTTAATGATATAGTCTCTAAAGCAGCTTAACAACAGCAAAAGTCCTACAAAGCTATTTTTTGAAAAGAAGAATGTTGTGGTATCAGATATCATAATTGATCAATCCATTTAAAAGATGCCACCCTGTAGATTATCTGAGATTTTAATACCCATATAGAAAGAAAATTAAAGGAAGAATCAGTTTTCTTATACATAGATACTATAGACTTCATGAAACATAGATATCTAGAAGAAAAAGATACAACTCGTTAACTTCTGTCAGTAACGGAGATATTGTAGGAGATCAGGAGGATGTAACCCACTGACTTCTACACATTTTATTGAGACAAGATATTTTTGAAATAATTAATATTGTCATTTATACTGTTATCGCGTATAAATAACAATTAATATTGTTATTTATACGCAATCCTACAGACTATTTGATTTGAAAAGGAAGGGAATCAGCAGATAAATAAAAATAAGTTTGGAGTGGGTGACTCTTTACAATGAAATGCCTGGGGTTCAAGTAATAAATATGAAGTTTTTCCACTATGTTCTTATGCTTGTGGCTATTAGAATTATAATGCATGTTCAAGAATAAGAAGAAAAATAAGGAGAGTAGGATCACCAATAATTACAAAGCAGGCCCTCCTATCCAGAGTACACACACATGCACTGCCATGCTATTTCATCAGGGAACCATTGCATCCAGGAGCCTTTTGGAAGAAAGATGTAGGAACATCTTTTCTCCTATTTGAGGAATGATACAAGGGGCTATTTTTGAATGATTAATTAAAGGGAATCAATCTTCATTGCATTGCCACTGACATGAAAAGCACCGTAGCTGTGCAATAATCACATGCAATTATTCAACTATCCCTTTGGCAAGGACAACGTAATTAGTCCTGGTAGTGTCAAGAGATTTTCTTTATACCCAACAAATTGGCAGTTTTAATCAAGTGTTGTGAAAATTTATCATAACACAGGGAAAACAATAGGTGAAAGTACAAGGCCCCAAGCCGTGTGAATCCTATCTATGACAGTACAAATTTACAATACTAACAACATGATGAATGCTACCAATGCTTGGATAAGCTGGTTATAATTGGGTATCAGTATCACACACCATAGTTCCTGTTTGTTTAAAATCATGGGCACGACCCTTCTCATGCCTCATTACTTAGCCGGCTTCAAGCCTCCATACCTGTTATTGTGGTCACCTGTTATCACAGCTATGTGATAGCTCAGGTGATCCTGACAGGCCCAAGTCCCAAGGTCCAGCCCGCTGAAAACAAGCACAGCTAAACCCAGGATCATTCAGCCTCATTCAGTGCCTCAGCTCTGAACTCCCACGCATTGAACCTCCCACATTCGGTGGCAACAGAGAGGTAGAAGCTCTTGTAGCGTGTGGCAAAATAAAACCAGTTGGTGATGAAGTCAGTTAGCTGTATCTTGTGTTCCGTGGCCAGACTCTTGGCAGACATTTAACAGGCACTGATGTTTAAGAACCCTTGAGCCCCTAGGCTGTGGCACATTTTGCCAGATTGGCTTGTTCCTGCTGTTGGAATACTTGTAGTCACATTCAGCTATGAGGTCAGTCGTCTTCCTGCTAACTATAACAGATTTATGCCAATACTGAATTTGGTTGCAACTCTCTCATTAGTATATCTGGAGGAAATGCCTATAGAATTACCACATTACAGACAGTGGGTTCAGTGTGTACAGAGTATTGACATGAGAGAAATCAAAATCACAGAGGGAGACACTGGAAAAGACAACGTGCTAAAATTGATTGCACATCTGAGATAGTACCTGTCTCAGTACAGATAGATTCCTCTGTATCTCACATACTCTTATATGAGGTAAATATGCATGCTGGTTTCTTTGCTAAATCTTAGAGAGATATTGCATGTTGATTTTTATATTACACATTAATTTTTGCATTTCATTCAATATAAATCCAGTAAGACAGACAATATGGGCAGTTCTTGTCAATAAATCTGTGACAAGGTTGTTTTTATTGTTACCTGCCATTCTTACTGTGGCTATTTGAACACTAGTAAGTGAAAGACAAGTATGCCCTACAAATAATTTACAATCTAGAAAAACAGTTCAGCAAACCTGAAAGGTAATGTTTAGCCAACAGCTTTCTGACTGTCTTGGTAATTAAAATTTCTTTTAAGCTTAAAAGCTTCAAAAGGATCCATGATCCATTCCCTACAGAGTAGATTTAGCGAACTGTTAGTTCAGGTTATGTAAACCTGTCACACTTAGGGCCAGGATAAGGGGAAGAAAAGCCCATTTTCCCTTGTAAATGTGGTCTATTTTTTAACCTCTTTGTAGATTGAAGAGAGGAGGAAAAAAGGTTTTTTCATTCCTCTATTCTTTTTCCTTTTCCTTTTTTCTAAACAGCTCTAAACACATCTCTTACAAATGCTGCTGGCCTGTATCGCAACACAAAGAAATCAGTAAGATAACGGCAGAAGCATTGTTCTTTCTGCCTTCAAGGGTTGTGTTCAGCTTTATAAACTATCTATTTCTGCTAGATAGGTTGCCCAGTGACTTCATACCTTCTACTTTTCCTTGTCTTTTTCTAAAGGGAGGAGTAGTATGTTGTCTTTTTAATATCCACTGTCTCTGAGATTACTTTTGAGCTCAGAATGCAAAACTTTTCCTCAGGCTACATTTCCATTTTCAGTGTTTTATAACCTCATGAGTGGAACTGCACTGCACACTGACAGAGGCATACATTACTTGTGGCAATGTGTTGGTTTGTTGCATTGTATTGCATTTAGTTGAAGGAACATCTCCCTCCTTCCCTTGTCTCATCCCCCACCCCCCCACACTCTCTCAGGAAAAAGAAGAGGGAGGAAAAGACAGGGAAGAAGAGAGAGAATAGAGAAGAAAAAACCACAGTACACATACACAGGAGATTTTTGTGTATAATCTTAGTAATTTCTAGCCCTGCAGAGGTCTCTTATCTTAATGACTTCCCTAAAAATTTGTCTTGTCAAACATAGCTAAAAGCTTTTGTATCATATAAAGGGGAGCAATTTGGAAACAGCTTAGCACAAGATAAAGAAACACATTGGTTTGGCAGAATCATGCAAACGTTGAACAAATAAAGTTACTATCAGAGAATTTTGATTCTTCAGCATTACATTTCCTTGAGCATACTGTATTCTTGAGCTACAAAACTAACACAGAGTGTGTGAGTACACCTGAGTGTGCATACTCTTCTGCATTCCTATGAGACATTAATACAACAACAACAGTAGACAAAAAAAATTCTATTTTTCTGCACAGACATACCTAGAAAATGTACAGACTCAATCTATCTTGCTCTGCATGATGTCTCTATATATATATATTTACATATATATATATGTAAATATATATGTAAATATATGCTTTTTTTTTAGTGTGCTACTTCCAACACTTCCATCAAGGTTTGTCATCCTTTTCGTCATCCTTTCAATGTCTTCTCAGTCAGTATTTCAATAAGATGGGTAGTCACAAATAGCACAAAGCAGAGACGAAAATTAAAGAATCCATTGTGTTGAAAGAAAGAGAAATGGGAGGAAGCAAAGTAGTAGGAGGGAAGATGTGATGAAAAGTGGAAGGAAGGAGACAGGAAGGGGGCAAGTATATAATAAACGGCTCTGAAGGAATTAGGAAGAAGAGAGGAGCTGATTGGAGTTTGCAGTTGTATTCTGTCCTAAGTACACTAATGGCAGTAAATGACTCCTGAATGAATTTGTGAAAAACTGAACTGATAATAGTGTCAGCAAACTATACTATAAAGGAAAGAAACATCAACAAGCAAAGGAAAAGTTATCAGTGAAGAGGTAGAAAAGAAATAAAAATGCATACAGTGGATGGAAAACCCAAAAAGATCAAAATATCAAAGCAAATATCTATATTATTTGCTCTTGGGTGTTGTTTGATTGTTTTTCTTTTTTTTTTAATACATGAGTTGAAGGTATGGGTGGGGGTGGGGGTGGGGGTGGTGGAATCAAAAGTCTGAGGGCCTATCTGACCGCCCAGGAATTTGGTTAATAGTAAGGAACAGAGAAAAGTGCTCGCTGATAGAAGGAAAAAATTGGTTAAAGTTCAAACTACAACACAGAGACTTGTGAAGTCAAACTTGAATCTGGAATTTTTGAGTTATGTCTTGGTCACTCATCTACTAACTTTTTCTTCACAAATTATTATTATTATTATTATTATTATTATTATTATTATTATTATTATTATTATTATTATTATTATTATTATTATTACTTCTCAAAAGAACTTAGGTAATTTTTGATTGAGTGCAGCTGAGTACTCAAGAAAGAACATTTAGACATTCTTTATCAGACAAACTTCATCTTTATCAGACAAATGAGTGTACAGATGCTGAAACTGCCTACCTGGGCATCCTATATGAAGGGTGGCCAACTGCTCATTGGAAATATGACAAGGGAAAATTGAAAGCAAAGTCTTCTAGACAGAAAATAAATCAGGCTTATATCTTCCTCCCTTCCTTGGCATGTAATGACCTCAGGTATTTTAAATTTCAGGATTTCCAGATTCCAGAAAAACAGACAACAAAAATGAATGTTTACAGGGAAAGGTTTTTTATAATTTTTTTTCACATGTATTTTTTTAATGTTTCTCTTTCTGAAAAATCCTCAAAATCCTCTACCTGGGAAATGCAAACCCAGGGGATTTCTCCTTCAACTTACTGCCATTTTAAAAGATTTTAAAAACTGCATCATAAAAGAAAGGAGACTAAACGTAGATGTAGAAAAGCACACCATACATGAACAATTCATAACATCCCCTTCAATATGATAGGTATTAAAGGCATATATTGTCAATGAATTATAAGAAGTGGAAAATTGAATAAAAACTAAACTTGGCACTCAGGTTCCTATCATGAAATAAAAAATAAGATGATGTAAAAATAAAGTCCTGTTTTTAAGTTTTTGATGTGAGTACTTAGAGACCAGAGTCATGAGGTCCTAAATTAGATTGAAAATGTTTGGGTCACATTTAGAGATTGCTTCCTGGCTTTTGAGTCACTGAACACTTCTGAAAAAAATCTTAGTATATCTGACAAGCTGCTCATGATGAATAGTTCAGTCATCTCCAGATATGATGGAGGAGGTGCAACAAGAACCACTAAAGAGCATGGATGCATTTCTGAATTTAGGTCAGGAGAAACAGAAGACGTAATTATATAGGATTACAGGCTTGAGATTACAACAGTTTATATGTTATCTTTAGTTCACCCTCCATGTCAATGTATGGATTGAAATTCTTGCTATTAATGAGGATTCTGCCATTAAAATGTTAAACTTCACATCAATAAAAACTGAGGGGCCATCTTCAGATTCTCCTTTTCCCACATTCCACACAAGACCATCCTGCATTGAATGAAAATGTTCAGGTAATCACAAAATGAATTTTATTTTACCCATGGTTATATCATGGAATTGGTTTTGTTGCTGGAATTCAGTTGTGCTTTGTCCCATTTTGCTATTCTAGAGTGACTCATTGGGTCCCAAGCACACAGAGTGTCGAGACGAACACTGGAGCCTGATGCTGTGCAATTTAGCTAAGTGCATATGGTGAAATCCACTGGGGTCCTCTGAAGATTTTGTAGTCAGGTTAACATTAAAAGGGAAACTCTCAATTGTGGCCCATTCCTGCTCACTTTCAAGGTAATCAAAGGATTTGCAATAATATCAGCTGAAATAGGTTTAGATCCTTTTTAAAGATTAATCCTAGATGTTTTATGGCAGGTGGTTCATCCATCATCTCAGTGCCAATTTTGTAAGAAAACATGCAGAAAGTCAGAATTTGCAAATGTCATTTTATCATTCACAGTGGGGTTTAATATTATGTGTCAACGTTACAAACAAATACCTCCAGGAAAAGTAAAATCTCATCTTCTCTCAGGATATTAACATTTACAAATATTTGCTTCAGGTCTTTGGAGATGATAATATATTTCAGCTGTTATCTTTTGACAAGTTATAGATACAGGAAAAAAATTCATGTGTTGAACTCCTCCTTCTTACATTGCTATGGATTAGGAGTAATTCCAGGAAGTCAAAGCATTTACATCAAACTAAAGCTAATTAATAAGAGCAGAATGAAGCCTGGAGTTACACTATGAGACTCACACATAAGGGCAATCTGCAACTAAGAATTAATGTGTTTAATGCAACCTTCATAAGTCATCAGCACAGATTCCTTTAATTTTTTTGTCTCTTTATTCATATTACAAAATGCCTTTGTTTAAATATTTCTCTGACCTAGTTTAACAAAAAAGCACATCAATAATGTAAACCCCCAACAAGTGAACTGATACATTGTATTTGTAAACAGTGGCATGTTTAATCAAATTGCACTGGATGATAAATTCAAGTGCTTGCTTACTTCAGCAGGAAAAGAGCTCATGTTTGTGTTTGTTTTATTTATATTTAGCTCATTTAGTTTCCCATCTTCTTCTCACTTCTTCTTTTCTTCAGCCTTCAGTTGTTGCATTTGCTGTTAGTATTTTCCTCTGGAGTTTAAAGACAACGGGAGCTGAACAATAAAACAGTTATTAAGGTAGATAATGTTTGAATAATATTCACTATTTTTATTCTGAAAAATTATTAATCAGGGTTTGGCATGAAGGATGCTTCATCATCTATTTTATTAGGTGTTTATTTGTGCTAACACTTAAGGAGCATCAATGTAAATAACTAAATAACTATTCCTTACACTCCTCATGCTACAGGCCCAAAGTCAATAACAGTGTGTGACCAAAAGAACTTCCTACCTAAACAGGGAAGACAGAGGGAAGCTCATTCTCAGAAATGAATAAGTTTGCCTTTACAGTTTCTTGTTGCTTTTAGATAGATATAGGGAGCAGTACTCCAGAGACAAGACATTTTTTTCCTCAAGTTTGTTCAGAAAGGGTGGGGCATAGTTAGGAGCTGCAGCTGCAGCCCTCTCCATGAGCACCAGGCAGATGTATGCTCTTGGGGCAAGTAACAGGTAAGCACTATAAATGAATTCTTACTGTGTTTTATAAGCAATATTTTAAAGAGTGAAACACTTCCAAAAAATTACTGTAGGAAATTACAATTTTTAAAAAAAATTCTTTCTCTAATCTTCACACTTAAAAAGAAATCATTTTTAGCTTCAGATAGAAGTGAATTTTAAGACAGTTTAGTTTTTTTGGCATCCCAAAATAAATTACTTGGAAGATAGTCATATTTGGGTTACTCAGAGGGTTAATATATCTAGGTTTGTAGTTGAAATTTGGGTCCAGACATAAAGAAAACGTACAATCAATGAACAGTGTCTCCTTATCTCTTGACCAGTATTTTATTTAATCTATGCACATTATTTCAAAAACCCTTTGTCAGTGTTCTCTAATTTATCAACGCTAACTTTTAGTGGTGACTTTCCCCCTTCACCCACTTTGAACATCTTACATAAAGCCAAGAAGCAGTTCTTTCACACCTTTTATCACAGCTGGTCATACATCCAAAGTCTGGACTGATATTTAGTCTGCAGTTATTACATTACGCATCATTACTCATTAATTAAAATTAATAGAGCTATTTGCTTTAATATGCTACAAATTAGCTTTAGAAATGGGATTATATTAGAGAGACAGCTTCTCACACTATTCCAAGCTCACTGTCTAAATAAGGCAGAGGATTTTCAGAGGATTCATCATTGCCTTAAATCAATGCCAAAAAGGCTAATAAAATATGCTCACTATCTATAATCCAGGTAACCACTGCTGGCAGTTGTGGTGAACATTTCCCACAGTTGAACTTGATGATAACAGTAACATATTTCAGTAAAGAAAAAGGAAGTAATTTACTCAAGCTCATATTGCAAGTCACTAGTGAAGTCAAATTAAGGTCTTGAAGTTCTCATGAGCCATCTGCAACCTTCCTCTTCTTCTAGCATCTAGATATATTAAAAAAGCACTAGCAATGCTAATTAGTTAAAGTAAATTTTTAGGGCCCTCCCTGTACGGATTTTTTTTAAACCAGGTTTTGCATCAATTTAGCTTTAGCGACACAAGAATATATACTTTCTAGGGAAGCTTCCACTTATTCTGAAAACTAACCTCTTTCAATGAAAATTAGCTGAGAGCAATGGTCTCATGCCGGAGTAAGACTTGGCCCTTTACTTCCATTCCCTTAAAATTCAAAGAATCAAGACAACTCTCCAGTACAATCAAATACAAAGCATGATTTAAGTCATACCCCTCAAGTTATACTTATTTCAGCACTTTTTCTTTGTGCCTATGAAGAATGAAAAAATAAAATTCGAGTGCTGGTGAAGGAGCCTTATACTAAAGGCCAACTATAATGCATAAGCAGTAGGAAGTTAATTCCAAGGCCTGAATTTTTTTAGGACACTGTCTGCCAAATCTGTTAGAAAAGCAAGCCCGTTCTGTCTGGTCTTTGCATGGTGCTCTGGCTGGAAGTTGGCATTGTTACTTAAGAGTATCGAGGGGTCTCTCATGGGCCGTGGATTCCTGAATCCAGAACAGGTGCAGTCACACCCTCTCTACAAACAGAACTACTTTGTTTGAATAAGCGCAGCAGAGAAGAATGGGATGTATTAATAGCTAAATAGTGTCTTTATTAACAGTGGAACAGCTGGCAGTTCTGTATGACAGCACTCATTCCAATCTATTTTATCCAATTGCAAAACTATAAGCACACCGCATCAGGGAACTGAGGGGACCACACACAAGCAAGCAGCCATTCAACAGCACTATAATTGCTTCACAGTTGGAGGTTTGTTCTGCTCAGCTACTGTTATTCTTTTAGTTTGAATTGTTGATGCACTGCAGCTATCTGGAATCTAGTGTTGTTAATGCAGATAAATTTGCCCAGAAAATCTCCCTTTGTTTTACAAGCTAGCCTGCTGCAGGAACTGCTGCTGGGCCTCTGAGGATCACAGATGCCACAAGTGCTAGGTACCAGGACTGAGACAGAGTCAGGCAGTCTGAACATCTTGGCTGTCTCCCACAAAATGGTTACCCTGACAAGGGGAAAAAAATCCCAATAAATTCTTAAAATTCTATTAGACCCTACTTGTGAACCTTTGCTGAAGACTTCCTACTGAGCAAAAGAATAGACTCTGTGAGTCCCTTTGAGATGTGCAAATGGCTGAAACTCTACTAGCAACTGTGATGCAGCAAGGAAGCTCTTCTGGAAGGAATTGGTTTCAAGTACAATAGGGTGACACATGTAGATAATGAGTGTGTGTATGGACACGTCTTAGTGAGAGTGTAGAGAAGATACAGTAAGGGGAGGGATATTATATTTATGACATGATAAAGCAAATTCCACTTGATACATTTGTATTCCTAAGGAACTAAGAGTCTATGGAATTCTACTTTGCAGCTTGCAATCCTGCTGTGGATTACTGTCTGGTCTCCTAGTTGTTTGCAATATGCGCGCATCCTGATGCTAACATTGTTCATTGTAGCTTGATTTTGCAATTTCTTTCATCTGTCTGCCTTCTCATACCCATACATGAACACCTTTTCCCTTCCTGCCACAGCATTATGCTTATTTGGTAAGTTCTCAAAGCATCCTCCAGAGAGAAGATTAAAAAACCCTTGGCTATAGCTAGGCTAGCAGAATCCATACAGATGCAAAATTATAAAATCTTTCTACTTTGCAGGGTTTTTAGCTTTCTGTTTTCTATCAGCTTCTGGGATGAAATACTCAGAGGACTAATTCTTACTCAAAGTTTACTATTCAGTAGATTTCTCTCAGCCTTTATACAAAACAGCATTTCAGTACACTGTTATGATTTCTTTGTTATGGCTTGACACACAGCTCTAGGTAATACAATAATGTGTTATCCCCACCTGTTACCTATTGCTGCTGTTTCAGGTTGTCCTTTTTTTGCTTTATCTGTACTGATGCACCTTGTGGATAAATGAGCAGCTCTTTTAGGCATAACAATACATATGTATGAACTAAGGATTGCTGTTAAAACTAAAATTAGTGTCAGGACATCTTGGAAAACTCTGAATAGTGAGGAACATCTCCTATAAAGAAATCACCAACCTTAAGAGTGACACAAAATTTTTATTGAAATTGAGTTGTGAACTAGAATGTGTATATGAATGGTCAATAAATCTTAAAAAAAAAAAAGTTACACAAATGACAAAACAAGAATAATTAGGGAATCATCTAGGGTCACCTTTGAAAAAAATTATAATTGCCAAACATAGGAATAAAATGAAGGTGCAAGCTGTAATTGTGCATACAAAATCAACTGTGAACAAAGTCATTAATAAACTAGACCATTTTCCCCCCACTGTCAGAATTTTTACATTATTAACCAAGAATGCAATGAACAACTAAATGCTCATTTTGCTTGTGTTTCTAGACTTTTTGCTGTCTGCTCCAGGGGACTCAGATTTATACTAGGTTTCCACACTAGGTTTATACCCTTCTAGCTAACAATACTTGGAGATTTCTTCCTTGGCAAGGGGTGAAGCACCTTAGAAGCAGATGCATAGTAAAACTTGTGATTCTGAGAAAACAAAGAACACCTTACACCTAGTTCAACGGGACCAAATCCAGTTGGGTTTCAAGTATTCAATGTCCATTAGCAATGGGAGTGCATTCAATGACCATGCCATAATTCATTACATGTACTACAACACTGTTTCACCATGCTTCCCCTGGTAAATGTCAGAAACCAGGAGATGTGCTTTCAAACTGTGATTCTGAAATAAAATAAAAAAGTAGTAAAAATGATACCATTATGGTTTGCAACAACATCAAGGAGAATATTTAGAAAAATTCCATGTTGAGTATTTATTTATTTAGGTTTATTTAATACTAAAAGATAGTGAAAATTAAAATGTCCTACTGGCCCCAGTAGAGATTTTAAGAGTCTTGTCAATTAAATATGGAAGGTTCTTGATAATTGTAGATCAGTATTCCATTTCCTTCTAATCCTTCCAAACAAGCCATTGAAGAAATTACTATTTGTTTTAGAATGATTTACAGGTAATGGTGCAAGTATAAAAAATTAAGCTAAATTTATACTTTGAAAAGCAGAGTTGAAGAGGATTTTGGTACTTGGTTCCTTCAGGTAACTGCTTCTAACAGTGAGATTTTACAAGGTCATTCAAATCACCTAATTCATACCTTACGATAGCTAACATCTCAGCACTTTTAACACTCTCAGCAGCAACATGAAAAATTAAGTTTTGTAACCATGGTGCACTGTGCTTTATCTCACACAAGTTTGCTCACCGCTACCATACCATAAAGGCAAGAAAAGTTCTATCTTTTTAGTCATCATAAGACAAAAAAACAAAAAAACCAAAACAAACAAACAAACCAAAACCAAACAAACAAAACCCCCCAAAAAACCCAACTGTTTCTTAATTGACCTGGAGTAAAAAAAAGGAAATACAGTCTTGGTGATAATCCCAGAAACATTCCTCTAGTAAGCTATGTAGTTGGAATAGTGAATAAATTTCTCCAGAGAACCCTAAATGTAATAGTACATAAGCATTGTATATCTGTACATCTTTCTCAAGGAACCCATAAAAATATGCACAGAGACACTACATTTGTATCCAGGCACTGTTCAGATATTTTTTTTATTAAACCCCATGTATTTAATATATTGCAAAATCATGCTAGGCACTGCTTCCTCTTATTTTTCATATTAATCTCTGTTGTTGGTTTTCTAATAGTTCACAAAGCAAAAGAAAAGCTCATTGAGTGCTTGTCTGCTGAAAAGGAGTTACTGCCATTGGCAGGGAGCAGCATATTCATGTGGATGCCCTTTTCATGTAGGGTGCCCAGTATAACTGTGTGTTTGTGTGACACACACTTCTTACAGCTTCTATTTAGGTTTCAAGATAGATAAAAGATATAATACATCTTCACAAAAGATTAAAAAAATAAAAGAAAGAAAAAGAAGCAAGCAATCCCATTTTCTGACTGAACTGGAAACTTTGCTTCCATTTCAAGAGAAGGAATAGGATTAATGGCATGAGTTCAATGCTGTCTACTAATTAACATGATTCATTTACATAAAAGCTAGGCTTAGAAGTGGGGTGTGCAGTATAAGCTGTCAGAGCATATTGAGAACACTAAAGCATAGTTTGCAATTTATATCTCCTCTTTCAAAGAAAGAGTCAGTCACCTAAGCACATTTAGTGGGGTCTTGAATTCCCTCCTCCTTTCAGATTTTAGTGGAAAGGTTTATCATCTGTTTTTAATCACCTTCAGCTTTCTAAAACCTCCATCAAACCCTTCTGTGCCTTTTCCTTGTATTGTTCAAGCTGAGAGGCAATTTGCAGGTGTACGCCTGTATTTAGGCAGCACAGCTGAATTATCAATGCCTACTAAAGCCCCTTGTGCTGGGCTGCTATAAGTATTGTATTTGGTAATATATCCAGTTGTCTTGGGCTGGTTACAACCGAAGCTGGTGACATGTTAAATTTTTTGCTGCAGAAGGCTAATAAAGATTTCTCACTTGATTGCTAAATTAGAGCCATGAGTAGCCACATGCATCCGTTACTGCGCCCACCATCGTTTTCCAATTTTCTTTGATTTTTTTTCTGTTCACTTTATCTGAGATTGATTATTAGAGAAAAATTTTAGAAAATATTAGCCTCTGACAATGGGAAAATGGACTGGAGCTATTGTCAGGAATAGGGTGCATACTACCCATGCTGCAAGAAAATAGATAGGAAGTTGAAACGACAAGGGGCTTTTGCTTTGTTCAGTTGTAGATATTCCTGAAGTTAAACTACAGCATTTTTAATCCTCATCACCCTATTTCATGGGGTGGACTGAATTAAAAAACCCATGCTGTGACCTCAGCTCTGACAAAAAAAGCACTACAAAAAGCAGATCATATTTTGTTCTTGTTCTCTGGTTGGTATATTGGTACAAATATTCTCATTCAGGGAATTTCTCCTACTAGATAGGATGAATTGGCAACTCAATAAACAAACATCTTGAAATTATTTATAGTGGGTAATGGGACTAATTTAGGGTGGTGTGTTTTTTAATTTTTCCTTCAACTTACATCAGCAGACTGAGCCATACTTCTCTTACTTGCAGAAAAAATGGACCTGCTTTGGGATGCAGTTAATACTCCACTCTTTTACTGCTGGTATGAGAAAAAGAAAGAGAATTATTTTTGCTTTCAGGGTTTCTCGATGTTATAAGGTAACCTAAGTGAAAAACCTCCAAGATTTTCATGAACATCAAAGGCTATGGGCAGGTACTCTGTGTGCCTATTAGCTTGGACAAACTGTTCGGGAGAATGAGGTGGAGCTCAGGTCCAAACAGGACCCATGTCCATTCTGAAGAGGAGAGGCCAAACAGAAAGACCCAAACCTTTCTTGCTTCCTCAGAAACTCAACACACAGGGAACATAAAGTCCTGACATTTTTGAGCTTTCTGATACCTGATTACATGGCCTGGCTTTTTCAAACCCTTTTCAGCAGATAATATAAAAAACTTCTTCTGAAATATCTTCAGTTCTTTCTTCTATCCTAGAGAGTCTGACTTCAAGCCTGTTATGAGACAGCAACAACACTCTGCTGGTCAGTACTCTCTCAGTACTGTCCTGAAGGAAGACCTAGTACCCACTGGGATTCTTTAAAAAAAATTTATCAGCTGTTTTCAGTTCTGTTGATAGTATGGTTTTAAATCAATGGCATTAGACCAAGATAAACTTGGCCCACTTCTTTGAGCATAACAACATCCAGACTTAGAGTCATTTATGCAGGAGTCACAAGTCTTGAAATTTGGCATTTTTTCTATAAGCAACTTGAATTGTGGTAAATTGGTTTTCTCTTCTTTGACCCACAGCTTTTCAGGGCTGTATATTTGTTCTCATGAGTGTAGCAAGAAAGTTTCAGGCATCTTTGCAGAGATTCTTAACCAAGAGGGAAAACTGCTGGTGAAGCTCTGCGGCACTAATCAAAAGCTACATTTATTGCATTTATTCATTTATGGCTTTCACTGAGTGCAATGTTCTGTGTAACATCTCTCCCTGAGAAATCTGAGAATGTATTCATGCAAAGATAAAGCCAAATCCACACTACAAATATGTTACAGTTTAGGAAGAAGCTAGTTAAAACATGGTGCTCAAAACTTGCTTTGCTTGGAGGGGGGCTGATTGAAGCAGAAATGTACAAACTATGTTGTAGCTGTTTTGTAAGCTGAAAATCCCTCTCTCCCTTGTAAGAGACTTGGATTGTTTAAATAATAGGAAAATATACAATTCATAAAGGCAAATAATAATGAGAAAAAATATGTAGCTGCCCTGAACAATGGCAACTGAAAGAGTCAGGTTTGACATGAATTTTAATATGCTGCCTAGATATTACCCAGATGTGTGCTCACAATACTAGAATTCCACGTAGTTTAAGACTGTATTTGGCATAAAACTAAAGGCAGAGACTCTGTCAAGCTCCATAATTATAGATCACATGTGCAGGAGAAACAACTATGAGAAAGCCCTAGTCCTTTCAAACAAGGCCAGAAATAGTGGGCTAAACCTGTGTTTTTAGGCACATAACCTTTGTCTCATTATGTGCACCTTTAACTGTGATAAACATCCATTTAAATGAATATCATTTTCTTACAATTACAGAAGGGTCATACATAATATACTAGGCTCCCCTGGCAGCATATGTGTTAGTCATGCATATTTCATGAGCAGTTTTATTCCTCTAGTCAGCTTCAAGCGATGCTCAAACTCATGGCTTTGGTGTGTAGGAAATTAAGGTCTTGCCCATAAAAAGCTTGTAACTCTGCACATTAGTAAGAAGTGCAGCAGAATGATCTCCTTGTAACGTTTGATGGGTATTGGTATCAAATTTCTTTGTGACACACACCAATTCCTCTTATTTGTCAGTTGCTATGGAAAAAGCATTATTTCCACATGTGTTTGAATCTAAAAATTGTGATTGTTGCTCAGCACTGAAGGCCAGTTAGGAATGTTGTAGCTGAATTAGAAACAAAAGAAGAAAAGAGGTGGGAAGACTTAGATAAGTCAAATATGCTACATGCTAAAATTTTATAGGGCGGGCTGCAAAAAAAATTATTGTAATCCAACACATTATCTGGGTAGGTAAAGCAGCATCTGTTTGTACACTGTGATGGCATTTCCTGATGCAAAAGGCTGGAGTGGTAACAGGAGTAAAAAAAGGCTGCAGTATGAAACTCGAAATTCTCAACACCACCAGCAGCAATTTCCCCTTTTCTCTTTCCAAGAAAATCTGTTTTATCAAGGCAGCTTTATCTAGCTGATATTTTTCACCCTGGTAAAGACACTCTTTGGAGCCACATAAGTCACCCATGTCAGCTTAGACAGCGAACACATTCTGCTGTTGTAGCAGGACAGTTTGGTCTCAAGTCAAAAGGAAAGGTTGTTCTCTGCTAATCTTTAAAACAGTGTAGAGCCATGCAAAATCAAATCCTGCAGACCCCCCCCCCCCCCAAAATGTGGCTAATGCTCAGAGATCGAGATGCTATGTTTGATGCCCTATGTTTTTGGGAGATATTTTTTGTTTGAGTGATTGCAGTGAAGAAAGCTGTTCTCCTTGATATGCTAAATTAATATTTATGTTGTTAAAATATCAGAGACACCACAGAAAAATATTAATATAAAAAGGTTATAATTATCTTTAAAAATGTGGCAGCAATTGAAATGTAAATCCTAGTGAGCTGGGAGAGAGACTTGTTTGCATTGTGCCTGGGGCACCCTGCCTGCCTGCCTGCCGCAGCTGCCATTGATCATTTCAAATCAAAGGAAGCTGGAGATGTCTCTGCTGGCTCGACTGGGAAAAAAGCAAGCAGAGAAAGATGCTCTGTTCTGCAGGACTGTTATCAAAAAATGAGCTGGAATATGTTTTAGATCTTGCTCCTGTTGAATAAGGAGCCCTTCAAAGCTTTGCCACAATAAATATAGTTTTCAAAACACATAGAATCTAAAAGATATGTTTTAAGTCTCCCTGAACTAAGCATTTTTCCCTTTCTTGTTGTTATTAAAAAGCAATTGCATGAAACTAAGGTACAAGTGCTGATTAAATCAGAAGACCATGCAAACAATCAGAAACCACCATTTTAGAGTGGAGTTCCTTGTTTTAGATTCCTGTAGGTAGGAAAAAAAAAAACATTTTCAGGGGAAAGGACACACAACACAGGAAAGTAGAAATGCAAATTGATATCACTACTAATCTCAAACAGAACGTCTCTACAGTGTACTGGGCAGCAACAAGCAATATGCCTTCAGCTGTCTACACTTCAATAATAGGAGATAAAATGCATCTTCACTAAACCCTGAATATTACTATGTAGACATTTCTTGAGGTCCATTAAATTCTATTTGACATACATTAAAAAGATTTAATCACAGATGCCAGTCAGCTAACCAACCCATTAATCTAGCTGTTTTTCCTATGAAAATTGTATTTAAAAAGGTCTTCCCCCCCCCCCACCAATTTAATTTAGTCATCCATTTAAATTTCATGTATTTATCATGTAAATGTGCCTTATTTGCAAAAGAAAAGCTCAGGACTCAGTGAAATAAATAGTTATTTCATTAAAATGGATACAAAAAACCCTGTGATTAGGGTAATTAATTTGCACACTAAAAGCTATCTTTCTAGTTCAGATCATTAATATTGATGGTGTTCGATTTTGTTCTCAGTAATGTTCCTTGAAATACACTCAGAACTGGCAAGCAAGGATGAAGAAGCAGCAGCTTAAACTCAAAATGAGGATTCAATAAGCACTTGGCTACTTTCCCTCTTCCACCATTCAAAATTAATAACACAAAATCATGATGCCTGTGTCCCAAAGTGAACTGGATTATTTGGATTGTATGGGATTATGTGGTTCATCACAACTGAATCTTATTTACATATGCAGTTCTCACTGCATTTCTCTGACTTTATTTTCTTAATTGCAAAATAACATTAGCAGAGCTTATGTCTAGGTATTCATGCTGCTACACACATCACTGCCAGATAACAAGGCAGAGTTTGCCAATACACCCTTTTGTCATTAGCTTTTCATCTGCATAATATGCAAATTGTGTTGAACAGTTTCCCAGTTTGAGTCCTTTCTACCACAAGATTTAGTCAAGACTCATATTTTGTTTTCCCACTGTACAGCAGATGTATTCCACAAAGACCTTGCAGGAAAGGTGTCACATCACTGTTGTGCACTATCAATTACAGCTGTAGGCAAAGTGCTATGAAAACCAAGTTCTAGAAAAATTTCAGAGACATTATGCTGCCCATGTCTACATACTCAGATGTACTGTGTGATGGAGAAGTCAGACGTGTACAGTGGTATGAGCGCTGTATAGTTTATTTCTACAGACAAATTATATGCTTGCATGATATATTACTTATTTCAATACCTATGTGAAATATTTACTTTCAGCTTGACTACACAGCCTAGTCTCTGTTCATTTTCCATCTCTGGCACCTATTTGAAACCTTCAAGAATCATCAGAAAGTTTCAATGTTTTGAATGCAAGTTGGCAAAACCACTTTTTCCCTTTTCAACAAATATAGAGCCCCTTATCCATCTCCAAAGTCTCGTTTGGATAACTTTTGTCCTTGGTCAAAGACAGTTTTTGTGATGGAAGCAAGGATTAGAAAAATGCATCTTATCTTAGGAACAGTCTGGCAAATTTTGTGAAGAAGCAGGAAGAGACTTCATAATTATTACATTTATTTCACATATAGTCTATACAGATATATCCATTTATATAGTTTTTTTCATAAAAGGTCACATGTTTAGAAGTAATTTCAAATTAATTTTACAGCTTCATAATTCATGATTATATAACCTAATAATTTTCTCATTCTGAGTCCTTTCTCAGGCATCATATTTTCACTCTTGACTCTCCAGGCAGTCGCATACCAAAACCCATGAAGCCGTCTTCACACCAAGTGGGTAATTATTCTGAAACTTGCATATCATATATAAATAATATTCTAAAATACTAAAGGATTTAGAACAATTTACTTCTTCACAATTTGTAAATTCAGTCACAGCTTCATTACCAATGAGTAAGAATTAATCCTCAGCTAATACAGTAACTTCTTTCTTTCTTTCTTTTTCTTTTCTTTCTTTCTCTCTCTCTTTTTCTCTGTTTCCTTCTTTCCTTTCCTTTTTCCTTTCCTTTCCTTTTTCCCTTCCCTTCACGGAACTTCCCAGAACTTCCCTTCCTGTTGGACCACAGTATCCAAAACCAACATGTGATTTAACAACCTGTATGTTGCACTGCTAGCAGACAGATTTGTACTACCTGAAAATCCAGCCCCATCAAAAAACAGCATACAGAATTACCAGCTATATTTAAAAAAAAGTCCATATATTTACTATGCACAGGTATGTGCAAATATTTAACTGTAAAGATATGTGTAAATTTATATATCTTTATATAAAAACCCCTGCTTTTTTCTACTTGTACTGTGTTGAACTGAGAAGGTATGTCCAGTCTTTTAATTCCTACACTGTACGAACGACTGCACATATACATATGTATGTTCCAAGAAAACACTGTGGTCTTTTAGACTTCAAAAAATTTTATTTCCTGTGAGGAATTTGGCATTTGCCTAACTGCTCATCCTACTCACCTAATGCTTTTAAAATGTGAATTTCCAATGTCTTTCATTTAAAAATAATTAAAAAAAAAAAAACAACATCACTGTGAATAAGGCAGCAAACACCTCCTGATTCTTCTGCCATGGAACTTGTTCAGCTCAAAAAATAGGAACTCCTGCATAAAGTACTGTGAATTTCTCCAATATATTTCAGTATTATTTTTTGCCAAAGGTATTTATATGAACATTTAACCATCCATGATTTAGAAAATGCAGGTCATAAAACAAGCTAATGTCTGTTCACTCTGGACAGCATTCATCACAATCTAAGTATCTGAACAATCATGATATTTTCTTAAGAATTTGTTTTAAACACCTGGTTTCTCTTTCGTACCTCAATATCAATCATGACTCAGGAGATAACATTCCTTATGCAGTAATGGAGATGGGTATCGCATTTTTCTGGTGAGGATCCACTACCAACCTTGCAGAAATTCAAATCCAGCATTGATGATTTGCGTGTCTTTTTTCCTAGTTTTAGTGAACCTTATATGGAGACATATACATAGGCAGATTCCTGGACCAAAGAATCTTAAAGGTAGCAGATGACCACTATGCCCACATGGAAAAACATCCGGAGAAAAATCTTTAATAACCCCCAAGCAGGAAGGATAAATAAATTTGTTTAAAGGTCTTCAAATGGATTTTTTCATGAAATCTGTAGAAACAGAAGAAATTTAGCCATTTTATTTTATTGTTTTAATCTTTTAATGATTTGTCTATATAATAGGGGTGGTATGTGTTATCTTGAAAAAGATATTTTCATGAATCTCTAGAAGTTTCCATTAAAAAGTGCAGCTGCAATCAAAATATATTCCCTTTTGCCAACCTTTTCTTTATTGTTTCATTGCCTGAAGCTTCTGACAAATTTTCTGGTCATTCCCCATTTTCCCTTTCATTCAGCTATTGATGTAATGTTTTTCTACTTCAATGTTACTACTTTGAAATGCTGCTCTGTCTGGAATAGCTGTAAGAATTTTGAAAATAGCTGTAAGAATTTAAAATATTACATCAGATAAATTTAACAAAAATATGTTTAAAAAAAATATTTTCCATCCTATTCAACTATGAAACCCTGAAATATCACTACATTTATGGCATAGTAATAAGAGAATGCCCTAAAAATGCTTCTAAGAGCATATACACACTCCAGCTATGTAAAATAAACCTTTCCCAAGTATGTTTATGAAAATCTAATTTAAAAACAGTTTTATACAATACCTATCACTGGATTTACTCAGAACTTTAGCAGCTAGTTCTTTCTTTAAAAAAACAAACAAACAGAAAAAACCCAAGTGAAATATTGAAGTTTTTTAAACCAATCCAAAGAATACTCTATGGTATTTTTTTTCATAACTTGATTCCTGAATTTCTTCAAGTGGTGTCCTCTGATGCATTGTAATAAGACAGTACTCATCCAAACAGCAACAACAGCAGTCAGCTCATAGCAATATGCTAATTAAAGAGAGGAACTCACCACAGATCTACTCGTTACTATTCATGGCAAGTGTACAGCAAACCACTTAGCTGTTTGTTTTTAAAATAGAAGCTTTTGTCTGTCTTGTTTGGAAAAACAGGCATGGGCTAAACAGACTTTTACTAAAGCATGACATTGAAGAGACATTGCCCGGAGGTTTGACTGAACAACATGCTGAAACATTTATAGTTTAATGTTAGACCTTATTTTTTCACCTAGCTATTCACCTTTCATAATATGTTTCTTTTATTTCACTCCAAATCAACAGCTAGGGAAGCAGTGCAAGAAGTCTTCTAGGATATATTTGGTTCCAAGGAAAATGATAGGAAAAGCATGCTTGCTAATTAAAATAAAGAGATATCTGATGCCTGGCAGTAAAATCCTGTTCCTCTTTATTAAGGCATGAGGAGAACAGCATTGCAAATGGTCAAGAAGACCATTAGTCTCTCAGGCTTCCCTGTAAATAACTGATTTATTGAAAACAATGCAGTGCAAAGAACAAGTGAGCTTTATTCCTAGAAATGCACAACACAGAGTACTTCATATTATTTAAAAAGTAAAGAAAGATTTTTCAGCAACATATTAGGGAAGTTAACTGAAATGAAATGAGGGAAGTGTAGGAAATAATGGATATCAAAATGTACCACTAATCAACATTTATTAGTAATAATAATAAAAATAAAATAAATTATAATGAAAATAAAAGATGGCAGGCATACTGCTTATCTTCAAATTATTTTAGAATTTATTTTCAACTAGAACAACAAACATATATTGTTATCCTCCTTGGACATGAAAAAAATCAAACACCTAACTAGACCAAAGATTTCTGCCATTTTCTAAATTAGATTAAATTCTTGGCAGTGTGTGAAGTCTTACAGTCATTGATGGGAGCAGATTTAGGATAATCCCTACCATGTCTGAAACACCCCATTCCACTTCATAGAAAAGATAGCATTTACAGGCAAATAAAGAGGGAAATATTTTAGTGAGACAATTCTATCCGTTATGTATCTTTTCCTTAAAAGAATTTACAGATTTTCCCATTGTCTGTATGTAGGCTGGCACAGATTTGTAGGAAAGTACATAACTTTTGCTCTACATTTGTTCTTCACTCTCGCCCCCACAATGGCAGTGGCTGGCACAATGCACATTTAGCTGGAACCCTGACCATTCCATTTGGCCATGGCCAAAGAGCAGTAGTCAAGGCTAATGTCTGGTGCTGGCAATCTGAACACAGGTCTCACTTCTATCACATATCCATTACAGAGTGGCTGCAGGACACTGATCTTTTTCTTTAAGTTTGCACCTGCTCATGCACATAACCTAACAGAATATCTAGATCAGCTTTTAAATCAGTATATATGTAACATAAGACTTAAATATTGACCTTTACTTAAGGACACTGATTAAAAGCCACAAGAAAAGTAGAACAGCACAGATAAAATGTGGAAATTGCTGAGGGCTGGACATTTTTAGGCTCTTGGTGAATATGTTACATTTAAAGGGATTGAGTGGACTAGTGTGCAATGACTAAGAGGAGAGCAAGAGCGAAGCATGAAAAATAGCCATCAGCATTAATACGAATCATTTAACAATGGGTAGAAAAATTCACCAAAAATTAATTAAATTCACCAAAAATTAATTAAGTTCTTACTTCTTGAGAGTGTGTGTAACTGGTGGAAGCAGGGTGGCTGAGAAATATTATGAATTCTGCAGGCTGTCAGCTGAGCAACACTTGGCTGTGTGGCTAGGAGGGGAACAGGTAGTAGTTGTATCATCAGCAGCACAAGACAATGAGCCTTGGCATCAATGGCTGTATTTAATTTTGTGAGGTGGACACATGATCAACACTATGAGATTCTCACAGACTGAGGCAACATGTGTTAATAAAACAGCATTTTCTAGAAAATACAAGCTATGAAATGATGCTGGCAGAAATATATTTTACTATTGTCCTTTAAGAGATCAAACACAAAGACATTGCATTAATTTTCTTTATATGAAAAAACTTTGACAGAAATTATGTATGGCACGTGGCCTACTTATAATATACTACATTTTTTCCAGCTTGATTTTATATTGGTGTTAGCCAGTGCACATTTAACCGAAGGACACATAAGCTGTATGTACATATGCAGAAGTGCAAGAGAAAAAGGACTCAAAGAACTGTTGGAAATTTTTCAATAAATCTAAGTCCCTGTATATGAATGGCAGTTATCTATGTAACTATATCTCTACAGTTATCTATGTGAGACAATTTTCAAAAATCTATATTTTCAGTAGTCCCCAAATGATTAAAAGCTTCTGCAAGGCTAGCAATTATGAAAAATTGCCTAAGCAGAATGCTGAGATATGAAGAAAGAATTCTAAATGGAAGCATGTCTTTGAAAGCTGAAGATGGTTTTGCTGGTTTTGCTAAATGAGGAAAAATTGAGGTGTGTAACATCAAATGTTCCTTTCTGTAAATTTTTATTCTTTAATATTTTTTACTCTTATTCTTTTCCAAACTGGTCTACTAGTTTAAGAAGGATTATTGACTGCAACATTTACACAGCCCTTCTAAATTCCACATAAAAAAGAATTATACTGACTGCACAGGAAAACCAAAACTTTAAGTTAAGAAACTGATGATGTAAAGGCTACAAGTCTTGTTATCAATCCCAACCGGACACTTTGCACCAGCATTTTACCCAAAGAGAGCACTTGTCCCAGGAAACAGTATATCTTTCATTTCAGAATATTAAATTGTAAACACTGAGCAAGGCTATAGAAATGGGATCAATTTTGTGTTATTCAGAACACAAGCTCCCTTGCCACCCACAGGAGTAGAAAAGTTAATCTACATGGTAACAAGGCAGACCTTACACTACTGTGAACTCACTCTCCCAAACTGCATCTTTGTCATCTTAGCACGAATTCTAGCGTCATTATAGTGCAAAGGATTTCATATATCCAGGGCCTCGTACCTCCTTGAAGTTATTTCACAACGCAGCTCCTCTATGTGCTGCCTGTCCCTGGTCCTAGCAACAATCATCTGACTCCTCTTCCTCACAGCCAACAAATGCCATCTCTCTTCACAGCACAGCCAACAAATGCCATCTCTCTTCACAGCTAGCTAACCTGCTCTTTTGTAGCACTTGCTCTTATTGGATACAGGTATGGCTTGTTAAGCTCTAGGCCTGTTTCTAATCTTTAGTAATTGGTTCTGCAACAACTCAGGTGTGAGACTACCTGCTGCACTATTTTCTTACATTCCATCTCTCCACAATTCCCCCTTTTCTTTTGATTACAAAGTTGCAGCATTTTTAGAACTACATGTTTGAGTAAATTGATATTCTAACATTCATATATCTCACTTAGGACTAACAGTATACAAATGCTCAGGCAACACACCACAGTAAGAACATACATTCCTAAGTTCTGATTTAGTTTTGCTTTTCACAGTCTAGAACATCAACCTAAGGCTTTTCACAAACTAATGTTGTGTTTACTATCTTTTGCAGGGCCCTTTGCAAAAGACAGTAAACCCACTACAAACATCTTTTGTGCAATTTATATTTAACTTCAGAATGTCTGTGCACTGACCTTGATACATTACATATTATCAGAAACTCTTATACTTGCACTTCCAGAGCATTGACAATAACAATAGCTGTACAATTTTATAAGACAACTCACAAGAATAAGTTAAAGGCTATATATTAGGGTACTAACAAATCAACAGTTACATAATTTTATCAATAACTATATGACTTGAACAGCATTGCTCTAGTATCTTGACTGGCTCTCTGGCCAAATCCACGGGGAGCTCTGGCTTTGGCTGTGTCTCTGGCTCCCTGGCCCAATCCACGGGGAGCTCTGGCTCTCTGGCCCAATCCACGGGGAGCTCCGGCTCTCTGGCCCAATCCACGGGGAGCTCCGGCTCTCTGGCCCTCTGCTCTCTGGCCAAATCCATGGGGAGCTCTGGCTGTGGCTCTGTGGCTCTCTGGCTAAATCCACGGGGAGCTCTGGCTCTGGGCTCTCTGGCCAAATCTACGGAGAGCTCTGGCTCTGGGCTCTCTGGCCAAATCCACGGGGAGCTCTGGCTCTGGGCTCTCTGGCCAAATCCTGTTTCCCCCAACTCCACAGGGTTATCCCAAATCCACAGGGAAATATAGTTTAGTCCCGAATCACATCAGAATCACGTCGGGGTCACCATTTGTTGTCTTAACACGACTTCTAGGGTAATTATAGTGCAAGGGATTTTATACCTCCAGGGCCTCATACCTCCTTGAAGTTTCTTTGCAACACAGCTCCTCTATGTGCTGCCTGTCCCTAGTCCTCGCAGCAGTCATCTGACTCCTCTTCTTCACTGCCAACAAATCCATCGCTCTCACAGGGCAGCCAACAAATTGCAACTCTCTTCTCAGTTAGCTAACCTGCTCTTTTGTAGCACTTGCTCTTATTGGATACAGGTATGGCTTGTTAAGATCTGGGCCTGTTTCTAATCTTTAGTAATTGGTTCTGCAACAACTCCTCAGGTGTGAGACTACTGCTGCACTATTTTCTTACATTCCATCTCTCCACACATCTTCGTCTCAATTTCAGCAAAATGGTATGTTAGGTTGCAGTGTCTTATCCAGCAGTAAGAAATCCAGAAGGAAAGACACAAAGGAAGAAATGGCAAGGTCTCTTCCCTTTTATCCTACCACAGACCCTCTGGATGTGATGTTAAGAGGTGTTCTTGGATATCCAAATCCATATCCATTAAGCACATCCATAAGCAACGTGTAACCTCTTTCCAGTAGTAATAGTTTGTTTAAAAAAAATTATAGCATTGCATGCAGATATTGTGACATGATACCTATCTAATTTCAAAGATCTTGGGCATAAATGTGTCCTGAATTTTACCCTCTATACAGACAAATTGAAATAACATCCTATACCTGAAATGAAAAAAAGAGCATTCCAGATGCTCAACATGAAAGAAAATTTATATTTCAGAAACTGTCATCCACATGTTAAGGGAAAAACACCACAGTTTTTGAGACATAAACTTTAAGGAAATTAGAGATTTTAGAGGATCTGAGGTTTTAGTTAGAGATAGTCTTTATTAGAGTTAATCAGAATAAATTGGTAGGCCTTGATGAAGTTAAGAGTTAGTAGTTAACTAATAATTGATTGCTTGTCAACATAATGTTTGGTTAGCTGGGTTTCTAATGAGGAATATAGAAACTGATAAATAGCTCTTAGGAGCATAAGACAATTGTAGGCCTCCTCTGTTCTAAAACCAATTGAAGCCAGGGAATGGGAGTTCTACCAAGGGTTCATTTGTCATATTTGCATTGAAAGGGTAGAAAGGTCAGAACGAGGAAGATTTCATTTACGTCCTCATTTTGGGATTCCTCCCCATGAAAGGGACCACCGACCCATTTTGAGGAACAAACTACACATGCTTAATAGCTTTTGAACTGGTTACCATACAAAGCAGGGAATGGGATGTACCAAAGTTATGAATATGCATTTGTATTTTGGGTATTCAGTACTTGCAAAGATAAAAGGACTCTGTAATCACCTGTAAATCGTGGTGTGTATTTGGGAGCCATCCCGCACGCTGCCTGGCGTTGCAATAAACAGACACTTTCCACTTTAAACTGTTAGACAGTCTTTGTCCATCACAGTTGGATATCGGCACTAGATAAATATCCATAATTTTAATAAGTCATTTAAAGCAACTTTTGGATCTCCCCCAGGCCTCTGCATCTGTCCATAAGGCAAAGATCCTTAACATTAATAGACAGATTTACAATTTGTACTGAAGATGAGTAGAGATTTATTTGGTTTCAGTAGAAAATTACATAGAGGACAGCACCCACTAACTGGACAAAATTCTTGCCAAATTTCATCTTCTATCTATGAGCTTGAGTCATGTCCTTGTCTAGTAGGCTCTTCTTCAGAGCTCTTGACATGCATGCTTAACTGGATGGGTTTGATTGTCATGATCTGGAAAAGTATGAAATGGATATGAAGTGACAAAGGTGATAGCTTGCAGCATCTGGGGAACTGGATATGCCAAAACAATTAAGTAACAATGATTCAAAATCCTGTCAGAGAAAACTGGTGAAAAAATAATTGGGATTAAGTTGCATAATAAGCAATAATCAGAAAACCGCCAAGGTGAAATACTTTTTAGAAAGGTAGAAGAGAAGACTCTGCACAGACTATTCTGGACATTTTTTTTTCAGTATATTGGCTACAAGAAGGCACCAGTTCAGAGTATTTAAGGAATTTCTACACAACAGTATATTTATTATGTGGTATATGCAGGTATATGTCTCCTTCAGTCACACATAATTCACAAAACCTAGTGTTTTTCAAGTGTCAGTCCCCTTCAAAGAATAGCTGCAGTAAGACCAATATGCTTACAGTGAGCCTTCTGGTGTGCAGGTGTGTTGATAGCTGAGTTTTTACAGCTCAGTAAAAGCTGCCTGTACATTGGCAACTCAAAGCAGGGAAATGCAGGCACAGTTGAATTTAAACAAGTATCATTTCAGGTGTACCTAAGTGCACCCTTCATTCTACATTTCCTCTTTTATTCTCTTCCTGAATGACCTGATTGTCTAAATTGGCCTGTGTTATCAAAAGCGAGTGAAAACAGCAGGACTCACTGTAATCTTGTGGTTTTAGCCCAGTAGGAGATGAAACCCTTGCTCAAACCCCCATCTCTTCCCTTCCAACCTGCCAGACTGGGGAGAAGAATCAAAGTCAAACTTGCATGTTGAGACAAGAACAGTTGAATAATTGAAAATTAAATAAAATACAATAACAGTAATAGTAATAATAATGATGATGCTGTGAAAGATACACAACACAATTTCTCACCATCCAGTGATAGATGCCAGACTTGCCCTCCCTGAACCCAGGTCAACCATGCTTCTGAGTGACAATTCATGTACTGGTCACGATGTTCTGCGGTGTGGAATATTCCTTTGACCAGTTTGGGTCACCCGTCCTGGCTAAGCTCCCTCCCAGTTTGTTTTTTTTGGGTACTTCCTCACTGGCAGAGCATAAAATTACTTTTAAAAAAGTCCTTGTCTAAATATGACTTATCAAAAATACAAAACATCAGCGCGTTATCAACATCATTCTCATTGTGAGTCCAAAACACAGCACTGTAACAGCTACAGAGAAGAAATTAAGTCTACCCTAGCTGAAACCAAGACACCTGCAGATGCATGGTATAAAGTGCTTCTGAAAGCAAAAAGAGAAGTTTGAGAAAGCAAAAACAGAAGTTGCCAAAACTGAATGCACTGAAATACAGTTCCAGATGGACCAGGATTTCTGAAACTGCATGTGATGCAGATAGATTTCTGAAATGTCATATGAAATCACATATTTTGATGTCAGCAAATGAAAATAGTCTTGAAATTACTAGTGTACATGCAACACGTCTAAGTTATTTGCTTTAACTAAGTCTCAAAAGGCAAGAAATTATCTGTCTTAGACAACAACATTCTGAACATGGACAAGTTACTTATGAAAAAGGTTGTTAAAATATTCAGAACATTGAAAATCATGCAGTTTGAAAGACCACAGGAAGAGTAGATAAACCATACAATTTATCATATTGCACCACAGACTTGGATTAAACTGTGGAGTCTGTAAGCAACTACAGTTTTAGCCAACTATCTAAAATTACTTTTCTACAAAGAAGAAATTAAATTATTAAATCTATATCTGTATTATTAAACCAGTGTTAGGTCTCTCATTTTTCTTTCGAGTAGCTGTTATAGAACCCACTTCCACTGAATGTGTTGAAGCTTATAACAATTTTTTTTGCCTTGCTATGCTGTATGCTGAGGTATTTTGTGAGGTCAGAACAATATCTATGTATTTATGATGCTCGAGAGAGACTTAACAGCATGTTGACACTCTGCATTTTGACAAGTTCACTCTCATTCAGTGGTTTCCCACAATTCAAGGTAATAAATGTGTAAGACAATGCAGAAAAAATACTGAGATTTCTTACTTAGTTCAGATTTCCTGCATTTTTACAGATTAGAGGAATACCCAAAGCACAGTTCTGGAAACCACATCATGGAAAAGAAGCACAGAACACAAGAAAATCATGTATTGTGTCTTGTGTCAGCAAACCCAATAAGGGTATTTGTATAAGGGCAACAGGGTTGTATGCGTGAGAGAGAGGTAAGTGTTCAAATACCAATAAAACATTCAAAAGTTCATGTTTTGCAAAACTAATTTCCAATTTCTCATGTATATCCATAGATATGCATGAGAAATTGGAATCCACATGAGAAATATAGATATCCACAGATATCGTTGCTAAATCTGTATTTATGAAGTGTTCTGATAATATTGGTCTCATAAACAAGATTTATTTTCACAGAAAGGCAGTGTAAGGGATGTACACAGAGGGTGTAGGTAGTGTGGTTTTATTCTGTAGATGAGTGGTCTCTGCATTTTCACTGTATCTCACACTTTATCACTGGATACTCACTCTAATTAATTGTTAAAGATGTTATCAAAATTTTGGGTTTACAGAAAAAGAAACTCTAGTAAATATAGAGAGAGCCTTGTTAAACTTGGTTAGAACACAAAAGGATTTTCTTGCATTTGATCTTCATAGTACAACTAAATTAATATCATTAAGACTAATGAGACAATTATTTTTGGCATGACAGCAAGCAGATTTGTTTGACTCATGTTTCTTTTACAAATAAGCAACAAATTATTAGTATTTCTACCACAGACTGGTTTTCACTACTGTAATCTGTTCCCAGTGAATTAATACTTGAGATTTTCAAGTAAATTCTAGTCAAAAGATATATTGCAAAACTGGTCCTAATGGGAAGGGCCTAGTGTGAATAATTTTATAGAAATGTCTCTCAGAAAATAATTTTAAGGAAAAACCCCCCAGTAATTCTGTGTGTCTTGAAGGACTACAAAAAGCTGCCAGCAGAAGTGCTGCAAAGCAGCCATGCAGCATCTCGGCCAGGGAGCTGAGTCCCCCTTCAGCTTCCAGCCAGCACAGTCCCCCTTCAGCTTCCAGCCAGCACAAGGGACTGGTGTGCCTGGTGCTGCTTTACCCACAGCCTCCCGGTCCTCTGAGTCACATCTCCTGGAAGAGGGCAGGCAAGGCAGTTGCTCAGCCTGCAGGTTTCCTCTGTGTACCAGCCTCACCATGTGACTGCTATTGCCTCTGCTTCTCCCTTGCAAAGGTGACCTTACCCCAAACATTGCCCTGCACAATGCTGCTGTAAAAACCTACTAATGCTGCCTTTCTGCAAGGCCATGTGACCTTCAGTGAACTGCAACACTGCAGCTGATAAATAGATAGCATCCTGCAGGGAGATGAAAATAACCATGATGTCAGGCAAAGGCATTACTGGATCCACCATCGTAAATTTACATTTACTGAAGTCCTCAAATTGGAGGAGAAACATCAGTTTCAACTGGATAGGATGCTCATAGTCTTGACATTAAAAACTGTGTATCAGACTAGATACTGAGAAGTAAGAGACCCATCAGGATGGTTTTCAGAGCTTTAGTTATTAGAGTTAGTTAAACATATTGACATTCCTGCTAGGAAAACACTATCAAATAATTTAATAGGGGAAAACAACAGTTAATGAAAATGCAATTAGTCTGGGCATGGTTTCATGAAATGCCAGCCAGTATGATAAGAGGACAGCAAATGTCACAAAGTGAAGATGAATGTCATGATGGCATTTTCTCAGGCTAGAATTATTTGTGTTTCCTCCCCTCCCCTCAATTCTGCATAACACATAAAGTATTCAGTGAACAACTGAAAGAGATAAAAAATGGGGAAAATTTGTTAGGACTTACAAGTAGCCCCCTGCATCTGATGTGCTCTATGGACAAGTAAATGAAGGTCATGTAATGTGCCGTTTAAGAAGCTCATAAATTATTAACCATCAGTCTCTAAATTTCTAACTAGAAGTTACTTGTCAATTGTGGATAATTCCAGTGCATCTTTATATTAATTTTATTATTATTTTTTAATTTCTTTTTTTAAATACAAAGAGAAGTGAAAGCATCCAAGCAAATCTGTCAGCAAATTTTCTCAGTGGCCAAACAACTGCAAGCAAAACGCCTTGTCCTTGAATTGTGCTCAGTTTCCTGCTTCTTACAGTTAGAGAGAAAAAAAGTAGGGAATTTCTCTATGCAAAACATACCCAATGATTCTATCATTTCAGGGCATTGTCAAGTAAGCTAAAAAGTCATGAAATGCAGTCAGTTTATCAAACATTGGCATTGTGTTAGATAATTAAATATTCAGGAAAAAACCCCAAATACAAGTTAGAAAATATGTCCTTTTATTAGATCTTTTTTAGCATATTGAAAAGCATGAAACTGACTACCCTTTGTCTTCAAAAAGGTGCAGATTTCAACTATCTTATCAGGCAAGGCTAAGGACATATAATTCCAAATAAAAGCCTTTCAGTACTCTGAGAAATCCTTTTGCTCAAAACTAATTTTTTTTACTTTGTGTACAAAAGTAGAACAGTTTGTCAAATTCTCTGCAGAAATCATTTTAGTCACCCTAAAAAGTGTATTTGCTTCAGAATTACTTGACTTCTCATATATGAGCAAAAATTAACTTTGTCAAATTTTGTTCTTCAAAAAGGCTTTTTAGTGGAGTTAAATGGGGTTTTTTGGGGCAAAAGAATGACCACACATCAGCTTGGAGTGATTGCACAGTAGTTACTTAGCCTGGCAAATGGCAGCAAAATGTCAGCTGAAATGAAAGACACACAGCTCTGGGCTTATCACAGAAAGTGCAGATGATTCATGTAGCATTGTAAATAAATAACACAGGTTTTGTGTTAAGGTAGGTTTAACAGTAGAGGTTCTCTTTTCACCACCAGCTCATTTCAAAGCGCCCATAATAGGAGCCTTACTTGGTGACAGTGACATGCAGCAAGATAAGGTATCCTGTCTTTAATGCTCATATTTCAAGGTCACAGAGTGTTACATTCCTAGTGAACACGCAGAAACTCAATCAGATAGGACCTGCATTAATGGATCATCAAAATATTGATAGTAGATTCTCTTCCCCGCCCGCAGGGAATGTTTAGCTTGACTGGTAATTATGCAGGGTAGGAAGGGGGTGGGGGATGGGGGGGTGGGGGGTTTGGAGAGCCGTGTCAATCATGATTTGTCTACATTTGTCACAAAAATTAGGGGCGATTATTTGGCAATGGAGCTTGAACCCAGGATTTTTAGATAGTCAAAGCTCTTACTGGCTGATCTCAGTTATTAAGCCTATGAATTTACAGTGCATAGCCAATGAAAAAAAACATTTTCTGTTCCTACAAGGGATGTAAGATAAACATCCACTTCCATTGCTAAAAATCTCTGTGATTTTTGCCTAACAGGTATGAACTTCAGATCCACTTGTTTTCTTTTTTCTAAATTTGCTACTAAGCCTGAGATTTTAATCCTAAGCATACGCTGATTGCTCAGGAGGACAAACTGGTCCAGAGAAAGCAGTGATGGAATACTGAGAGAAACGAAAGCATATGCTGATAAAAACCCTATGAGAAACACTAGAAAATTTTTCTTGTCAGCTTATGGCTATTATTGCCCAAGCCCAGCATTTTTCTAAAATCAGGTTAAGCCATGAAGTTTGGCGTAACTGAACCGGTTCTGAGTGACTATCAGACTGTTTGCTACAGGGCAGCTGCCAGTACTTATTTAGGTTGTGATATAAAGGTGAGAGAATGCAACAGATACAGTGAGAATTTTCTTTTGTATTTCAGGTATTTGTGCAACTTATCCTTAAAAAAACCAATGCTTTACATGAGAGTACTTAAATAACATTAACTGTCCGTTCAGATTTTGTATTCTCTGAGAATTCTTACAGTAAGGCAGTGCTTAGTAACACAGTCACCTCTGTTCAGCAATTACAAGCATTTTTACTTTATTGATGGTCACACTGTTGGGAAAAGATGTCAAGAAGAATGTGGGTTTAGTAAACATCTATTACCCTTAAACTCAACTATTTCTGTTAATCTCAGCACTTATCAAAATCTGGAAATCTCTGCAGATTCTTTAGAAGCACTTGGTCTCCAAATGTTAAATGTTTTTCCCCACTCTTCACAGTTTGGTGAGTACCTTTGTGAAACCTTGTCATCCTTCAGACAGATGGTTTGGAATGCTCGACTCTGTTCATTTTCAAGGCTTCTAAACAGAAAAACAACAGGCTGTCTCCAGGCAGTAATTTCCTCTTGGGCTTCCAGAAATATCTCGGATATAGAAGACTAAGAGACTTCAGAAACTTTCTGCTGTAACACAGAAGGTTGTGGTAAACCACATTTTGTTCACTGACATAAAAGGCTTGAATACCTTTTAAATTTAAACAAATAAAATAGGTTTAACTATGCAAAATTTCTAAAATGTCACATGAAGTACCCAGATGATTTTCTGCAAGGCCATCTGTCTTAACTAAAGTTTTCCTGCCTTGTTCATAAAATCATAGCTTCCATCAGTAATAAAACATCTTTCAAAAACCAATTACTTTTTCACCTAGGATAATGTCACAAACTAACCCTTCTTTCTGTGGTGTTTGTCCAACAGTAATCTCTTTTCATTCTATCATGATAGTGGATAAGGCACTGGGATATTAAATTCCAAAATTTGTCATTATATTATATATCCTAGTAGTAAGACCTTATGAAGACTTAATTATATATGTCTCAAATTCATGAGTTGTCAACTGCCTTGCATCAGAAACTAAAATATTCCCTAGAACTTTTTATCCCTAAAAATTTTATTCCCAAAAACCTGCTATCCTGAAGCTATGTCTATTTTAAAATCTTCAGGATAGATTTATTGATGATTGTTTTGTAGATGAATTAAAAATTCAGTCTGATGTCAAGTTAGAAACCTGCAGATGATCATCAAGGCTTTCTCATCTGACATTAGGCCTGCTTGCCTGATGTGGGAAACAAATTCCAGCAGATGGAAGGCACTCAAGAAAATTGTGGACATATAAGAATACAATAACAGCGAAATGAGAAAGTTCTGTTTTGTTTTTTAATCTCAGAATTAAACAAAGAATGAAATGGTCATGACTTCTGGGACAGAATTATCTAAAGAAAAATCTTGAGGTCTGTAACAATAACCTTTCCTGGGGGAAAAAAAACCTGAGTGAGTGAAAACAGGAGTAAATTTACAGCAGAGACATCTGGAGAAAGGGAATTTAAGAAGAGAACTGTAATCACAGCTGGACTGCAAGGGAAATCAGTCCTGAAAGAAAGATCTTATAACAAATGTTGTAGAAAGATAAGGGAAGCATGTAGGGTAAAGATGGAAAATCCATCTTAAAGCAGTTACTCTCTACTCTTAAAAGTGGAAAACAGAAGTGACTTGCCACAGAAAGCCTGTGACTGGAGACTATCTCAGCAAGATCTTAGCACCTTTCACTAGCTTCACTCTTAAGTTAATGACACCATAGAACTGAAATCAAACCAGAAGCCATAAACAATTCAGCATTGTTTTAAACAGGAGTTACTTAAATCATTTGGCTGCAGTGTCAGATTAGACTATACTTTGTGAAAGGCTCTGAAAATGTAGAGGTTTGAAAAGTCTTTGAAACTTCTCTTTGTCTCTTTTCTGTATGAAATAAATTGTATCAGTAAGATATAAACAGAACAGTAATTTCTTTCATTATTTTTCTGTCAAAAATGTACCGCTCCTATTTCAAAACAAACACCACTTCATAGACTATCTAAAAGGCTTTTGTAGTGTCTTAAAAATCATAGCATTTTATGTAAGCAAGAACTTCATAAAATGTGGATCAAGTCGTTATTTTATTTGTTATTCGTGTTATATGACAAATTCTTGCAGCTTTTCTGACTTTACTAAAGATAGTTTATGTATAAATATTAGGGTCCACATGTTTCAAAAATGCCCTGCTGTAAACAAGACAATGTGAAAACTTGAAGAATAATTAGAGAAACACTAGTCAAGTGGGCCATTGGTCATATACTACCAGACAAGTAAGGGTTAGGCCTTCATCTTTGAGTTCATTCAGTCTGCCCCCAAAGAAAAGGGTAACCCAGGGTCTTGTTACTAGTTCCTTTGGGGTAGATTAAACTGAAACAACCCAGAATGACTGGAATTCATTAATACATATGTGTAGGGCTTATTTTAGAAAAAAATTGGTTGCAATGGAAAGCAAGCGTGTGGCCGTTTTTGCAGCTATTGGAGCTATAGTAACATAAGAATACAAAAGTATAGAAATTTCCCTTTGGAAAATGCATGAGAAAAAGAAAGAAATAAGAGCAGAAAGATACCACCACCCATGGATCCCACAATGGGACTTGGTTGTTGTGAAATGATAGTCAGAGTGACCATGCACTTTTCTAAATGATGAATGAAGTTTTGATCTGACACACTGCTGGATTTCCCCAGCCAGCTCCCAGCTCCGCATCATGGAGAGGGCTGAATCCCAGAAGTTTAATAACCGAGATGCAGCTGCTGCAGGGTGCAGCTCTATGAAAATCTGGTGCTGCCAGCACAGGCAGAGACAAAGAATGAGGGAGAGGTCTTTGTGTAGGTTCTCCTGAAGTTCAATCTCCAGAGGGTCTATGCACAAGAGACCCGGAACAGAGCTGTGCAGGGGCTTTTATAAAGGGAAGGGTCTTGGGGTGGGTGGGACAAAAATTTCTGACCAATAGGGAAAGGGACAGGGAGGAGCAACAGGCAGGGTTTAAAACACTGAAACCAATGGGGTAACACAGGGGAGAGGAACAGTTTAAACTAACTAACAGGCTTGGAGGATTAGGGCATTTTTAAAGGGGATATCCAAGCAGGGGTTGGCACAAGGAGGGATTGACAGCTTGATAGGGAACATTCTGGAACAGGGAACAGGTCTTTGGGTATGACAGGCAACTGGGTAGGAGGGTACACTAGGCTAAACCAGCCACACAGCAGGGAACAGGAACAAACCATTAAGAACAAAAACACACTGCAACATTGATCCATTGTGGGTGAAGAAAACACAAAACAGAAGGAGCAAAACGGAAATAGCAGTGGGTTAATATAGGTTCAGGTTTAAGTGAGCATGCCCAGGTACATCCCCTGAGGAAGAGCTTTCAGTCTTCAGTGGAAGGCCCCAGAAATTAGTCTGGGGGCACTTCAGGGCCTTTGATGGTTTATGGCTCCTCCTAAGGTATGACAGCTGCCTCTCGCATCAGCACAGTGTAACCAGTTCTGCTCCATCAGAAGGGAAGAAAGCCCTCAGGGCTATGTGTGAATGTCCCAAGTGAATGTGACCTTCCACAAGGCAAGGTGTATAAGGGATGACAATTGGCATGATAAAAACCTTCTTGCATCCTCTGGTAGTTCACTGCCTCTGTCTTATGGGGATTGCCACCACACACTCAAAAACTCACCTCCTCCTCCTCCTTGAAGGGCAGGGGGAGGGGGAGGGTTAAACTTGACCTCAGCAGAGCACCCCGCCCTCCACTTATGGACGATTGCTTTGAGTCATTAACCATTAATATTTCAGTCTCTCTTAACCACAAAAGTGTTGGTTAACATGCTTAAATTAATGGATTATTAAAAGCTTCATCTTGGGAATTTACATGGGAAAAGTATTGCAACAAAATTACAGATGATATCATGAATGCTCAAGATATTAGACATTACAGGTGATAAATGTTCAGCTTCCCCGTGTTCTCTTCAAAACATGCACCCTAATCATACAGACAAAATACTTTAGTTTTTGTCACAGATCAAAGGGCTAAGAGAGATGCAATCAAATGCGCTTATTTTGGTAGACAATTTACACATATCTTTCTGCTTTTCATATTCATATATGATGGATGCCATTGTCTTTGACATTTCCAATTGCAACAGGCGTATATGGCAGCGCATACAACTACTACTAAATTCTTTAAAAATATCGGAGATTCCTAAGGCTAAGATCTTCAAAGCTAACAAAAAGTCTGTTCAAATTCTGTAACCCACTGCAGTTCATTGTTCACAGTTTTAAGTATAATATATGTAAAAGTTAAATCATAACCCCACCTCCAGACATTTTTCAGATCCACTGCTTTAAATTTATGCTCCAATGCTTTGAACTTTAACCTCAATCCTTTCATGAGAGATATGGGAATTGGCAAACATCACTGCAGCAACAAGAGATTAAAATGTATAACCAAATGAAGAAAAAATTTTTAATGCATAATTTTATATAAGCCATGATAAAGTTTCAGTCCTACTTCTACTCTTAATGCAGGAAATAGGCACTTAGTTGTGTCGTGTTTATGTGTATCAGATGGGAAATAATAAAACAGTTTGAAGTGAAAAAACTTGTAAATGGCCTGAAGCTAGAATTTAATCTGAATGGCCTCTTTGCCAACAAGCTTAATGAACAAAATATTCTTAAGCACAAGGTCAAGCAAATAAGCAGAGAGAAAAAAAAATGTAGCAAAGTTTTTGCTACCTAAACTCATTCTCATTTGCAAACTTAGCAATTACAGTCAACATTTCTGAAAGTCTGGTGCAAATTTGTCTGCTTTTTTGCTAGAGAAATAAAAAATAATTGTTGGGGTTTGTAAAAATGAAAGGATTTCAAAAATATTGATCTGAGATATTATACAGAAATATGAAAGGAATGCTCCAAGGTAAAATGTGATTGCTTTTTGCCTAAGAATTCTTCTGGTTCACATTTCTGTTATAATGCTGCTACATTATGTTTTCTCTTACTGGAATATTACATATACAGAAGGAAGGAAGAGACCTTGGGACTTGGACAATTTACCTACATTTAGTTCTAATAGTATAATTAGACAGGAGAATCAGTGATACTGCAGCTAAAAGCTAGAGATGAACTAACCATTGCTTTATCTTCTGTTGCCATGGACTACATGATGAACTCTGCAGTGACCTAAATTTATTACAGAATAGTGCTCGTTGCTGCTGTACTAAGCACTCCATTGCAATTACAGCACATTAGCCAGAAGAGTGAATCTCTAGGGAAAATGTCTAGTCTTTTAATCAAGCAGTAGAAAAGTCAGAGTGAACAAAAATTGCACTGCTGTATATATCTGTAGTCAATCTGTAAATGTACATCTAACAGCCGTCTTAATTTTGCCCAGAAAACATTTCTATTATATACAGGGGTCATGACTGTAGAGTTCACTCACTTAATCTTTTCTGTACTTCAGTGAATTTTTTCCCGTATTATATTCTCAACCCTTCTGAACTTTGTTGGGAACACCAGAAAATTAAAATAACCAGTCTTAGGATTTCACCTTTAGACTGACCTATTTCAAATTAGAATAATCCTTTTTTTTATTATTTCACTGGTGTGTGTCACAAATCTGAAGATGTGGGGAAAGCACACTCTGAGCTTGAAGACAGGCACAATTTTCTTGAAAGCAGCTTTTAACATTTAATGGGATCTGTAAAGCTCACTTTACAAATATTCTGAAATTGGATAAGTCATTCATTTGTTCTAATGGATAAGACAAAAGTTTTTGTAAACAGAGTTTTCAAAACATTACTAATGAGTTTTCAAAAAAGCAACTGTCATTTCAGTAGCATTAGCTGAATGTGCTGAAGGTTAAAAAAATACAAATTTGAATTGCAGAAAAAAAATAGGTCATGAAATTTACGGTATATCTTAAAGTCTGTCTATGGGCTGGGTAAAGGAGGAAGATTTCAAGCTCTCTTTACTTCTATTCAAATGAACAAAGAATTCCTAATGCTTTCAGGGAAGGCAGGAGCAGGCACAGAGGTGATTCACATGACCCAACCTTAAATACCTGCCTGAGACACTAAAGCCAGGAATTTTTCTCACTCTGGGCTACCTGTAATATAACTGGAGAGGGCTGGTCACCTCCAGAGTTCTGGCTGGCACTGTGCAACTCTGAATCACCGTCTGAATGCCCCTAAAAATTCTTTTTCCTGCATAAAATACCATCTAAGGGCAATTAGGATCCTGACTTGGGTACATAATGTTAGATGTCTGGAGGTGACTGATGCATTTTTTCTGTGCTCAGTGAAAAGAAGGGAAATCAAAATAAGGAGTACCTCTCATGGCAACATAAGAATATGATTTTGGAAACCTGGCTGTAAATCAGGTTTCTTGGTCACTTGTCTGGGTAAGGATTTTCAGAGCTGCAAAACCAAAGGGCTCATTCTTGTTTTTCTCATTCTCCTCCTTTAGATGTAAAAGAGAACATGCTATAAGCACAGTAGTAAAACAATGTGTATGCAGGACAGAATAATTTACCTCCCAAGACCTTTCCGACTTTTTTTTCATTGTGAATTTAGAACCATCACCCAAGGAAAGCCCAAGTTACATACCTTTGTGACCCTAGTAAATAACTGACTTACATTTTCTGAAGGAGCTCAGTTCCACAAGACTAGTAGAATTTTATTTGTGACTACAACATCTTTTATGAACTGTCAGTTCTGTTGATAAAATAAAAATTAAGAACGAGATACTGTACACTTGTGCCATTCATTTATGCTTCTCTCCATTAATCTATTTCTACAATGATTGCTAAAAGCCTTATCATAATATTTCAGTAAGCACTTTGTGGTATATTCTGTGAAATATATGGGTCACTGAAACACCTTCTAAAAGGTGGGAAAATATATGCCACATGCATTATAGTGAATTGCAGACATTACAGACTCATCTCTTTGCAATCTATTTCTTCCCATTAGTTCTTTAAGCCCTAAACAGAGAGAACTTGAATGGCATGTCAGAAATACATATGAAAAATGCAGAGAGAATTGTACCCATATCTGCAGACTGAATAATGTGAAAGCTATTTAGCACAGAGAACAGATAACACTCTTTGAGACTTACTGTATCTAAACTGTCTGCATTTTTAGAGCACCTTAAAAAATGCTGTCTATCTCAGATATTTTTAAGGTGTAGCTGGTATGTTGTTTGACATTTCCCTTCCCAGCACATTCTTCCCATCTGTGTGGAATAAGAATTGTGGAGAACTTGAGGAAATCAGCCTGCAACACTGTTGTCAGAAGCTCAAAGAAAGACTGAGTAAGAATAAAGTAAGATGCAAAATATTTCCTGGAGTGTGAGTAGAGTTTTAGAAAAAGAAATCTGGGTTGTTTGGATAGAGACCTTAAAAAAAAAAAACTTAGCTAACAGATGCAAACAAGTGAAGACAAAGGGGGGGGGGGAAGGAAAGGAAGTTTACTGTGAAAGCAGCGAGTCACAAATGACATTTTCTCACAGTAGAAATTAAGGAAATGAAATGAGTCTTCAGGAAGAGTGACAAGTGCAGCTGTCTCTGCAAATAGCTTTAGAAATCAGAGGTTAAAGTCAATACACTAATTTAACAACAGCACTCACTTGGCACATTTGGATAATTTTCCTTCTTTAAAGGGAATCACAATTACATTTTCAATCTCACTGAAGGTTTGTGAGGTAGAATAATAAAATTACATTGTACAAATGGTTGCAACACAGCATAAAACAAAACAATAATTTTCTGCACTATTTCACTTAGTTCCACACTTCACCTGGAATTCTTAGCATCCTCAAGTAAATTTAACATTTCTCCATAGTACTGTATTTGTTGGAGCAGTCCAAATTAAGGAGAAGGACTAAAGCAGATGTCTCCTTGGTACATATAACATTTTCACCTTTAATAATATAGAAAACCTTAAAGTAAGAAAATAAAACATGAAAACATTTAAGCCTGTAAAAAATACCTGTTTCATTGTTGTGGATTTATACATACATGTACACTTACGTATAAGTGCATTCAACAATGATTTTTTTTCTAGTACACTTTACTGATCCTTATTTATAGTTGAAAGCTACTTTACTCTTAGGAGAAAAGCTTTAGAGATTTCAGAGGAGCTGAGCTTGCTGGTTTAACTACATTCAACATCTCAAAATGATTATAATGATGACTACACTCTAGTTGCTTGATGGGAACATTTGGCAGTATAGTAATTCTCCTGCTGTTATTATTTGATGTGCTTTCATGATTATTTGTATGAGGACAAAGCACTATAAAAGGGTTAGACATAAGCAGGCACCTACATCAACCCACACAGAAAAAGATTCTTAAGATGCCAGTAAAAGAAAGGGAATATATAAAGGCTTATACAGCTTCTCAATCTAATTTATTTTTTTTCTGGTTTTATTATTGCATATAAAAGAGCAATCTGAGGTGAGACTGAGGCCAGTGTATAGAAAATAATTGTGGTTTTGGCACTCATTTTCAAGTTCTGCTAAATGTTTTGGAATTGCTTTGATGCTACAATAATATTTCAGAATTACATGTATCAGTAATATTAAGAAGGATTTGTTCTATATTCTATGTTTCTTTTCTCCATCTTCTCATTCAAAATCACTCTTATTATTCTGGCTCAAGGAAATTAGATCATCTCAATCACAGAATCACAGAATAGATAGGGTTAGGAGCTGCTACAAGGTCATCTAGTCCAACCTTGCTCAAATGTAATGTACTCTAGTCCCCTAGAGTACATTACTCATATATGTGTCCAGACAGCTTTTGAATAACTCCAGAGATGGAAACTTCACAAGCCATCTGGACAATTTGTTACGGTGCTCAATCATCCAATAAAATAGTTCTTCCTAATACTCAGGTGGAACTTCCCATGTTTCAGCTACTGTCCATTGTCTTTTGCGTTGCCGGGAATCACCGCAGAGAGCTTGGCTCCATCCTGCTGCCACTCTGCCTCCAGATACTTAGATAAGGTCGTCTTGCAGACGTCTCTACTCCCGGCTAAGCAGTCCCCACTCCCTCAGCCATTCCCCATAAGCTAAGAGCTCCAGCCTCCCTTTGTAGCCCCCCACTGGACCCACTCCAAGAGCTCCACATCTCTCTTGTGCTGAGCCCAGAACTGCTCAGAGCATTCCAGGTGATGCCTCGCCAGGGCCAAATAGATGAGGAGGAGGAGGATCACATCCTCCAGCCTGCTGTCTCTGCTCCTCTTAATGCAGTTCAGGATACCATCAACCTGCTTGGCTGCAAGGACTTGCTGCTGGCTCTGAAGAGCTTGTTGTCCACAATGACTCCCAGGCCCTTCTCCTCAGAGCTGCTTTCCAGCAGGTCAGCCTCCAGCCTGTGCTGCTGCACTGAATTATTTTTCCCCAGGTGCAGGACCCTGCCCTTGCCTTGGCTGAATTTCAGGAGGTTCCTCAGTGCCCATCTCTCCAGGCTGCTGAGGTCCTTCTGAAGGGCTGCACAGCCCTCTGGGCTCTCGGCCGCTCCTCCCAGCTTCGTGTTGTCAGTGAAATTGCTGAGGAGGCCTCTCTCTTTTCATACAAATCACTGACGCAAAAGTAAAACAAGAATGGGCCCAGTATCAACCCTTGGGGCAATTAATCACAGGCCTTCATCTAGGCCCCATGCAACTGATCACAACCCTCTGAGACCCGCCATTCAGCCACTTCTCAGTACATCTCACTGTCCATCAGCCACTCTGTGCTTCCTGAGCTTGCTTGTGAGGACATCCTGGGAGAGAGTGTCAAAGGCCTTGCTGAAAACCACGTAGACAATATCCATGGCACTCCCCTCGACTATCCAGGCAATTGTCCAGTCACAGAAGACAATCAAGTTGGTCAAGCACTATTTACCTTTGGCACATCCATGCTGACTCTCTTGTTCACTTTTTCATCTTTCATGTGCTTAGAGAGGGACTCCAGAGTTCTATTTTACTGCCTTTTCAGGGACTGAAAGGGGGGAGGCTGACTGGATGGTACTTTCCTGAGCTCTTCTTCCTGCTGTGTTTGATAACTGAGGTGACATCTGCTTTCTTCCAGTCCTCGGGCACTCTCCTGACTGTCACCTTTCAGAGATGATTGTCAGTGGCATTCCTAGGGTCTTTACCAACTCATATATCCCATCAAGGGCCCATGGACTTGTGGATGTCAACTAAACAGTCTCTAACCTGATCCACCTCAATCAAAGTAAAGCCTTCCTTCCTCCAGACCATCTCCCTGTCCTGTGGGTCAGGGATGGGATCCTGTGGGATTCCCGAGAGCTGGCTATGTCAGTGAAGATCAATGCAGAGTAGGCATTCAGTATGTCTGCCTTCTTTGCAGTCACTGTATCCAGGGTCCCTGTTACACCTAGTAGAAGGCCAGTGTATTTTCTAGTGTTTGTTTTGTTATTGATGTGTTGGAAGAAGGCTTGCTTGTAATCCTTGCCATCCTTGGCCTGTTTTTGTTCCAGAGAGGCCTTTATCTCCCTCACTGCACTTCTGTATACTGCAACAACATCCCAATATTCATACCTGCTTCGACCATGTGTATTTCCTGCTTATGTCTGAGTTTTAACAGGAGTTCTTTGTTCATCCATGCAGCTCTCTTATCCCTTTTGCTCAGTTTCTTTCCATGGTAATGCAGCATTCTTGTGCCTGAAGGAAGTGACCCTTGGATATTAGCCACCTCTCTTGAAACATCCTTTACTCCAGGGCCCTTTACTATAGCATTTCAGGAAGTTATAGTCAATGCTTCCCAGGAACCTGCTGGGCTGTTCTTGGTGGTGTTGTTCCTTCAGCTGATATCAGGGTAGTGAAAGCACCCATGAGAACTGGGACCAGTGACTGAGGCTGTTGTTACAGCTGTCTGTAACCACTTCTTCTTCTTCTACTTCCTCCTCCTCATCAGGTGGCCTGCAGCAAAAACTCACAGGACACTGTTGGCTAGTCTGGCCTTGAGTGCTAACACAGAAAAACCTCAAATTGCTCATCCTCTGCATACTGGTCTCTAAATCTTCCCATTTTTCTCCTGTACTATGTGCACTTCAGCACTTTCCAGCAGTTAATAGAACTCAGCCTTGATGCTTCTGGCATGTAGGTAGGTACTAAAATAGACAGAAAACTGAGGCATAAAATTACTAAATTATTTCTTTAAAGCTGCAGTCTGATAGGACTGGGAATTGGACCAAAGTTTCCTGCAAAACTGAGTTCTTAAGTTCTATCCACTAGACTAGTCCTCATTGACTCATATGTGCTTCTCTGTGGGAGTGATCAAGAGCTAAACCCTGAAAGATGCCTGGCTTTTGCACTGGAATTACTGCTGGAAATAATCTTCTTGAAAGACCATTTAACATGTGGGAGGGCAACAGCCTTATTAATTCCACAATGGCTTTTTTCCCCCTTTGTATTTTAAAATTTTGTGATTAATTCCTCACATAAGTTGTCCCAGACCTTTCTGTGCCACACAGCTTTCCATATTAGCTGACCAATACTTCATTTTTTTGCCCTTCACCTATCACAGTCTCCAATCTGTAAGTAAAACAGATTTAATTTCATTTTTAACTAACCCCCTATCTTCTGGGCACAGAGAGATTTCCTGCATTGCTTGATGGCACTTGCTAGGGTTCAAAAAGAGAGAAATAATGTCAACATTACAAAAATAATACCCACATCTGCTTTGTTTTTCAGCAAAATGAGGTTTATTCTTGTAACTGGATTCAAACACATTTGGAAAGGTCAAAACTTGTTCCACAGTGTTCAGACATTTTCTGAAGCATCCAAAGCACCATCAGCTTAACTCGGACCACATATTTTTCTAGAATTCATTCAAATTATTGCTTCCTAGTTATTTTGTGAAAACACACTGAACTGAAAAATTTTAGATAACGGTATTTTTTTTTACTTCATCACTTTTTATTGAAGGTCTGAACATCAGTATATTTGCAATTCAAGCTTTTTAAGGCCTCAGGATGTAATATGATAGTTAGTGCCCTGAACAACAGCTTTTTACAGGACATCTCAGAAGATATTAAATTAATTTCTTAAATAATTAGGCAAAAGGTACTAACAAACTACCTCCTCTCATGCTTCTGTGTTTCTAGTGTATAATCATTATACCAGTATATAATAATAAGTGTGATAGATATTGAAGGAATAGACATCACTTTAGGTTAAACATCAGACACACTAGTTTGATCTGGAATTAAGGTTGATGACAGCATAAGAACATTTAGTATTTTACTCTTATAGTGAGAAGTATTCTTTAGATTTGAATAGCTGCTAACTATTTGTTCACTGTACCTTTTTCTTTCAAGGTCAATGCTGCAAAGAAAAAAATTTTTAAATAAACTAATTTCTCCCTTTAATGCTTCCTATGTCTTTCAGAGCCTAATGTATTTTCTAATCACATTACAATGAGTTTGCTTTCTAAATGAATCTCCAACAGAGAATTCATTCAGAATTACCAGCCTGTCATCTTTCTGTAGCAGACTTGGGATTCTGAGATTTAGAAAAGATTCATTGGTAATGGACCTCCTATTTTACTGCTTTGCATTTCAGTGTTACGTATTATTTTGAATTCCCTTCCCTTACCTACATATTCAAACCTTTTCAAAGGCAGAACAGGTGTCTGCTCCATCCCAAACAAGTAGATTCCAGGAGGTCACCTTCCAAGTAAGCCTTTTCTGCAACTCATTATCTTAATTGTTTTCTTTCTTTGATAACACTAACTTAATAGTGATGACATCAACTGTCACTGTAGGGTTTTTTTCTCCATAGTTTATCCACAATACATAGTTTACAGATCAAAGCAAGCCTGATCCTTCATTCCATGTGACATGAATTTATATGAATACTGACTTTTGAAATCTACTGGTCTCTTCTATAGTGTACAGGTCAACAACTTCCAAGTGTGATAGCAAGATATGGGCAATGGGACTCAGTGCAAGGACATCAACACCTTACTGCTTCCCTGGCATGCCTTCACATAGTGTAAGATATTAGTTGCTGCAGGTAGAGATTAAAGACTCTCAAATTTTTCCTAGGCTCACTGTAGATAAAGGGCTTGCGGGCTTCATGTGTTCATTAGCTTGCCCTCAAAACAGAGATTTCCAGCATAGTCCTGAAAGAATCACCTATAAAAGATAAATGGCTTTCTGAAAATTATGTTTTTCTGATGAAGGGCACCATACCCAGTCACAGAGAGCATAATATCTTGTTAGTGATAGTACTGTTATTTTGAAAAATGAATACTTGTTATATCAATACTACCTGAATTATAGTTTGAGCGGAACATTAGAGTTTTCACATTAAAAATTTGTTCTTTTTATCTATAGAATTAAGGCAGTTAGTAAGTATATGAAGTATGGTATGGTTTTGAATTTATTTTAAAAAATCCAAAATTATGTTGGAAAAATAATTTTGCTAGCATTCTCTGTAGTTCTTCAAAAGCAGCTACTACCAATACTGTTGCTTGATAAAAATTGTTATACCTACTCTGAAGTAACAATTATGAACACATTTCTTCATGAAACAGCATTCATTAAAACTGGATATGCTCTGAGCTGGAAATGACACTTCACCAACTAGTCATTTTTTCTAAGTAATATATACTTTATAATATGGTGTTAGCAAGGCAAACAGTAGCAAAATAGTCACTTTTACACCCAAAAGGTGAATCAGACCATCTACTAAGAAAATTTGTCAATTAAATGGATGCTGTCTGCACTTAGTACTTACTGCCATCCAGATTCATGATCTGTGTTCTTATTATTCACATGCTGCAGCTTCTCTTCTTCAAGACATTTTCTCAAATGTTGATTTAGAAATAAAATTATTAACCTAGAAGTGGCCAGCAGAATACATATATAAATTCCTTAATCTATTGATATGAAGATATTGAGGTAGTTATTGCTTGCTTAGGAGCACAGTAGGGACAGACCAACAGGACAGACCACAGATTTAAATGCATATACCATGCTCAGCTGATACAAAAAGATCATCTCCCTCACATACAGCCCAGCTGCACAGCATTGTACCAGGTAACCTTCTGTCCCAGTGTTTTTGATCCACATCAGGACTAGCAAAGGCTGCTCAGTTTGTATGATAATGAAAATAACTGAAGTAAAAAGTTCAGTAAAAAGTAAAAAAAATAGAAGTAAAAGTAAAAGGCGTGTTTTAGTGATCTGGGGGATGAATTGTGGCATATCAGGCATGGTTTTACTGAATGCTGCCATGAATCCCTAGTGTTGGCTGGGAGGGGCAGTAGCTCCCAAAACCACTGAATGTTTAACAGGTCTGTGATTCGCCTCTCCTCCATATTTTGTTTACTGAGTCCAGCCCTCTCTATTAAGAAAGCAGAGAAAAGAGAAGAGAAAAGGAGCTGTGTCTTCTCTTTTAGTTTTTCTTGGGTGCTGTTCTCAGACGAGAGCTGCAACAGGATCAGATACTCAGGTTTTCAAGGACACAGCATGACAACAGCAAATGGGGAAGCATTACAATTCACATAGGCAGCTTGTTTTATATAGTTAATCACCTGCTTAAGCGAAGCTGCTGTTTTGTGTGAAGTTCCTTGCTTTGCAAAGCAGAAGCGGTTTTCATTCATGAGTGACCAGTTGCCTACTCAGACATCCATCTGTGTTTTTCCTGCTACACCAACGCATACTGAACAGAAGGTTCACAAAGAAAAAACTGAATATTTGGATGACTACATTTTACTGCTTTTTGTATGTTAAAATACTGAATGAGTAATGACTGCTTACCTGGCAACCTGCCATTATGAATACTAGCAACATATTTTGTATTTATATAGGTCACAACGCTGAGAAGTGTCATCCTTGAAAGCCCTAACCTTTCTTTTTCTGGACACTTTGTGACTCATTGACTGTATGTTTTGCTATTCAAGGGGGTGTTCCAAAAGCTATTATCATCGCTGCAAGTACACATAGTTGTTTAGGATGCGTTGAGAATACATGACTTAATTTTAAACAGATTTTATTTTAACAACCATTTCAGCAGACATTTCTTCTGACTCTTACATATTAAGGCTGTTTTTACTTGTAGACTCTGTTTTAGCACTGAAGAGAAATAACACAGTTGGTTAACCACAATTTAAAAATAACTATGAAGTCCTTGAAAACAACCAACATACACAGGGAGCTATGGAAGCCTCGAGATATCATTTAGTTTTCTTCCTGCCCAAAGGCAGAATCAATTATGCTATTGTCAGCCTTGACAGATGTGAGTCTGCGTTGTTTTTAAGACTTCCAGACTGCATATATGTGGCAAGCTCCTTGGCTCTCTTTTCCCGTGCTTTGCTGTCCTTATCCTTTGAAATGTGACTTTTTCTACCAGTGGTTTAAGGTTACTCTCTCTTGGGCTGCCTGCCACAGGCACAGAAATGAGGTGCAAGCAGGGTCTGACTTGTGTCTCCAGTCTATGCCTTTGTGCCCTATCTGTTCCTTAGCCAGAACACTTGTCCCCTGCTTAAGAGTTCCTGCCATCTATCCCTGAAACTCTAGGAAAGAAAAATGCAGTAAGTGTAAAATATATGCCGTCCAATTTGCCAGGAATTATTCGCTATTATGTTTGCTCAATAAATGTTAATACTGCAATTAGATATCCCCATTTGAACATCTCAGCATTGGAAGGGATTATAACTCCTGAGACCAGAGTATAATATAATGGAAAGAAAGGTGTCAAATGTTCGTACTTTTGTTTTACATAAAGATGTGTACATATCTATATAGCGCTTTCCCATTTGCAAACTAGCACGTGTATGTAATGTATCATTACATGCATTAAGTTGGGCCAATACCACTGACTTTTCACTAGCAACACAGTGTTTCAGGCTTCTCAAATATCTGCTGTCCCCCAGCCAAAAACCCCCAACAGCTGAAGACATAAATCTTGGAGTCAGCAAATTAAAAAATAGACACTTTGTTATACCACAGTATTTCCCTCGACTTTCTCAGTAGTATCATTTGAAGCCTGCTTTCTAAAACAGAAGTTGAACAAATGAATCCTTCTGTCCTCACTTTCAGTTGTCAGCAGTGCTTCAGTGTGAGATGAAATAAATTGCCAGTCTCTTTCATCTTCTATAATCAGCTCTGCACAGCTGAGTACACCCACAGCCCTGCAAGCTGCCTCTGCCAGCACTAATTCTGTGTGGAATGGGAAGTCTTTGTTAGTGCCATGTTTCTAAAGTTCTACACAGGAGTGGGTTTTATTATTTTTATTTCTCCCTTTTTCTCCTCTGCACTCTTCAACTTATAAGCTTTTGTACTATTCATTTTCTGCAGGAGACAAGCTTTTAGGTGGGCATGATATTTTCAAAATATATTTGATGTAGGGTCCTTGTGTTCCTGTGGGTCGCAGCATCACTGATATTATCAATGCTTTGCAATATAATACTTATACACTGGCAATTGTTTGAAGAAGGCCTCAACTAGACTAATAGCAAGATTAAACATTTCATTTTTCACAAGTGTGAAAGCTCTAAATTCATTTCTGCTACATCAGTGCAGGTCATTATGGAGATTTACTTATCATAGCGTTGTTTTTGTCTTTTCACCATATTTGGCCTGCCCAAGAACAGTGCAAAATGACATCAGGCAAGGGAAGGCCAATTTTTCTAGATCTGCAGACATCCTAAAATTCTAGGCTGTTATCTTGTGTGAAATTAATCCTTGGGGTAGTGAGAAGCAATCAACATAAAATCTGGACGCTAAATATACAGAGATGTGGACATGGACTTTGTTAATGCACTCAGTGGGCCAGGTGGTGGACAACACAGTTGTAGCATCCTAACCTCCTGCTCATCAGCTCAAACTGAGGGCAGCTCAATAGAGAGAAATAGGATTTGGGAATGTTTTCTATGTTTTATGTGCAAGTCCCAGAAGACACGCTGAGAGAATAATCATACCCACCATCTTGCTGGCAACCTCTGTGAGTGTGGGAAAGGCCTGTTTAACACAAAAACTGTATTATGTTGTTCTCCTTCTTTCCCAGTGTCAGCCCTTGAAGGACAAAACTATACAACCTTTGATATTTGAATGCTGCCTTCTACCATCAGGCTAAGGACAGAAGTTTTCAGTCCCGTAACCTATCCTGGTATGCATTAGATAAAGGTAAACAAAAGTGCAGCATGCTACATCTCAGCAACCAATGAGTTGAAACAGTCCAGTAAAAGGAAAATAAGGCAGAGCAAAAGATCAACTTTTCCCAACATTTTTACCTAAAACAAATCCTTTTCTGCATGTTAAAAAATGTCAGTAGTAGAAGGCTAAACCACTGCCTGGTTTCTCATGGGCTGGTATGTTCTGTGCTAATGAGCACATCCATTCAGCAGTGCAACCTAGAAGGCGATGCTGCTTTATCATAAAATAATGATAATAATGTCCAGTCATGAGGCAGAAGCAGAACACCTCACTACCCTATAGAGTTTGCTTATCCTAAGACATTCAAAGCAAACATTTTTTATTGGAATTATTTTTACCGTTGTTTATTAATGCTCTTATAATTAGGCACCTACTCTTCAGAAAATTCATATTTTATCATTTGATTGAGAGAAAGTTGACCATTAAAAAAGTAGATATTATGGTGAAAGTCTATTAAAGACCACCCAACCTGGATGAAGAAGCTGAAGTATCCTAAAAGCAGCTGCAAAAGTCTCACAATAGCTGGCCCTTGTTCTCAGGGAGGACTTCAATTTACCAGATGTATGCTGGAAATACAATACAACAGAGAGGAAACAATCCAGGATATTCCTGGACTGTATGGAAGGTAACTTCCTGACGCAGCTGGTGAGTAACCCACCTAGGGAATGCACCCCACCAGACCTGTTCTTCATGAAAAGATTTGGACCCGTGAATGATAGAATCATGGGTTCATTTAGCTTGGAAAAGCCTCTAAAGGGCTGATGATTCAGACACTTTCTTGGGCAGCCTATTCCAGTGTGTGATAACACATTAAGAGAAAAATTTTTTCTAATAGCCAATCTAACACTCCCCCAGTGCAACTTGAAGCCTTTTCCTCCTGGCCTAAGGCTTGTTATTTGCAAGAAGAGACCAACCTCCACCTTTCTACACCAACCTTTCAGGCAGATGTAGAAAGCGATAAGGTCTCCCTTGAGCGTCCTTTTCTTCCGCCTTACACATCCAGTTCCCTCAGCTGCTCCTCACAAAACTTCCACTTCAGATCCTTCATCAACTTCATTGCCCTTCTTTGGACACAATTGAGCATCATCCCTGGAAATATTTAGCATGCAAGTAAGCAAATATGATTCAGTGCTGGACTTGGCAGTGCTTGGACTTCGTAATCTTTGAGGTCTCTTCCAACCTATATGGTTGTGCGATCAAGGTTACTGTGTGGCAAGTATTGTATAATACTTTTAGCAAGGTTTATATATTATTCTACCTTTTAAAAATGTTTCAAGATGCAATAAAATTTCTCCCTCTGACAAGTAGTTTTCAGTCTTGAAGTCACAGCTGAAAGTGCTGGTAATATTTTTTAAATTATTGCATATTTACTGTTGACCTCTGAATTGCCTGGTTGATCTTTGGGCACAAAGGGAAAAAAGGTACTCATTTGTCCAATATTTCTGTATGATCAGTGCACTGTCTTCCACTCTTAGAGATGAGAGGTGCAGCAGGCAGTCACTGTGCTTTTAGAACTATTGGGAGAAGGAAAAGCAGCTTTCTGGTAGGTCTCATTCTCTGCTCACTGACAAATTCTGAGATGAGGGCTCCTGAAGAATGCATTTCACCTCCTGGCTCTGATGATTTTGTGGTGTGCACATTCCTACTCAGTTATGTTGAACTACTCTAAGGAAGTCATGCAACTACAACCTCACCTCATACATTCTGTGTGAATGCTGCAAGCCTGGCATTTAAAAGCTGAATGGACACCTCAAGGAAAACATTTCTCTGATAAGGATAACTATGCCTTCACAGAGGCTGCCAAATAATTGCAAGTATGCCATAAAAAAAAAAACAAACAAAACGTGGGTGTGAAATGTCCCCTCTATTGTAAAATCATTTACAGATCAGTATAATAATATTGTTAATATTTCATAGTTATAAGTATGCAGAGTGGTGTAAAGTCCTGTAGCTATATCATAAGAGAAAATTATCCAGACCAAATGGAATACCTAACTGCCAGGTATGTCACAACATAAAGCAAGATTTGAATTTTGTTCTTCATAAGAGGCCAAAACAAAATTCCCAGATTTGAACTTCCTTGAACTTTGGAGTATATAAAATCTGAATTAAAAACAGGAATGCTGAATCCATTTGGAATGTCATGAAAAGTTAAATGTAGGTAGCACAGTGATATAAATAAAGTGTAAGGAAGTTCAAACTAAAGTATGGTTGTGACTTCTGACCATTGCACAGAGAATTTTAAATTATTCACCACAGGTTTATCTTGCCCATTCTTCAATTAGCTGTAATGTGCTTTACAGAAATTGCTATCATGGGTGTAAATATTATCATGAAAAAGAGCAGTATAATTATATCAGAGTTTATATGTCTCAGAAAATGAATAATTGGCATATATTTCTGAATCAATAAAACCTCCTATGCTTCTAGAAGGCTGTAGCTTGCTCTCTATGACAAAATCAAATGAAGGTCAGAGATTCCATCCACAGGCTCAAGATTATCCTGGAAAATAAGGCTGAAGAACTTGGACCTGAAAAGAGAAGCTGGCTTTTTCCAGCCACGTTTAATGAGAACTGAGTATGCAGGTGTGAAGGCTTCAGGGCCCAACTCCTGGCTGCGGCTGCTCACAGGATGTGATGTCCCTCTACCCAAGGGTTAGGGACATCCAGCCAAGATACAAGTACCGATCCAATATAATTTTCCTTTGTACAAATTTTCTTTCTGCAATTATGAAGGTGGCCCTCAAAAAAAAAAAAAAAAAAAAAAAAAAAAAAAAAAAAAAAAAGCCAAGACAAAGAAAAACAAACAACACAAGAAAACCAAACCAACCAACCAAACTAAAAAATCCCCAACCCCAAAACCACAACCAAATCCCCCCCAACAAAAAGACAAAGCAACCAATAACCAAACGAACAGGAAAAAAAAAAAAAAAGCAAGAAGGGCCTTTATTTATGCCTATGAAGGTGGGAATGCTGATATCCACAACAACATATAACTACTCCTTTTCCTCAGACTGATAAAGAGCAACAACCTACCTGCTTTTTGGTAAAGCTATTAAGGTCCATCATGTTAGTCAGGCAGGAGTTAGATTGCAACTATATTGGTTTTGTCAAAATTTAGTTTCATGCGAGCAATCCTTCCAACCACTAGGGAAAAGAAAGTCAGGATAACACTTACCTGAAAGTGAATGAAATCAGCACCTTTCTCCCAAAGAAGGAAGTTTAACAGCATCTGGGGTAAATGATAACCTTCTTTGCACAAAAATCTAGTTGCTTCAGGCTATCTACTGTAACAAATATTAAATCAAACCCATATGCATAACATGACAAACAGACACACATACAGTAGCTACTGTATTATTGCTGCTATTGAAATTCATCAGAAACCTGCTGCAAATGGGTTCCTTCAAGCTTCGTCACAGATGTATTTGAAAAATTTAAAGAAAAATTAAGATGCAGTATGACTATGCAGTTGTTATGTATTGCCGTTAACACAAATTAGTAGGATATATAGCCTAGTGCCAGTATTTGTTCTTTGTATAACACTAATTTCATCACTAACTTCTAATGAATAATTTTATTAGTTAAAATAGGCAGTTTAATACTCAGAAAATGGTTATGTTCCAGATAATTTTTTCCAAATACTGATCTGTGTCATTCCCGCATGTCTGTTTTCTACAAAAAAAAAACCCCTCTTTGTAAACCATGTGAATTGAATTTAGCTTTTCTTAATATGGTTTACTAAAGAGCAATACACTTGGTATAACAATAACATCCAGCTAAATGAATATTTAATAGCTGGAGCTGGGATCTAAGTAGATTAAATGAAAGTAAGTCAATGAGCAGGTGCATAGTTAGATCTTGGCACATTAAATGTCAGTAAACACAGCATTTGCTTTTCTAGGTGTATTTGTGTTTAGAAAGAAGGGTTTATTTTTGCAAAACATGCTTTATAATCCTCACAGCAGTAGACTGATTGGCAGGGGCTTCTTTCTTACCTTTCTTTGGTATAACTAGCTATTAGATCTTATTGCTGCTTCCTGTGTTTGACAGTGGTTTTCCTTTTGAAGTCAAAAGAAACTTTCTCATTAGCTACAGCTGGCACAAGGCTAAGACCACTGACAGAGAAATTTGCTTTCAATCATATATTCCCATTACCAGTAATACATAGCATATGGGTGAAAGAGACACAAGAGGCAACCAATACTTTTGGACAATGTGGAGTATCACAACCTTGACATATTGTACATTAAATTTACATTATATCCAGCAGCCAAGGAGAACATTAAATGTTGGTATTACAAGTTCATAATATCCTTTCTCCCAAGGTGCTGATATGATTTTATCCTAGGAGGATTTGTACAATTCTAGACAGAACCATGGCTTTATTAATGGTCGCTCACTAAATTTCTTAAGTTCCAGGTGCTCTGCTAGTCAGAATTCACAGACTGGCCAAATCCTGCAAATTCTGTAGGGAGTCTACAGAATGAGGTGAACAACAGGTTATCACAGGAAAAATCTTTTACAAAGTACCTTTTCTTTTCTTTTTCTTTTTTTTTTCCCTTATTGTTGTTGTATTTTCATTACTACAGTGTTGACAGATGTTGTTATATTCACAAGGCTTCTACTGAGGGAAATATCTTAAGCACATTAATATTTCTGTGTACTGGGAAAACTACTTCCATAGGTGTAGATTTCCTTCTCAGAGAATTAAAAGTTTACAGAGACACATCTGAATCCCAGTCTGAACTTCCTGATAGTTTAAGACTTTTTAGAATTAACATTTTTGCACCACTTATTACATAAATGGCACCCAAGTGTAATTCTTGGACCCAGACCTATACATACATCCAAGTTTTCCGTACTTGGTTCATGATGTAATTTCTATTGAGGCCAATGGGAGACATTCCACTGACTTCACAAAAAATACATCAGGCTTTTGGCTGAGAAAATATTTACACAGAGGAATTCACCCCACCACTAATTATAATAAGCATGTTTTAAAATTTTGCTTACAACATTTTCCATTAAGTAGAAAAGCTAACAAAGTGAAATGCTCTTTTGAATATTAATTCTGCCTTGACATTATATTGCAAAGACTTTTCTCATGACAAATTAAAAAGATCACATGAAATACATATGCTCATTTATTATACACATTCTGCTAAGACTTGCAAAAGAAAAAAATGTATCACTCAAAAAATCCACAAAAAACATTTGATCATTCTATCTGCAATTAAATGGTGATGGAAAACCACTAATTTATATATAGTTTAGATTAAAAAAAAATTGACACAAACTCAGATTGCAGTCCATGTTAATTTTAGAGATTACAACTCTATACAGGTCTCCTGGGAGTGTGAAAGCTAGCTAGTCTTTAATGTTGACAATTCTTTGTGAAAAATTGTAGTTTTATAGCTAAGATTTTGTGTATCTAACAATATTCTATTTTACTAAGAAACAGAGGAAATTTCCTTAGAACATTAAAAGAAAAGGAATCTTTTAAGAAAAAAAGCCTACTATGAAAACAAAGTTTCCACGAGTGCTGTCTTGCTAAAGCTAACAAGTTCCAACAACTGTTAATTTTGTCTGGTTCCTTGGTGGAAGGTTTATATTGCAAACACATTCCCAGTTATGCTGTAATCCATCTAAAAGGTGGCATGATATCAACACTCCCACAGCAGGCCAAGTCTGTGGGCATGAGGGTAAGAGAAGTGCATCAAAAAAGAAACAAATCTTGGTTCCTGCAGTTCAAAGACTGGTCCCATTAGGGCAAAAGGAGCTTATTTTGATTTTATGTTTTGTTAAGAAAAACTGACATGGGTTTGTTTGTGTCTATTCGGCTTCTGCCAGATGGAAAGGTTTACTCATCAGAGGCAGCTGTTTTAGCAAATTACCTCACTGTGGTATAATGACTGAGTTACAACACGCTATTGAAAAAAATCCTTTCGTTTCCCAGTGAGATCATGATAACTAGAAACAATTTCAATAAGATTTTTGATTTACTTTGGAAAGGGTTCAGTTGGAAAGACTGGTGATACAATGATGTATTTTTTTGTTCATATTTCTTTTTCATATGTATTAAGCATTTGGGTTTGTTTTGAACTAATGTATTTATAGTTTTCTCTGGAGTGATATATTTCATGTTAAAAAATATAACTGCAATTACACCGAGAAGGAAGTTACTCTATATGCAATACGTCTTACTGAAAAAACTTTTCCAAAACTCACAAAGCATTCATTCTTTGCCATTTATACAACTACTATGTGCTTACATGATTAAAATAATTACAAGAGAAAATGTAAAGCAACACAGATAGTGCAAGCTACATACAGTATGCATCCAGAATGGTTATTTGAAGAGACAAACTTTCAGAAGAGTTTAAGTGAAGTAGACTTGGCTGACTTGAAGAGCTGAAGTAAAATAACCCACATTTTCACCATGTCAGTTTCACTGCTGTAACTTTTTCTAGAAACAAGATTAGCATGTTGGAGACTAAAGTACCACAGAACCCTGGCATTTGGCAGGGTATTGGTCCCCTGGTCACAGAGGTGCCTTAAAAATTGGCTGTGATGTGCTCTGGCAGAAGCTGTGCTTCCTGTGGCTGCTGCAGCTACAGCTGCCCAGCACTCGCATTTGTTGAGGCAATGTCAGTTTTGCCAGCTTTTTTTCCCTAGCTCCATTTTGAGATATTTGTTACAGGCTGTACTTGCAAAATGAGAGGTGGATACACAAAAGGCCTTCCTTGCTCTTGAATTGGCCAAAGTGTCCTTCCAAGCAAAGGTGGTTGTAGGGAGCCTTGCCCATGCAGAGTGTCCCTGGCAGCAGCTCTTCACAGAACCTGCCCCTTCAACTGGTGAGGCTAAAAAGCAAGATCCTTGCTGCTTGCTATCTGATCAAGCTGCTCCTTTTAATCATCTTTCCTTTGACTGTTGGAGTGGAAGATGAACTTTCTCTGCTGTTCATGAATACTTTAGGACACAGCTAGAGTGATTGGCCAGATGCTAATCCTTTATGAGCCCCCGGCCTCTTTAAGAGCCACTTTCCGGTGCCAGACACTTGCAAGGTACTTGGTAAAAAAAAAATTACAATTAACATAAAAAATCTGTTCACCCTCACTAGTTTATACAGGATAAAATGAGGAGCAACAGCATTAGAGACTTGATTGCAAGACAGCTTGACACTCTTTATGACATCTGGCCACAGGCAGGGCACTCTGTACACACTGCAGCATTATTTTAGGACCTTCTGGAGAGGATATAGTACTTCAGCTTGGTTAGCCAGTTCTATGGTTGCACAGTTCATTGATCTTGGACAGCCTCTGGGGCCAGCAGCCACAGCAGCAAATTTAGTCTAGACAGAGCTCTTCTTTACTTTTATGACTGCAAGTGTATACTTAGAATGGACAACTTCACTGAGCTGATTCACAGTGAAGCCCACATTGTATTTTCAGAAGCACTGAACAACACAAAAGCCACCAGTAATTTAAAACTCCTTCCACCATACATGGTTGTCTTTCATTTTATTTCTTACCAAATGCCCATTTTTTATATGGTATTGTGAAGTTCTTTGCAGTTTCCTTCACCACTGAATCACTTCAGCACTTGTGCCATCTGCCGTGCATACTTTCACCATATATATACCACCTCTGTGATTATAACAACAATTTCTCATTATTATAATGTCTCTTATTATTAAGAAGAAATTCAAGTTCCACTGTCACTTTTGACAGTTCAAAATGAGTAATTTATTATTATTCTATTTAACTTCTTTCTTATTCAGAATGCATAACATTTACAGCTATCATATACTGAATACGCAGTATAGGGTACACTCAGTCATTGTGTAGCAAGTAACTTTACAATATGTAATATTTGTGCCTCCTATTTGTATCTGGATATTCAGCTGCAAAGTCTGTATTTTTCCTACATAATTCACATATTCTGAAACCTGAGAAGCATTATAAAAATTCTGTGTATTTATCAATAGTGAAGATCGTAATCAGATACAACAGGAGAGTCCTTTTTCAGGAATATGTTATTCAATTCCCAAATCAGAGAAAACCTTCATGATTATCCTATCTCTAGTCCACCTGAGAAACCAGCTCAGTTGAATAGCTTGTTTTTCCCTAAGCATACATTAGGGATTTATTAACCTGCAGTGTTTTCTTCTTTATATCACCAAGCATGTCATTTGGAGAAGGATCTTTAGATAGCAGCACCACTTGGGAAATCCATTGGAAACTTACACTCCTGATAAACCTTGTGTTTTGCTGGGCACTGTGAGGGGATGTGGGTATGTGAGCAGGCAGGATTGACAAGTTACAGGCAGAAAAGTGAGCTGCTGTCAGGGAAGTTGCTGGGAGCCAGGGGGAAACATACTGGGAAGAACTCCTGGGAGTGAACACTGGGGTGTGGGGCTGGCAGTGACTGCCTGAGCTGTTCTCTCTGGCCCCTTGTTAAGGCAGACAGTCCTGCAAACAGCCAGTCATCAAAAGAGTCCACAGAGCTGCTGTCTTGCATCCCCCACGTCTTCCACCAGCCATAAAAACACTTTCCAACACCCCACAGCAAAATTAAAACTTTAGTACAAAACCAAAGCCGCAGAAGCTATAAAGTGTCGCAGGAAATGAAGCAGAAAAGGACACTTTTAATGTACTATTTCCATGGAGTAGCAGGAAACGTGGAAGTTAACAGGTGACTTTAGAAGACAGATTACACCACAGGGGAAGACAAAACAACTAAAATAAGTCTGCCAGTATGACTTTGGGAAAATTTTTTCCTGAAGATATATTTGTCAAAATATGTGTGCAAATAATACCAAGATGGAAACCTTGATCTTCAGCCACATTCAAATTTGGTAGCTCTCTTCCCCACAGTACCCATGTTCAACAAATATTTTGTGAATCTGTGACAGGAATTCTTTTCACTTATTTAAATGTTCATTTGTGCATTGTGATTGCTTGGAAATTCCCATTTGGTCAAGGGTTAAGATCTGCCCAATGATGAATGAGTTTCCAAATAAACCAGAAAACACCTCTGACTGAGAAATAAACTATTTTTTTAAGGTCTTATTGTTCCTGGTCACTGTTCACAGAGGTGGCAAAACATACTGCTCTCATTTAAAAAAATCCACATATTATTTCTTCCCTGTGATATGTGGGATGCTGACTTCTCAAAGGGAAGTTCAGTAGAATTTATTTAACACAGGCAAAGGAAGACAATTTTTTCTTTTCCTTCTCAAAAGTGATGAAACCATATCCCACATAAGTGATGAACTTTCTATTCAAGACAAATTGAGTGTTTCAGACTGACCTGTTATAATTAACTTCCAAATGTTTATTAATGTTTATTAGTGAGAAGGAATAAATGGGTTTAGAAATAGGGAATGGTCTTATCACAGAGTTTATTTGTTACTGGATAGCAAATAACGTAGGATTAAACTGTGAAAACACAGTGTTTTTTGAGAAGACACTCACTGCCTTCCAAGGAATTTTAGACAGTATTTCACAACACTGAATGGCAGACAAACTGGAAATATCTGGATGAGACAAAGGACTTTCAAATGTGCAAGGTTTTCATTTTATTAACCAGAGCACATGTAACTAATCTTGGAACCCAGATAACTATTCTTTTCAAAGCAATTAGTCCTGCTTCATTAATATGCTGCTTAACATTTCTTGGGACTTTCTTTTGATTTTTTTTCCCTCATGAGTGAAGTATATTTTGAATTTTTTGAAAAGATAATTAGAATAGATTGCATGCATTAAATCTGAAAACATCTACAGGCAGGCACTCCAGAAGGCAAGAGACTGACATTCAACCTTGAAGCGTTAGAGAAGTTATGACTGAGACACGAGAGTCTCAATTTCCCTTGTATATTACAAAGAAGAGATGGATTTGGCAATGTGCAAGAAGAAAAGCTTATCCTGGCTGCTCATTAAACTTCTACCTTCCTGTGGCTCTCTAATTTTGCAGAAAGAAGTGTAAGGCAGTAGTACCATAAATGAATCAGGAGTAATTTTGCAATGTCATAATGTATAATTTGGAGAATTATTTACTATTTTATGGCATTACCAGATATTACATAGTTCTAACCATATTAGAAATTAATTAAACAGGCATTCTTATGAGTCCTGCTATCAGCTAAGAGTTTTGTCTTGGTTTGTTTTTTCCTTAATAAAATTCAGTAGTTATCATTCTGTCTTGATTTTCTTGGAATCTCTTTATGGGTCTTGATATGACAGAAGACATGAAGGTGATGGCATTTCCTGTCTGCCAGTTGAAAACCTCACAGTGAATATCAAGATGCAGTGCAGAAGCCTGGATGAATCTTTGCTTCAGAGCACCTAAAGACAGAGAGCTTTTCAGATGAATCTTTGCTTCTCAGCACCTAAAGCCAGAGAGCTTTTCAGATCTCATCTGCCATGATGGTACCTAACCCTCAACAAGTCAAATAACATCATTTAAATGAAAGCTTTTTGGTCCAGTGCAGGGAAAATGTGAGAAACTGAGGTACCATTCCCAGAAGTCCTTTGACAATAAAGGAGCAGTGTTAGAGAGGCAGCTACAGTAGGAACTTGCAATGTGTCTCTTTGCCCTATGAAAGATACATGTGTCCAAAGACTTTTCCAAATACACAATATTTTTTTCCTTGCCTGATTTTTAAGTGACCTTTGATTTGGCACTGCACTGGTGCCCCGAACATGGTGGAGTCTGGAGAGATCACTCCCTCTGCCATCAGAGATAGGTAGTAGTTCCATTTCATATTTAACAAGGAGTGATTTCAGATGAAGGAGGAAGTGAAAAGAAAGCAACAAAACTATTGGAATGCCTCATAAAAAGGTCTTTCAGTGCAAATCTCCCTATTTCACATTATCAGGCAGTAGCTGGATCTATTCCCTCCCTTTTCAGTGATAAATAGTTTTTATTGATAAATTCCAAAAGTCTGTAATTCTATTACCACTACTACTGAAAATTCAGAGCAAATAGCGGCTTAACCACACAGGCTTCTGAAGAAAATGGACAAAACTGTGAGCTCTGCCTGTCTCTGTTGGATTCAGCTGAGGCATTTTCTGCTGCAGTGGTTTGTTCTAGTATGTGAGCTTTGAACTAGGGCAGCTGAAGAGCCAGTACATATTCACATCTGCCATGCCCACTTCAGGGCAGTAACCTTTGGCAGCAGCACAAAGGGACAGCTGAGAGCAATAACCTTGTAAATATCCCCATTACATCTTGCCAGAAACCGTAAGTCAGAGTCCCTGACATGAAAATGTTATCTGGAAGATGATGGAAGATTTGTGATGCATTTTTTTCATGTCTCAAAATAACGTCTCATCTTTCCCTGGTCTGTGTGCCTCCTTGCTCCCACAGGCGCATCATTTCTCATCGTTTCTTTGCTTCACACTGCCACTGCAACTAATTCACCTGGAGCAAAATCCTGCTCATTTTTGTTGCCAATCCAGCTGATCAGCACAATGCAGTCTGAGGGTTATTTTCTTTTTTTTTTTTTTTTCTGGAAGCGTAGTTAACTGGATAAACCCTCTACCCAGCAGCATTGCAATTGACAGCCATTTCTCAGAGGCAGCCTCCCTCCCTCAGTGTGCTGAACCATTACACAAGCTAAACTCATCATGTGTGAGGGCCAGGCCAAAAACAGAGCCCCAGGCTTCTTGAAACACAAGCCAATGTGTTAAGCAGCTAAGCACTCAGCCTGCCTGCCCTGTGCTGTAGCTGCAGCAATTCTGTGACCATCTCGTGGGGCTCTCTGTAAGTGACTTGCGGCTTCCTAACTGATATGCCTTGGTACAGTATAATCACGAATCCCTAACAACAGCTCTGTACAGTATATTGCTAGTCTAATCAGGTATTTTATTGGTAGAGTATACTTCCTGAAGCTAGCATTTCATTTGCCTCCTTTGCCTTGTAGAAATCCTGCTGCTGAGGCCATGAATAGCTGTAAAGCTAATGGCCTTTCTCAAACTCCCCCTTCTGAGAGAGAAAGAGAGAGAAAGAAATCATAGTAATCTCCAGCCTTTTGTGTTAAAATAGAAAGAAAACAAGAATCATTCAAAAATGATGTGCCAGGCAGCCTGTATTAATATTTATGCTGACATTAATATTGATAAGAATGCACCTTATGCTTTGTTGTCTATCCCCAGCATCCCTAAGTCCCCTGTTATTCAGGCTAGTAGCCATTACCTTGCATCTCCCTCTGTACACAAAGCTTCAAACAGCCTTGGCAGGGCTCCAGCTCACTTACGCTTAAATGGACACTCAAGCTTCGACGGACACACAGCTAAATAGAGGCCAATAATTCAATACAGTATGACTGTACTGGGGCTTCTAGTAAATCCATCAGGCAGTAAATATCATCTGAAGCCAATGCAAGCTTTTATCTTTCCAATTTTGTGTATGTCTGTGTGAAGCCCAGGCATTCAGCGAATCATGTAATTTATTCTGCAGTGCAGAGCCTGGGCTGTCTCAGACATCATATTGACTTTTTTTCCATCTGTCAGGGGCAGTCACTGCTACGCTTTTGTGCAAACGCATCACATTGCATTTATTTATTTATTTAATCCACTCTCTAGCGCAATTGGGCAAGGACACATTTTTGCAGATCAACAAATACTGAGAAAAGCATCTGAATATCATTACAACAGCATGTTAAACATTTGTCCTAACCAGTTTGTTAAATCAGCAAATGCACTTCCAGCAAATGCTTGTAATGGCTCAGAAAAGACTCCCTACTGCAATGTTTTATTAAGCCTCAAATATGCCCTGTTATTTTCTTTTGCTCTTTAGGTCAGTGGAGATGCCAGTATAATGTAAATAATACCAAACAGCTGGGCTTATTGACTTGTGTTCTGTGTTTGAGAGGATATTCGGATACAGTGGATGATACAAATAAAAAATTATTTAGTACAAATCAGGGCAGTGTTCTTTTCCAGAGCAGTAGGGACAAAACTGCCCTTTCAGGGAGGGAAGATGTGCACACTCCATTAGAGCAGCTAGGCTGGCTGGCCGAACCTTCATTCAAGGAGTGGGCATGTGGCATCAGTGCCAACTTTATCCTTGGGGTCTCTCTGTATACTGGGGGAGGTGACAGGAGAAAAGCACTAAGTCTAGCACTTAAAGCTAGCATTTGCTAACACTGAAGGACTGTTCTGCCTGGGAGATACAAAACAAAAGGCCTTGGCCAGGAGGTTCAATGTCAAAATGGCACACTGTGGAAAGCTTGTGACAGCATGGCATATTTTAGCCGCTGGACCATATATATTGTGTGTCCCTGTTATATCAAAGGAATTAGTCAACTATCTCATTTCCCTGAAATAAAGCTAGCTTTTATTTTCAAGGGAGACAGATGAGACTTACCTAGCTGTCTACTTTAAAAAGTAGGTCCTCTTTTGGAAAAACTCACACATTACATATAAAAACTTTTTTTTTTCTTAGACTTTCCAAACATGTTGCACAACAATGTTGAGTACCTATCATACTAGCATGCAGAGCTTGGTTCAGAAATGCTCCATGGTTACAGATACAAAAAACATGCCTCTGTGGGAACTCACCAAACTTAGAGCCCAGACCTGTGTGTTTCTACTGTCTTTAGTGCTCGTGACTTATTTTAGGGGGTTTTAGTACAGATGCATCCACGCCATAGGCACAGTTCCCTTTTTAACCAGTGGTAATCAAATTGCAAGGCCAAACTTGAGCTGCTAGCATCTGTCTTTGCAACAAGAGGATTGCAAGGACAGAGGAGGAGTGCTTGGTGGTTGCAATCCTATGTGGCAAGATTTCTGGCACCAGGGCTGAGTATGAGAACATAGAAAGATGAGATATGATGACTACTGTGGCCTTCATCATGGCAGTGCATCATGGCAGTGCAGGGAGATGATGACTACTGCAGCCTTCATCGTGCATGATGCAACAGCAAACACTGCAGTCACCCTGATATGGGAGTTTTCTTCCTTTTCACTTTTCCTTTAGCCCAGGAAAGCTATTATATTCCAGCCTGTGCCTCTCCTGAACCCTGTAATTCAGCAATTGATCAGAGATTCTGTTTTGCTCTGCTGGAGTGGGCATGGGAGATGTGTCCTACCACAGGCATCTCCTTGACAACAACAATTCTTTAGCGATGCAGGAGTCTGAGATTCATACTCCAATCTGGTACCCACCTGAGGGCAGTGTCCATAATCAGATACGCAGCTGCTGCTGTTGGGCTATAAACTGGAACACTGAGGACCACTAAGACAGATTTATTACCACTGACATGTACCTGATGTCTGGCTCTTCAGATATTTTTTTCTTGGGCCAAACCAGCATCCTTTCCTAAGCCAAAGGCAGGGATACCATGGACTCAGGAAAATACAACTACATAACAAGGAAACTGGAAGACAGCCGGCAGATTATCTGCCAGGACAGAAAAAGGAAAACAGTAAGATAGCATCCAATGTGATCTTCCAAAAATCATAAAATATTTGTGAAGGTCATGAGCCACTAAGCTCTCCCATAGAAAATTGAATCAAAAATGTAAATTTCAATAGGTATAGTCAGTAGGCTCTACCCAAAAAAGAGAGCTCTCCTTGTCCTTGCTCAGTTCCAATAAAAGTGAAAATCACACATCCAGAGTGCCTTGTGGGACAGGGCTTGAGTTCAAAGCCATCCCACACCTTTGCTTGATCTTCACTGCCAGATAAAGTATTTGGCTTATGTCACTCCAGACTCAGACAAAATACAAGGCTCTCTACACCACCAGAAATTTTAGATGCAGCGGAAGAACATCATCAAGATAGCAACAGAACACAGACATAGTTGTTTAAATAAAATAATGTCGTATAATTCCTCTCAGACAATGTACCTCCAGCACAATTTGAACCCCACAGGCAATCATAAACTGTAGAAACTCCGCATTTTAATAGGGTAGGGCACATTAAGGAAGAAGTAATTAATGATAATACTGCTGTTCCGTGGGCATGATAGCTCTAAACCAGTTTTGCTTGAATTTTCAGTAGCTTTCATTGTTTTGGATTTTTTTTTTTCCAAATCAGATAAATCCACAACAGAACTGAGAAATCAAAACTATGTTATTGCTGGTCCAGGTCCTTGTAGATATTAAATATTTGAATGATACCAGCTATAATGAAAACAACAACAGTTGAGTACTCTGGGCTTTCCTGAATCAGACCCTCAATATACAGCCTGAAACAGTGGAACATAAATTATACTTTTAAACATTGGCACAGAAGAATCTGAGTCTCCCCCTCCTCATCCTCCTCTCTTTCCACAAGCTCAGACATGCACACATGCAGAGAGGCAATAGCACCCAAACATGCAGTCAGTGCACCCTTATTAACCTCCACTTAGAAAGTACTGCCTTGAACACATTACTTACAGTACACGGAAAAGCAGCATGCTGCTTTTCTAAAGAAACAAATTAAAAGGCAACTCACTGAGCAATTCTCCAACACCTGAGAGCAATTAATGTAAGCAGAAACAGGAAACATCATCAATTATTTAAAAGAAAATGAATACATAACATTGACCTTCTCTAGCACTTGCCAGTTTTATATCTCCACCTGAATAAACTCAGGGGAGACAAAACCACAAGACAGTTGTATACCACAGGCTAAAAACTGCAGCAAATGCTGAAAGAGAGCTCTCTGTCTCCCTGACTGTTCTCAGCATTTTTGGTTTTGCAAATGAGACTTAGACTGTCAGTCCCTCAGCTTTGATACATGCACCCTTGCCTCCTGTATTTTGAAATCCTATCTTACTGTGCATTTCAGGCTTGTCTTGTCCAGAGAAGCAAACCATATTATTCAGTCTGCATGAGAGTGATCAAAGAACTGTAGATATAATCTTCTGTGAGTTGTCAGTCCCTGAATTTAATGAACAAAAAAAAAAAAAATAGTTATCCATAGGTCATGCTGATTTGGTCAATGCAGAGAAGGTGTTTGTAAGGCTCCAGAGCAGCAGCTTTCCAGAGCTCTACGTTTTTTTAAAATGCGGAATTGACTGTCCTGAGGAAAATGTTATAGTGCACATTATCACAGACTTGGATCTGGGCAGACGGGATTTCGAGGGAACATGGAGTTTATTAGCTCGTGCAACTGCTGAACATAACATACAGCAGAAGGAGAAGGATATTTGGCACACTAATGTCTGCTGTTCCCCCAACTCTTATTAGCAGTTTCAAGGAAATTCACAAGTGCTTCATACCAAGTAACACAGGCTTGCACAAGGTCATCTGTTTAAAATCCTCCTATAGACATCCAGAATCTTGACTAATTGTTTCTGATAAAGTGCACTATGTCCTTACCATGAAGTCTAAGTAGATTACTAGTCCTAAGGATAAGATTCATGGTTTTATTGCTCTTAGGGTGCTATTAAGGACATTTCAGGCATTCATGATTTTTTTACTCTGTTTTGGAAGGATAGAACTGCAAGAAGTGTCAGGGAACCAAAGAAAGGCATATAGGGTGTTAGCATGCAAGCTACTACAAGAAGTGGTGTGTTAACTGTTGAGTTTTAAAAGAGAAATAAATAAGTTATGCGAAATACTGCCAGGCATTTTACTTATATATTTATTTACTATGGCTCTGTGGCTTCCAATGATTTCATTAGAAAGTTTAGAATACAATACTTCTTCAGTGTCATCTAAATGTCTTTTGGGGGAGGAGGAAATACGAATTATTTGTCTGTGAAGAAACCCAATTCTGCTTGCAGGTACTACATTCAGCACCAGCAGAGTGAAACACTTTTCCATGCAGGAGCTCTTGCCAGGTGGCTGCAACCAGTGCCAAGCAGTGACAAGGCAGGGGTACTCCAGGAACCATGGGAGCTAGGGGAGGAGAAGCTCCAGCAAGGATGGGAAGAAAATGTGGAGAACAGCTCTCCAGGATATTCAGTGACACTGTAGGCAGGGCAGGCTTGGCCTTTCCTCGGTGAGCCATCCTCCCCCACCACCAGCAGCAGCATTGTGGCTGCCCAGAGCTGGCTCTGTGGTGCAGGACACTCCAGGGACTTACTTGGGCCAGTTTGTCCAGGCACCTGCCAGGACATGCACTCCTTGCGCTCCTCCCACCAAGACTCCTGTGCTGGCTATCCTGAGCTGCAGGAATTGTGAGGTGTAATCTTTTTAGTGGGTTATGCACAGCTGAAGCCACAGAAAGGTAAAGAGAGAGCTTTATAAAGGAGATATTTAGGAGTATAAAAATAGAGTAATGTCCAAAAAATTAGACCCATCAGTCACAGCATCACTCAGGCATACCTAATAAAATCCTTAAAGGTGCTGCACATCTTATTATAAATAACTTTTAAAGAATTGACCCAATTCATACAGCCCTTGGCAAAGAAAGAGATGAAAGCCAGACTTTTTTTGCAGCTCCTACCATGGACCTCTAATCACTGAAGCTCTTTCTCCAGTGCACAGCCTGAGTCCTTGGGACTCAGTGCAACATATATATGGAGCAAAGACTTCAGCAGGATCCAAGAGCAGATTGGATGTTTACATAGCTATTAAAACTTGCTGGGTTGAGAAAGTATTAAAAATGAGAGGGAATGTTAACTCTCACAATTTACGACTGAACTAATGGGAGCATCTATGCAGAGCTTAGAGAAGACTTGTCCAAAGAGCCAAGATTCCAAAGAACTAGAGAGAGCCAATACCAAGACCAGAAGTTTCAAGTTTTAAAAATATTTTCATTCACTTATTTCAGAAGCCAAATAAAGTGTACCTAGAGGTCCTTGGAGGAGAGCTAGGAGACTGTTATTTACCGCTGACATCAAAATCAAAAGTTCTCTGACTGCTTGACTGAGTGAATATTGCAAGTTCAGAAAATCATGATAACCTGCTAAGAAATAGATGGTTTTAAATAAAAAAATTAATTTGTATTTTTAGTTTTATGCAGCAAACAGTACTGTATGTGGTAAATATCCTTACCTATGGAATATAATAGCATATCAATACCTCAATTTTTAGTAACAGTTTTCAATTTTTTCACTATCATTTAGTGTAATAATATAATTTAACATGACAACACTTGAACTAAAGCCAAAAATGTCTTCCATGCTCACCCACTCCAAAATCATAACATTCAGACCAATCCCTTCTGATATTCAGGCCATTGTATGTGATTTGCCATCAGCCAAAATGTAATTTGAAACCACAAACTAGAACAGTCCAGAGAAAAAAATGGGGATGAGGCTTAAAACCTCATGCAAGTTCTAACCTGGCTGCAGATCATACCTCATCGCTTTGTAGGGACAATACCATGCCCCAGACTGTATCAGTTAATCTAAATACTTATAAAGTCTTGATCTCTAGCAGCTGCACCTTGAGTCCCATGTTCAGTGTTGGGCCCCTAACTTTAAAAGGGACATAGAGGTGCTGGAGTTCACCCAAAGAAGGGTCACCAAGTTGTGAAGGGTCTGGAAAACAAAGTGTCTGAGAAGCATCTGAGGGAACTGGAGTTGTTTCGTCTGGAGAGGAGTAGGATCAGGGGGCCTCATCACTCTCTTTGATGGTTGTGTGTATATCCACCACGTCCAAGCACTGAGCAGCTGTTTTGGGCTTCCCTTCTCGGTCTGGAATCATCTCTGACTGATCTGCAGAGGAACAAATGCAAGTCTGAGGCTGCATATGCAAGCAGACAGAACATGGGTCATCCCACAGCGGTGTGCCAGGTCACTGCTACAAAGAGGAGCTGCCAGTTTGCTGCCGAGTTCAGCATTAGTGAGGATTTTCCAACCTTCAATTGAAGGTAACCTCCAATTTCAAGAGCAGAAAATGAAGATAATATTTTCAAAAAGCCTTCAGACATTGTTGTTTACAGTAAGATAAGGTTAGGTTCAGTCTGGACTTATCTTGAACCATCAAGATTGACTGAATGTGATCATTTTCCTGGAAGAAAATGCGCAGCAATATCTTCAGTCAGGTCTTTTTTAGTATAAGTTAATAATGGTGTGTTAAAATCTACAATTCTCATTTAGCTACTGAAAAAGTGACAGCAGCATTCCTAATAGTAGACAATCATTCTCTACCAAATATTTATTATCAGCACAAGGGGTAGAAAGTTGAATATGTACAGAGCTTTGAATATGTACACAGTATCTATGTATGTGTGCTTGCTTGAGTAATTTTTATTCTCTACACATAACTACATACATGGGATACATAACTCTAGGAGTTAGTCTAAGTTATTATTAGGTCTAAATTTTTTTTTCCACTATATATAGTGAAATACATTGTGTATTCAGTATATATTCATGTATATATATTGATGTATATAGTGAAAGACATTGTGTTTTCATGGATAAATGTAAGACAATGAGTCATGGCATTAGTCTTCAGATAACTGTTACCTGTATTTTAATTTTAGGGACATAAAGATTTGGTATGAAGATCTGATTGTGTTTTAAAGAGCCACATGTTTTCAAGGGATGCAGCATTAAGCGTTACAAACTCGATGGTTTGGCCAAACTATCCATGCCTGCAAAGTAAGCACATGGTGCTTGTTGAAATAGACAGTTTCAAGTCCATTTACCTTTCTTCACCTCTTACATCAGTGTGTAAGTTAATATTTAGAGGCCACTGTTTCTGAAATGGAAGCTGTGGTTTTGATACATTTGCATTTTGTACTTACATTTTGTTTAGCTATATTCACAGTACATTTTATTTTGCTTCCTTTTACTTTTATTTTACTTAATTTGTATTAGCCCAATATTATTTCTAGTGAGTAACTATGTGTTCCTGGAAAATAATTTCAATATCATAATGTGTATAGAAATAGATGCTGCCTAGCAAGTTAATGAACAAATCCTTTGTTTTGCAACCCACCAAATGACTGCAAAAAAATCCCACAGCGCTATGTAGTAACTTGATTGTTATGTGACTTATTACATTAGTGTTGCATATAACTGCTTGAAAAATAGAGCTGCTTTGAAGCTAGAAATTCAGTTTTCTTAAAAATTATAAACAAGTGCTGGCATGTGAAAGAGTTCTAACTATCTTTGTGATTGGCCTAAAAATAAAATATATGTTTACACAATTTTATTGTTAAAAATTCAATTCAGCTTAGATTAAATAAATTGTGCCAACAACACATTCTAAATTTGAGTCTCTTTTTATGGAAAATTCTAACTTAAAAATCTTTATCATACAGAACAGAGTATTTCACCTGACTTTTAAGATTGTTCTCTGTTCTTATGGCAATAAATGCCTTAGACTTTTAGGCATAGCAGAAAATTAATCAGAGAGCAACTTTGTCAGACTTGCTGTTAGGGGTGTCTTTTCTTAATCAGGGTGATAGCTGTTCTCCAATCTGCTCCAATTAAGAGGAATTTACTGTATTCAGAATCTGTGCATAATATGCTGAAATGAAACAATAGATTAAAAAATTATTACATGTCAAATTTTCAGAATAAAACTCGAAGGAATTAATATATTTTCCCCCAAACTCTTTTGTGGAGCTTAAATGCCTGCCTGTCTGACATGTCAGTTTTTTTCTGGCCTAATAATTTCCAACATGCCCTTTGCCCTAGATCCTTGAAATAAAACAAGGATGGCATTTGTCAGCAAGTTTCTCATGTCTGCTGCCTCTCATTCCATGAGCTGTCACTTGAAAAGGTACATTTAACTTGTGAAAAGGTCATTTTTCGACTAAGAAGAGAGCTTGATGTTTTAGATGATTTGTGTCTTGATCCAAATTCCATTTGACTCTACAGAAATAGCTTGCACATGCCTAAGTACCTATACATCTCTGTGTGCGTGTGTGCACACACAAATGAGGAACACAACAGGGCACCCTCCCATATTAAATAATTTTGCTTCCTTGGGATTCAAATATGCACATAATCCTATGGCTTTCCAGGAGCCTATATAATTACTCTTGCCATATCCAGGTCAGCTTTCTGTGCCTTTGTGTGTCACCATACTTTCAGATTATATGTCCTATTACAAAGCAGGTAAAGAAATACTTTGCAAGAGAGTGGATTTTAAAAAACAAGGAAGATATCCTTAATTTAGTTACTTCGTGTTTTTCTTGCAAGTACTCCAGAAGAGGCTGTGAGAGCATTGCATCTTGTGGCTGGCAGACAGGCAGGCAGACAGACAACCCATGTGGGCAGAAGAAGGAAGTAGTGCCACAGCTCACCTGGAAACACTGCCTCAGTCACCACCAGCACAAGCAGCAGTTACAGGTTTTTGTAGCACACAAGTCCATCAGACACCTGTTTCAATGGTATAAGCAATGGGAAAAGTCACACATAAATACAGGAGAAACCCCACATCAAAAAGGTCCAATTGCCTCATAGGTACTTGAGAAATAGGGATGAGATGGGTTAGTTTTCTCATCTGTTGTTCCGGATGCTTCTGGTGGTCATTTCATTATCTGAATTAGAGTACATATTTTTCAAAATCATCCAGAATTCACCCAGGCCACCAGATGTCTCTGGCAACATGTTAAATCTCAAAAGCAAAATTGGTAAAACATCATCCTGCTGGCCAAGAGAGCTTTGGAACACCACTGGTGCCCAAATGATGCTTGGCATTCTTCTCACCCAGCCAGGGAAGCTTCTGTGTCCCTCTATTTCACCATGTCCCTCCAGTGGCACCAACTGCACAGCAGTTGGTAGCTCTGTGTGGCCTCTCTGCCAAGCAGAATATAGCATCATCTATGTGTCCTGCAAGATAAGGCTTTGCAGCAGCAAATTTTCCTTGCCCCTCTGACTGATATATGAAAGAGTTTGAAAGACTGGGCCAATGGGTATCAGGTATCCACTGTCATTAGAACAAGACCTATGGATAGGTCTTTACAGCTCACAACTGTTTTCCTTTCTAACAGCTGTCAAACATTTTTCTGGAGCGAGACAATGTACGTAACAGCAGCTTGAATGTAGCTCTTTAAAACTGTTTGTGTTTCATGAGGTGAAGAAAACTCCTTTTGGTCCAGTGGAGACTCTTAACTGAGTGCATAATAAAGGATTTTCTCTCTCTTTCTCTCTCTTTTATATCAGGTAGAAATGTAAAAGTAATGGTAATAGGTTTCCCTCTTTGCTGATAATATAAGGTGTTTCTGACAGGAAGGAAATTCAAGACGACACATTCCTGGCTCAGTTAGGCTACTCTGACTGATGTGGTCTGGTTACCTTTTCCCCCCTATTTTCCCTTTAGAAATATATTATCACAGGGAAACCTGCACCTCAGAATGAGCCATGTATTTCTGCTACAAAGGTCAGTCCATTATATAATTTTACACATATGCCCAATACAAATCACTTCTCTTTGGCTCAAGTGCACCTAAAGAGGTCCAGAGTACATTCAATCCAAATTGTATCACATTCTCCTCAATCAAATTACCAAGAATTTGATTTTTTTTTTTAAATCCACTGATGCTGAAGAGTGTTAAAAGCCAGCTAAACACAAGACAGGAACATATTTTAGCAGCTTGACTGGAATACTCAAAGATGAGACAGGCAAAAAGGCATCAAAATGAGCCCTGGATTTTGATGACCTGCAAAAAGGTGTTTGGTTACCTTACATGATAAGACATGGCATAATAATTGAAATTTCATCATTGTTACACAAGTTTTTTGTAGAATTATCACTTTTTAGATCTGAAAAAAAAAAAAAATTTTGCTTTGTTCAATGTGGCTAGCATTTATGAATCTCATTAATATGAGATGGATGAGTATAATTTAGGGTGAAATGTTAAACATTTTATAATACAAAGTGAATCATAGAGTTATTAGGGTTGGAAAAGACCTATAAGATAATCAAGTCCAACCACCAACCTAACTCTGGCAGCTCAAACACTGAACAATAAAATCATAGAATCGTTAAGGTTGAAAAAGACCCTTAAGATCATCATGTCCAACCATCAGCGTAGCACAGCCACCATATTCACCAATAAACCATGTCTCTAAGTGTTACATCCACACATTTTTTTGAATGCTTCCAGGGAGAAGGACTCAAGCACTTTGACAGTCAGCCTTTCCCAGTGGCTGACCAGCCTTTTGGGGAAGAAAAGGGGACCAGTAACTTCTGTAATAATGTGTCTTTTTCTCTTTGATAGGTATCCAAAGCAAACTACCGAATATTTTTGTCAGCTAAAGAAAATTCTGTCTTTTCCACTCCAAGTGGATATGCTGCTTGAAAAAGCTCCCTAGCAGAAGAAAACAAGCATGTCTGCTGGGACTGGGTACGTTCACAGGTGTGCTGGGCACAGCCTAACTCTATGAAGCATGAGATTCAGCAGTCAGGGCACAGCAGGACAGCTGTGGAAAGGCAGCTGCTGGCCCAGGGTTGCAGCAGGACAACTCTGACCATCCAACCTGTGCTTCTGCAACTCCAGAGCAGATGCTGTTCTACTGATTATGTGTGGGCTTTGTCAATGTAGCACTTTTGACTGCCACACAGCATAACGGTGCTTGCACAAACTGTGTCTTTGCTGCTGGTTACACTCATTCTCAAAGGACCATGTCTTTCTAACTCAGACCAATGCTGCCTGCATGGATAGAACCTTAGCAAAGAACAAAGAAGACAATTGTGAAGAGGCAGACAATCACTAACAGTTATAAATTATTCAAGAACAAAATGTTCGAGTAATATTAACCTAAAGGTATCATCACCCATTTTTCTCCAATGGATGAAATAATCTAGTTAGTATTCAGGTGTTACTACCCAAATAAAACTGATTGATGTTAACTGAGCAGACCGGGGAAAATTTCATCAGGATGCCCAAATTCTGTTCCCCCTTGCTTAATCAATCACACTTCTGCTAAATTGTGCAGCATTTTGTTACAAAAGTCTTAGCAAAGAAATTGGTCTGCGGCAGAATGAATAAAACATTTGCCTTAGTGGTAGAGTAATGATCCTTAAGTGCCTCTAGAAAAATGAGCTGCAAAGACTTCTTCCTTTAACAGAGAGACTTGAAGTAACTGCTAATAAGGTAAAAAGGGCGATATTTAAGGGTGGGGATAAAAAAGGGAATGCACCTCTTATTCGAAGTGCCAGCCCAATCCCTTGAACAAATACACATCCATGGAATCCTGAGGTATGAGTTTGTTTTTATCCAATCACCTCTTTCCTACTGCAGTTTTTACACCAGCATTAATCACCTTAATCTTTTCTCGTTCTGTCTTCACGGAGCTTATTGTGTCACCACAAAGACATTGATCAAGTGGTGGCTGACAGGATGCAGCTATTTACTTTGAAGCAGTGGGAGCATACAGGGCAGGGAAGCACAGTGAAAATCTGCATTGGCTGGCACTTACAATTCCTGAACGATTCATACGTCTCCTTGAACACGTCCCCAAAGGCAAAGAATAATGACTTAGATTTCCTTACAGAAATGTCATTTTTATCTGAGGCATAAAGTAGTAAAGGAAGAAAAAACCACTACATATTAAGCGTGCTTAAAAAGATTTATTTAAAGATAATTACAGACAAATGTAAAACCAGTGACTGAATGGTGGGGGATTATTTACTGTCATTTCCAATTAACTTACTTTAAATCCATCTAAAGCATACTTGAAGTTAAGATAAGGCCTTTCTTCTGATTTCTATTTTAAAAATAGAAAGGAAGAAACAAGAGCGACCACTGGTTTAGGGTGTGTATTTAATTAAATGGTATTATTGGTAGACAGCTGCTGACAACAAAATACTTCTTTAAGAAAGCACTGATTTGAAAACTACTATGAGGTCATATAACCTCATTATTCTCTTTACATCTTCCATTAGGTCAAAATACCAATACCTTTTGCAGTAACTTTCATCTCAGGCAGCATATGCCAGCATTTCACTTTTAACTCTGGCTTTTTCATTCTTCAGAAGGATTACAATCTGCAACACCACTGCTTCATTTTCATTACATTGCTGCTCTATCTTTTAGGGGAAATCAGTTTCACATTGTGTTATTTTTTACTCCTTAACAAGGTTTAGAAAGAAAAAGAAAAAATGAATCCTTTTAAATTAAGAGGTCCCAGTTTGATAGCACTTCCCAAATCCAAAAAAAAAAAAAAAAAAAGGAAAAAAAAAAACGAAAAAAAAAAAGAGAAAGAAAAAGAAAAAAAAGAAAATAAAAGAAAGCTTTATTATATGAATAGTTTGCTTGAAAAAGATATGCAGCAGTGGAACATTCAAATCCCAACTGTCTAAGCTGAAGTCATTGATGTGTATTATCTGCTGGCTGCTATCATTAACAAGGCAGCTTTAAAAGAACAATTCTTCAAGCCTGGACAATTTCTTTGGGCTAAAACTCTGAGGACGGCCTCTCTATCCTTTAGCTGAAAAAAGAAATCCTCTTGTGTGTGAACATATATAAAAAATTTGTCTCCTCTTGCTGGACTTTCACAGTCTTTTTCAGAGTTTCTTTGCTTGACTCCTAATATCCTTTCTGTGCAAGGCTTAGACCATTTCTGAACATTTACACAGAATAATAATAAAGTCCACTGGCTGACTAGTAGCATGCAAAGCCCTCCTTACAAGGCTTCCATAGCTATCTTCTACGGCTTTCCTCAACCTCCTTAGAAGGAAGATTTTAGGAGAAAGCCTCATGTATTCTATCCAAAAATTTGTAGGAGTTGAGGTGAATGTACTGACCCACAATTTTCCTGTTTTCATAGTTTATTTTGGAGTGAAGTTTTGTTTTCTGATTCCTTGATTAAGTTTTACTTTTGGATCAGATGGGGGAGGGGAGGGGAGAAGCTAGGCCTTACCACTCTGGCCCCCACAATAAAATCTGATCCTGTAAATTGGTTACAATAAAATAGCCATATTTCCATTTTGCTTTCCCTTTTGTTTGAATGGGTTATCAGGAAAGCAAATTTCCATCTTGGTCTATTGCCCATTCAACACAATAAATTTCTAATGATAGAATATGCAGGGAAAGAGGTCTTATACAAAACAATGATGATACTATGACTGTTTACTTTATACTTTTTTCAGGTAAATGTTGGACAAAAGATGCAATTATTTTTATAGACTTATTAAGGTCCTTTAATTGCCATTGTCAGATGTTTATCTGATTGTAACTCTTGTGTCTGGCTGTAAAACTGATATGGTTTCCTGGAAACAAAGTTATATCTTTAAGGAGAAACTCTAGCACAAACTTCTAGTAAGACTCTCGTATTAAATGCCTAAGTTACACAAGATAAAGTGTTGTTCACCTTGGTCAATCTACAATATAACCTGAAATGCCAAAGGTTTTGCAAAAAAAAAACCCAAAACCATAAAGCCATTTCATGTATTTAAAATTGAACCAATCAAGAAAACAAAGAATCAATATCTCTGCCCTGAAGTGGAATATGATGATTTAAAAAAACTTACATCTCATATTATTCAAAATTTAAAATATTCATAATACTCTATTTTTAAGCTTCTTTAAAAATTAATTATTCCCAGAACTGTGATTGTCTGTATTATTTTCAATGCATTGTGAATATTAATCTTTCTAAATCAATAGGAAAAAAAAATGTTGATCGTACTACACATAAGCTATCATGTGTAGTAAGACCATTCATTAGGATGACAAAATTCAAAGCAGGAAGGACTGTACATTAAAAAAAAGTGCTAGGAAACACACCAGAAAGTGAAGTTCAGCTCCTGGGAGTGGTCTGGAATGACCTCTCCCTGTCTTCAAACTCCAACTCTGAAACTAGATATGAGGAGATGCTGGTCCCAGATTGCAGCAGTACATTGTTTCTGCCTAGAAACAAATTTGAGGAAAAATAATGCATGAAACAATTTGGACAAATTGAGTAATAGTCTCCAGACCCAGCTCTCAAAATTAATTAAAATTTTCTCAAGGTTATTTGCTTCTAGTTTCTTTGCATAATCGCAGTTCTTATTATGTAGAGATGGAATACGGAAGTTCTGCTCAAAAAGATGAGTGTTGGCAATATATCACTGAAAAAAGCTGTCCAGTCAGTCCAGGACTGTGATTTCAATATAGGGATTTTCACCCTGGTGAAACACTGCCATGAGATTTGATCATTTCCGCTGTGTTTTGGGTCAAGATGTGAGACTTCCACACTTGGTAAACAAGGACAGTCCCTGTTTGGACTTCACAAAGCCTACACGCTATCCCACTATTTTAAAATACAGGGAATGAAGCCACATTCTGAATTTTGTTAGCTGCAAATGGGCTTGAGTAGTCAGCACGGTGGATTTACCTGGATAACTCAAAGGTAAATACATTTGACCTTGAGAAAATGCACCGATCAGATTGTATTTGTGGTCTGCCTTACACATTCACACATGGAAAAATACATGGGCTGCAAAAAAAAAAAAAATTAAAAAAAAATCTGCTTTTCCTTGCTTAGAAAGAGCAGAGAGAGTTCCACTTCGTAGTTCAGGCCTCCAAAGTGAACTGGTTTTCATCAATTCCTCAAAGACTAGGATTACTTAAACTATATTTTTAATTTAGGGAAGGAATGTATAAAGAGTCTGTTTTGATACGTTTTTGTAGACCACTTCAGTCAACAAAATAATGTCCTTTCTAGCCATGTAAAATAATATATGGTAGGTCCTGACATAAGTGATGCACTCCTTAGATAAGGAAAAAAGCTATTCTGTGAAAACCAGGATCTTAATAGATGCTACACACAACAGCAACTGCAAAAACAAAAAGAGAGAGAGAAAAAAAGATTAATCTTGACAATATATTTTATTCTAATTTGTTACATTGCCTTTGATTAACACTTTCCAAAGGTACAGTGAAGCATTTGACAGACCTGCATGTGCCAGGGATGTCCAACAAACATTTTCTCTGTGATTAACTGTTAAAGACTTACAAACTTGCTACTTGTCCAGCCTGCACTTACCTTTATAACCATAAAATTGCTCAATATTTTCTCCAAGAATTAAGACAATATGATTTAGATGTTTGCTAGACGACCAGTACCATTCAGGAAAAAAAAAATTACTTGAAAATTGTGTAACAGCAGAGGAAAGAAAGAACATTAATTTTTTATTAAAAGAGGTAACAGGATTGTTATCAGCACATCAGTTTCCTATTGCCTGCTGAATGAGAATTCAGGACTCTGTAAACAATACACTGTCAGAAAAAGCCTCTGGATGCACAGGAATAGCAGAATAACAGCTCCATTTCCCTGCAGAACGTAATTTTATGAAACATTTCTTTAAGAAATGCAACGTAATTAAAAATGACCTTGTGTGAGTGTGTGTGTATCTGTGTGGGCATATGTGTTTTTAAAAGTTCGTTTTTTAATCTTGAGTATACTCTCTTGTATATCACTCCTGTATGTATCAAGTACCCCTATAATTAAAAGAAAACATGCTAGAGCTTTTAGTCTATTCTCTGAAGAGGTAGTTTTTGTCCAAAATAATGAAAACCACAAGTTTTGAGGTTAATCTACATGTGCTGAATGTAAAAAACGGTGATAGCCACTTCTTGTCTCATGTAACATCTCAGTTTCAGCTTATAGAGGAAACATTGGCCAGGGTTTTCATAACTTGACTATATATTGGATTTGCATTAAAGTGCAGATAGGGTGGAAGCTGGCAGAAGACATTTGCCCACCAAAACTCATCCCTTCTGTATACCTCCACTGACTTGCACAGTTTCCTCTTCGTCACTCTCAGCTGAGATGAAAATGAGACCCAATGTTTTGTGATGCTCACGTGAGTTTTAAACCCATTCATACTCATTCGTATTTTAGCAAATATAGTTACACCATGATTTTTTTGCCTGCAGCAGCTCCCACTGTCATCCTTCTGATAAGAATTAAGGAGGGAAAAAAGTGTGCCACACTTCTTTTCAACTTCTCTTGATTAGAAGTAAGACTATGTATTTGGAAATATTTAAGACATTGATATTATTGACATTGTAGATGGGAGAGGAAGGGTTTTGTCACTGTCAGTCCAAGCCTGTCCCTCACAGCACATCCCTCCCAGCAGCTGGGAGTTTAAGGCACACATGAGTAGTCTACATACTTTCCTAAGGGCAGCCAGGCACAGACCCAGCCTAGGTAGGGATGATATACTACCACCAGTTTTACATGTGACAGGAGAAAAGGACATACGCAATCTGGGCTTCACCTAGCAGCGGTGAAAAGGGCTAAGCACAAGTGCTCATTCCTGCCAAGGCTTTTGCCAAAGTCTTAACCTTCATGGAGCGGAAACCATGGAGCTAAAATCTAAATGTGTGGCCCAGGATGCTCATCCTAAGCAGTAGGATAATTATGTTTTTCCATCCTAAATATAGACCCAGCCCATACTTCTTTTTTCCCCATTTCTGTCTTCTTCCTAGAGACAACTTTATAATTTTTATAATTTAACTAATTTTACTTGCATTTTCCCATTTCCTTTCATGGGACAGTTTATAAACCTAATGTGGGTTGCATTTGATGAGAAGAAGGAAAATTACGCCTCTTCTCTTTTGCACATAAAAAATCCTTCTTTTCATTCCATTCATTCCTCAATGTCTTTTCCTCTCTAGTTAAGTCTAGTTCTCAGTTGTTTTCCTCACTTTTCCTTGTGTGCTTGTATGTCTACATCCAAACACCAACAGAAATGCATATTAAACTGGGAGACTGAGAGTAAACCATCAAGAGCTGACTGTAGCACTCATTCCCCTTTGCTGCTTCATCAGGTTTAGATGATTTGGTTTTGTGGAGGACTATAACAGACCCCAAGCAAAGCTGAGCAGCTTTTAAGGTTTCATTTAAAATTCAGAGCACTCAGGGAGCATGCATTCGCAATGAGACAAAGCAGTAAGCACAAAGAATGCAAAACCTATTAGTCTTCATTTAATACCAGGAAAGTCACTATCCCCCTTTCATGTACTTGATTGGCAATTTTGTGTGCATTTCTTTCAGAAAGTAATGTTTTGTATGAGCAGACTTTTGCCAATAAAATGTCACAATGAATAAAATGAGGACAGTAAAATATCTCTAGTTCATTTTTTACATAAAATCACAATAGATTCAATATTACATAATTACAGAGACTGAGAGAAATAGAGTGTAAAGAATGTGAGTATGCCTTATGCTATTATAATAAAAGGTATTAAACTCTTTATTTATTTAATTTTATTACAAATACTCCTATGGAAAGTATTAAATACTAGAATCATGTAAATCTGTAGGAAAAATCACAGGGGATCACAAAACCTAACAGAATTTCATGAAAGCTGTTATGAGTGAGGGCATTTAAAGGAAACAGTAAATATTCAAATAGTTTTTGGATACAGCTGGTTGATTTCCTAGTGTTAACATCAAGTTATATGGATAAATCAGGAGTATTGGTTGCTGCTGGCTTTTAGACTGTGATCATTACCATCCTGTCAGGGTGTCTCTTTCCAGTCTGTGATAAATGTACCTTTGTGTATTGCCATTTAAAGTACAGTGCTGCTGTCATCTATAAAATGTATTTTCTTTGGGAAATTATCCAGTCATTTTAAATTTTAAAATTTTTAGAAATGACCAAAGTTCATCGTCCAGGCACAGAATATGATAATGACATTTCTTCACTCCAGTTCATAACACCCGAGGGACAAAATAACATAATTTTTTGATGAAGACCTATGTGACCTTGGTACTTCCCTGGGCTCAGTGAAGAAATTCCATAATTTGTCTCTGATAATGAGTACATCTTTCTGTAGTTGCTGGTAAGAAAATACACTTCTCCTGGTTTCTACCTAAGAAGGGCTTTACCAAATGCTTCAGTCTGCAGAAGCAAACCAAAAGCCAAAGCCTGTTCACAGACATGTTCAAGACACATAATTGAACTGCATCTGTGCCTAGGTGCACAACTCTGGGGTCAAAGCTTACACAGTGCTTTGAGATTCTTCAGGTAAAGAGGCAATAAATACCACGATAATAAACCTTGGTCTGCAGCAGTCGTGCAATGATAGAAAAATCTGCTGTGTAAAATCTACCATGAATGTTTTGGAAGGAAGTAAAACCTCAAAAAATGTATTAAAAAAATGTTAAGCATATTGTTTTACACACTTACATAGTCAGAAGATTAAAAAAAAAGTGAAACTAGTTTAAAATTAAGTCTGAAGCTGAAAGACTACAGAGGAAGTAGTGACAGTTTGCATAGATAATTTCCTCTCTCAGGCCATAGAAGCAGTGAACTGAAATACATTCACTGGAAGGTGTTGGGAATTTCACATAAAGAGCAGAAAATAGTATTTCCAAAGATCCTGATACACAACTAGTCCTTCAAAAAGTGAAGATCTTTCTGTCTAGCTTTTAAGCTTTTCAGCACTTTGTGTTTGATCTTAGGCCACTGACTTTGGACAGCAGTTTCAGTCACTGTTCACATGCAAGTGACTTGATGCCAAGAACAACTTTGTTTGGCAGCAGGAGCTGACACATATGCTTTAGTTCTCCTGCAGTACCACATGTGTCTTCCAAAAACTGTGGTTACAGACTGTAATAAAGATCTAACTGTTACAGCATATTAGTGAGGAAATATACAGTCCCTGACTAAAGGTCTGGAAAAAGATCCAAGCTAGGGGCTCTGGTTTTTATTCAGATGCCTTTTTCTAGGTAGAATGTTTCACTCTGCTTTTGACAGACTTTGTTGGTATCATTGTTTGTTAGAGCTGGGTGACTGTTAAAAACAGATAAAGTATTTTTTAGCAACTTCTGGGCAAAAACAAACAAGGAGGAAGAGGGAGTCCCAGTTGCCCTATGGCAATCCCCTGCCTGGTGGTTGTGGAACTCGTGAAGTACATGGGGCAACTATCTGACTGTAAACTGTCCTGGGATACTTAAATATGTTTTCAAGAATATTTTAGGAAGATTTTACTTTGCTTCCATTGCACACTCAAGAGAAGTATACCTAGACATACCCAAATGTTCTTTCAGAATTCTTTTTCATCCAGTCTAGTGTTTTCTTCCATCTTTAATGAAAGCATCAGTTCATAGTACTCCATTGTATGTATCCTCCTTTAGAAGTATGTTAATTTAGAAATTAAAACAATTAACACAAAGACGAAAGTCAACTTTCTATCTGTTTTCCAGTACAGAATAAAAAGTTACCCAAAACAATCATCTGTGTATCTGGTTGGCAATCGACCTCACAGCAGAGCCTCGCTCTTTAATTGGTAGAATGGTTGCTTCTTTAACACCTTAAAAACACTTTATTTATCTTAATTTCTTTTATCTGTAGTTTTCAGAAGTAATTTTGTGGTGAATTTACACACTTTTGTTGGAATTGAATGGTTACTATTGTCATTATTAAGTCAACAAGAGAAACCAACTACAGTTTTTCAATATGTATTACAATTTTTATAGTTTTATTTTCTGTTGTTTTATCAGATATAAGTGCAATTTTGAGGTTTGTGGAATTCATTCTTCTTTACTGTGCAAACTGCTTTGAATAATAAAAGTGTAGGGTTTATGGCAAAATAAAGCGAAAGCAAAAGAAAACCTAAAGTGTCTAAAGAGGTGTCTAAAGAGATTCCATCTAGCCTACGTTTGGGGGATTTTATTGTTATTATGAAATCAATATTAAACTGAAAATTTGATGCCCTAATCTTTGAGTAAAGTATGTACATGAATGCTACATGAGAAAAAAATTCAAAATTTACTTTTTTTCTAGTAAGTGCTAACACAAGATATCTCAGGAACATTATAAATCAGTAGCTCAAAAACTTATATTTCATAGTATCTTTGTCATAGTAATAGCTTTCTCTAAATAATGTTAGTTGCTAGACAAGCAGAGAAGAAATTTTGTTTCACTGATAATGAAGCAATCTTCAGCAAGATGTCAAAACATCCTAAGTGGTTAATGACATTTCTTGTGATCCATCTGTTGGCTGTCCTTCCCCCTGGGACAAAAAGAGAATCCTTTTTATTAAATGTAAATCAGTATTTAGGTAAACACAAAACAGATGAAGAGAAAAACACTCTGACAGCCTCCAAGCTTAGGGACTGTATGTGTGCTCAACCACAGTGCAAAAACAATATTTTTTTTCTACACAGACACCTTTGTGAATACCTAGCAGCACGGGTGCCTCGATCTCCAACTAAGAAGGAAACACATACTGGTTTATGAAATGTATATCCACACACACAGATATAGATAGTTACTATGACAATGTGCACTCATATCTTCTGTCTCCGGTTTTATCTTTGTTTTAATCCCCTGGATACCAATAGCAAGGAGAAATGTACTGTGGACTTACAAGAAAAAGAAGCAGGAAGGATGTAACAGTGTGAGCAGATACTTTAGGGAGAGAAAACTATGGCTCCTCTCCATGGAGACTACCATGGGAAGGCTGGCATATGCCACCTCCAGCCCAAAGACAAGGGACCTGTGGTTGTCAGATGTGTCTGTGGTGTTTGGTGCCTAAGGATTGTTTGGTGTCTAAGTCATCAGACAACTTCTATGGGCTGTGCCCTTCCACAGGTTGTGTCTCCACTCCACCCACAACAGCCGCTCTCATCTTGATTTCATTCCTCCTTTCCTAATCATTGTCAGATCTTTCTTCTCCAAGACAACGTTTAATAAGAAAAGTAGCTTTAAAATGACACTTTAATAAAAATATCATAGAACTGTGAAATCACAGAATGGCTTGGTTTGGAAGGGACCTTAAAGATCATCTAGTTCAAATCCCCCTTCCATGGGCAAGAACACCTTCCACTAGACCTGGTTGCTCACGTCTATCCAACCTGGCCTTGAACACTTTCAGGGATGGGGCATCCACAGCTTTTATGTGCAACCTGTTCCAGTGCATCACCACACTCACCGTAAAGAATTTCTTCCTAGTATCTTATCTGAGCCTACCCTCATTCAGTTTAAGGCCATTCCCCTTGTCCTGTCAAATATGCCTTTACAAAAAGTCACTCTCTACATTTCTTGTAGCTGCCTTAAGGTACCAGAAGGTGTTACAAAACGTCTTTGGACTCTTCTCTGCTCCAGGCTGAACATCCTCAAATCTCTCATCCTATCTTCATAAGAAAGGTGCTCCAGCTCCTTTATAATCTTCATGGCCCAAATCTGGACTTATTTCATCAAGTCCACCTCTTTCTTGTGCTGGAGATCCCAGAGCTGGCTGTAGTGTTCCATAAGGAGTTTTACACAAGCAGAGGTGTTGACCCGCCTTGACCTGCTGGTCCTGCTGCTTTAATGCAGCCCAGAACATGCTTGGTTTTCTGGACTGCAAGACTGCCTTGCCACACCTTGTAGAGCTTTCCATCCACAAACACCCCCAGGTGTTTCTCCTCAGGGCTCCTCTAAATCCATTCCTCACCCAGGCTGTATTTAAGCTTGGGATTGCCCCAACACAGGTGCAGGACCTTGCATTTGGCTATGGTTTTCATACAGACCTACCTCTCAAGCCTCCAGATAGCCAAGTGCAAATACTCATAACAAGTTAATCACTAAACTGCATTTTACTTTTCTAAATGTCAGTTAGGGTCTAAATCATTGGGCTTTTCTGTGGGCATTTAACGACCACTTTTTAACCATTTGAAGATTAAAAGGAGTAAAAATTGATTGTCTAAACTCCTACCTCAGTTTAAATCACTATCAGAGAACAGTATGCTGTACTTGTCACATTTCAAAAACAAATTATTTGAGAGGTCAGTAAAATTTGCTATAAGACTACTATTTCAGAATAGTGAAAATCACCTGAAAATGCTTTCTGTACTTGAGCTTGCTCTCACTGCCATCTTTCCCAGCAGGAGTAGGAGATTTTGAGTAATAGTGATAGATGAGTCTTAACCACCATGTCTCAGCACATCTCAGACTCTTTCCTTTACACAGGACATATCCAAATAAATCTATTTTTATAAACTGTTTTATAAACTGCTGTATGGCACAGCAACCAGTAAATAATTAATAATGAAGTGTACCCTTTCCTGAAAATATTGAATTTACTGAGCATAGACAGAAAGAGTGTGCAGAACTGCACAGCAGGTTCAGTGTTTCTTGGCATGTACACCTTTGATTACGTATGGTAGTAAGCAAAGCCATTACCTTCAGAAATGTCAGCAGGAGTAGGGCTGTGGCATGATACCTTCCCTCCATGATGGAAAAACATCAAACATGCAACTTCATGAAAAAATATTTGGATGCTACTGACTATAATGATGATAGTACTCTCCTTCTGAAAATAAGTTAATTCGTATTTATTCATATAATCTATTTCCTGGACTAGTAGTAATCACATTTTTCACTTTTCCTGGTTTGGAGGGTTTTGGCAGGATGCAACAAGCTTTAAAGATTCTTTCCATGCTCCTGTTGTTTGGCTAGTATCATGTCTCAAAATTTTCTCATAGACTTCCTTAAACAACTTTCTGTATGGTCTCCAACATATTTGCATCATTACCTGAATAAGCACCATCTTGTGGTCTTTAAACAGATCCTATCAAATAAATAGTGCTTCCTGGTAAGAATATGATGTTGGCTTTTAAAAGGCTGTCCAAACCTCCATGATTTAATACACGTCTTTGCCTTTGGGGGCTCTTATCCTTAGCAGTAGCTCTGGCAATACACTAGTTCCATTTTGGTCAGAGGTAAGGCATCACTTTTCTTCTGAGCTAACAAATCTGGAATTGAGATATTTAAAGCACTATGATCAAGTAACCCTGAGGATTTGCACACAACCTCACAACTGTCAAATCCCTGCTGAGTTTGTATTCAATCTTCAAACCCCAGGTTTGTACCTGAAACAATAATGTCTTTATTCACATGTGTCTCATAGCCCCCTTTGGCCATGTTAATAACCAGTTTATGGTTGGTTTCAGCTCTCAGTAAAATACCCATGCATTAATGGGTGAACAAAAATAAGAAATGAAAATTCTTACGCAAGTGAACTAGAGACAAAATGTCCTCCTTTCTATTAATTTATTGGTATGGATTTTTTGTAAGTGCTGAGACTGAGTACTCTTGTCTAGTTCTGAAAAATAAGCAAAAGTACATGTACCAGAAGTAGCTCCCTATGTTGGCTCTTCTCATTGCATTTCTAGTTACCCAAGCAGGGTTGTTTGTAAAAGCAAAACCTTCCCCTCTCTCTTTTTCTGTTTTTTCTCCCCTGTCTTAATATTTCTAGTCTTCAGGCTTTTATTCTCCCATCCTTATTTTGGTTCACATTTCTCTCCAGCAAATTGCATCTGTTGGGTCTTTTAAATGTGAGACTGAGGATTTCTGGTGAGATATGTCATCACTGTTGATAATCTGATCCAAAACCCGTGCTAAGGTCAATGAGTGTAGGATGGTGGGAGGGCAGATCTCATCATACTGCCTGCGTGAAGAGTGAGATCATGTTCCCTTCAATCTCCTTGTCAGAGTAACAGGCAAAATCTGAGAGGTTTGAGTTCATAATGCCAGATTCCTTGGCATTTATAATTTCGTTGGAGATTGATTTTTTTCAGCTTCACTACAGCTATACAGGTATTTCCAGAGACATGCAGGAAACACCTGAGCACATCTCTGCAGAACAGCAACTAAAAACTTCGAATTTATTAGGCACAGCGTGATGATGTTCAGGTCTTAGCTCAAAAAGCATTGTACCTCCTGTCATGTGGGTTAGGAGGAATACAAAGTGCTAACAAGCTGTTGAGCAGCATCTGTAAAACTCTTTGCAATAAAGTACACAACAAAGAACAGGTAAGAAGGAAAAATCAACAATATAAAATCCTCAGCACATTTTGGTAACTTTTATCTAGATTTCTCAGTCATCAGCTAGAAAGATTCTGCTTTACTGCTCCTTCTTCAGCAACCCATTACTTTTATAATCCCTTCCCTTCCCAGTTCCTGCACTTCACTGGTAGAGCCCAGCAAAACCTCTCTCTGCCCCATGAGCATGGTTGCCCTGGTCAGTGATGAGCTGATTGCTGGCTGCAGCTAGCATATTTTGAAAAAGCACTGCAGACCTTCACCACTCACTCTTCCTCCAGGACCAAAGACTGCACCACAGCCTGCCCCTGTCTCAGCAGACCTAGCAGTCTGGGGCTTCCAGCAGCCTCAGATGTTCTGAGTTTAGTAGGATCCTATAAAACTTTGCTGTGATTTGATTAGAACCATAAAACGTGCAGGCAACTACAAGGGAAAAGCCTGCGTCTACCACAGCTGGAGAAAAAACCCTCCTGCTTCTGTTAGCTAAACAAATGAATTTTAAAACTGTATTTGTAATGCAATTAGTCAAAGAATTTCAGCTAAAACTATCTACTTTTTTATCACCTTGTTTGTAAGATGTGCTGGTGGGTGCTACATGATCCTATTAAAGATGTCAACATAAATTTCTTGACAATTTCAAAATAGTTTTAGCTGCTGATAGAGCAACATTGCATCTTTTCCCTTAGCATTGTACATCAATTCCCATAGAAAAATAAATTCAAACATAGTTTATCTCATGAGAAATGTGTTAGAAATATAGTATTTAATATAACCACAGTCTACATGCTTATTATGTGAGTTATTCTCAAAACTGTAAAATAATATTTAGGTGCATGGACTAGTCTTCCCAAAAATACATCCATTCAACTCTGCACTTATTTTCTGTATGAAGAGAAATTCTTCAATAATATTTTGAGGAATCAATTCTGTATTGGTTACATATATGTACAGTCTGATCTCCTCTTTCATGTTAAGAGATCAAAGTTCACAAAAGAAAGCCTACAGTTCAAAGGTTTACGGAATTTTTTGTCACATACACTTTTCTTGTTTGGTGTGTTTGAAGATATTTTCCAACACCATTTCTCCATCATAGGTCAAATGCTTTACAGCTTACTGGTATATTACTGGTAAAAGCCTTTTGTTCTTAGTACTTAAAGTAACTACAAGGCCATAAAGTTAAAGAGGATTTTTTTTTTTAATGAAGACTTAGAAAAATATTGAATACTTTGGGAAGAGTTTAGTGAAAAAGAAGTGTCTACATTTACACAAAAGATTTATTTCATAAAGAACCTATCTATCTCTACAAGAGAACTATGAAAGTGGAAAAACTTCAAGAAACTGTAGGAAAATATGGAGGTCAAACACTCTGGAACAGTTTTTCATCATAATGCTAACAATAGGAATAATCTATGCTCTTTCTGCTAGTGCTGATGAAATCTGTGCAATTCTTTCACCTCTGAGCAAAGTGCTGTTGAGCATAAGCAGAGAAGTGTTGAATCATACATAGATTTCTTTAATTGAATCAGTTCTATGCTCAAAGACTTAATAACCAATCTGTAAATCTTTCTGGCAGTTCTCTGCAATTGGTGGATGACTGAAAACTTAGCTCCTAGTAAAACAGTGGTAATTTTCTCATTCACTCCAAAGGATCTGTGACCAAAACCAGGCCAGCAAAATACAAAAAAGGCCATACTTCAAGGTTTGTTTGTTTCTTTTGTTGTTTTTATAGTAAGTAAAGGGTAAGTGAAGTAAAGAGAAGTTTTTTAAAAAAGCAGATAATATCCTGGATATTTCTAATGGTGCAAAAGGAATACAAATGCAACAAGATAGTAAAAGCAATGGAGACCTTCATGCTTTTGTCCAACTACTATTCATTATAGTTTTAGGCACTTTTCTTGTTGCACCATTTAGTTTTTGGCTGGAAACAGGGGCTGGCAATAGAGAAGGAGAATGTCCCACTAGTCCCACTAGCTAAGTGTAAAGGAAAAAGTTTCCGTGCACATCAATCTAATTCCTGGTACGTTGAGTTCTGTCCCAACATGGAAATGGGTTCCTCTAAGTGTTGGCAAGCAGTAGCATTGAGCATATAATTTGATAATTTGATTAATATTGCATTCAAAGGCAAATTAATTCATTCATGCAAAATGCAGTGGGGTGACATTGCAGACCAGGTCACTTTAGTCAAAGTTATTTTAAACTCACATCAGGTCTCCAGTCCAAGGCACCAAATGATCCACACATGCCAGCACAGGGATGTGGAGAAAATACAACCAAAGTACATCAAAAGGCCTCTTATTTAATACATGTCTGCAAAGAAATCCCCAAAAGAGGACTGAGGACACAGGAAGAGAAGGCAAGGTGGGTAAATTGGGACTTTTCAAGGATTCTTCTCTTTGAGTGACAGTGATTCTTGTGGCTTCTACAAAGTCTTTTGTGGCACTTCACTCCCAAGGACTGCAAATGACCACACCACAGCCTTTATCTCAACTTGAACACAACAGCAACAAGAGGGGTGTTTGTAAACAGATTTCACAGATAGTTACAGCTACAGATAGAACTGAAGGGAAAGAAGTAAAACCCTAATTTTTTCAGAAAGGGCAGAAAAGTACTTTTTAATAATCCCAACAGCAGGAGAGGACAGCAACAAAAATGGAGCCAACTAGAAAGAGTACTCCTTTGGCCTGGCAAAACTATCCTAAAAGTGGTATATGTGCTAAGCTAAGGGATAAGACACTGACCCCCTTAATCAGAATAATGGATCCTGTTGCTTGTGGCGTGTATTTTAGCAGACATTTTCTGAAAGTAGAATTCAAGAGTAACACTCGTTCTTTCAACATACACACAGAAAAACTAAATTATTATCAGTACAATGAAAACAATTGGGTTTTTTTATCAAAAGAAAATGGTACTGCTCCTCTTGCTGCCCCTCAGCATGTGGTTTACTGCAGCACAGCCAGTTACAAGGATTTTATTAAGAGAGAATGAAAAAGTAGGACATTAAAAACTACGTCATGGCAAAAGGAAATGTTAGCAATAAATCCTATACCCGAGCATATCACCCTGCCCTGAGACACGTGTAGGTGCCCCTCACTCATCCTGTGGCAAGCCACACTGCACAAGTCAGGAGATAGACCCAGTATTAGTGCTGACTTGGGATTACTGGGAGCACTGTGGTCACACATCTTGAGTCAGTTTTTTTCCATCCCAAAGATTATTTTTGCAGTGTCTTTTTCACTGTGGGCAGTGGGCACAAAAGGGGGTTTATGAACACACTGGATGGCCCCCAAAATTAAGCAGATTATGGCATGGTCAGATTTTCTAGTAATAGCCAGTGACTATAATCCACAAAAATGCTAAAAATTACTAGTTTAGTAAGAAGAATGTAAGGGATTTTTATATGCCAATAGCAGGAAATGAATGCTATTTTGAAGAATTATGTCTCCATTTGCACTAAGGCCTTAGAAGAGGGAGAAAACATTTACCAGAAATGTTATGTCCAGTACCACTCTGGAGTTTCTCATCATTACACACTCCTTTTTTCTAGTTTTCAAATGCTCTTTTGACTCATTTTAGGCTACCTCTCCCTCCTGCCCCCCACACAAGACGCATCTAGTGATGTAAACCTAAAACTCACCAGTAAATAAAAAACACAAGACATGATACTCCTGAGGGAAAAAGAGAACGAAATTTATTTCCTATTTTTCTCATTTTCTTCAAAGCCAATGGTTGCAAAGTAGAGTTTTGACTTATTCCTTTGTTAAACAGCAGAAAATGACAGAACATAAGAGCATGTGTGATATGAGTTTAGAAGTGCCATTTATCAGACTTCAATTTGGGTCAAGGTTGCCTTCTATAATGTCTAAGATGGACATAAACTCAATCTCTCATAACAAAGGGGTAATGAAACAGTGAAAAACAAGTTGTGAGATTGTGCAAGTGTTAATTTTTTTTTTTTACCAAGAATCTGGATCCAAGAAAAATTCTAAAATGGGAAGGGGGAAGGGAGGCAGAGTGTTCTACAGCGATTCACACCTTGATTTCATGGCTCATTCACTTCAGTATCAATAGTGTCCACACAGAAGATGCACTATTATTTCACATAATGGAGGGGGCAGCCAGACGATTGGCTTCATTGCACACTGCAGCTACATTGACATTTGTAAAAACGTCCAAATCCAAAGGGATAAATAATTCACAGCTTTGCTGAAAGATAGTACTAAAGGGGTTTGATAGATTGATAAAGAAGAATGCAGCTGTAAAAGTCTGGCACATCCAAGCTTCAGGGAATTTGGCCTACTATGTCCTCACATTTCTAGAGAACTGTTAAACTACCCTCCCCCCCAACTTCCTTTTTAGCTGAAAATGATCCCTATGATAAAGCACAGGAAGATTAAAAAAAAAAATCAAAAAATACCCAAGCAAAATGGGTCTGTAAAAGAAATTTCAGGAAGGCAATGAGAGAGGGGGTTGGCTTGTAGTTTTCTAATTACTTCTTTAAACACATTCTTAAATTGGAATGAGAATTATATCTTCGAGTTCCTTTCTCTGTGGTTTGACAAATCAACAGTTTACCCATTGTAAAAATAATTACATGTTTCATTTATTTTCACTGGTTCTTTTAATAGAATATTTTAGTCTTAAAATTGCAAGGACAGCTGAAAAGCTTCTTTGAGAATGCAGAAATCTGTGCATTACAGAAACATCTGTGATGCCTAATTCTGTTAACAATGAATGTAATGTCTTTATTTGTTTCTCATGGTATCCTCTGCATTCCAAACATTTGAGGATATTCACTCAAATAGACATTTATCTGATTTTAACCCTGGAGGGCCCTTGTCCTGTCCACATTCCATCCAGCTGGAGCTGGAATGCATTTCAAAACCAATCCTCATCAGATATGTAGACAACAGTTGCAGAATAAAAAAAGGGGTCAATTCCATACAAAACACAAGTTTTTCACTTTAAGCACTTCACTGCCTGAACTGACAGTAAGACCACGGAGTAATTCATTCTCCCACATGTTGTTGGTAGGGCACATAGAGCCTGAAAAGATCTTGCTTAAGAATCACCAAGCTCAATCCCTCATGTTGCAGACAGCTGTGAGCACTCCCTTCTTTGCTAACAGGTCCTTCTCACTGCTGAAGAGATTTCTAGACATGCTTTTAATTTTTGTACATTTTCAGGACCTAAAATCTTGTTTATATCTATGGTAAATACTGTGACAACAATTAAAAAACCTTGTGGTGTGGGTTATATTAAGAAATTTGCCCAATTTGTTTATTTTAAATATTTTTCAATTTTCCTTCTACAGGGAGAGAACTTAAACAGGTGTGGACATGTTCTTTTGCCTTCTCTTTTCTCTCCATTCCTTTGCTTTTGGACTTTTAAAGGGTTGGCCTCTTCCTCTGTCCTAATTTCACCTTGGGGCTCCCCAGTGTTCTGCTCTCCTATCTCTCTAATCCCCACATCCGCCTTCTTTTTTGGACATTCCACTATATCTGAGCTCCAGAGTCACAAATCTACCCTTTTATTCCAGTCCTAACTCATTTCCAAACTAAACTCTCAGCATGTCTCTCTGAGCTCCTGCAGATAACTGTCAAATTAAGGTCAAAATTATAACATCTTCTTCCTGAGGCATTTGAGGCTACTTTCTTACTCATTTACCGTGGATAATGGTATATATATTCATATTTCAAAGATGTCGTCTTTAACTTGGCTTGCTCCTAGTTTTCAAATGTCAAGGATGTGGAATATACTGAAGTTCTACTGCACAACACCTGCCCTTCCACACCTTCACAAGACAAAATTTGTTTTGATCATCTATTGTCTTCATATTTGCAACTTTTTTTTGTTTAGAATTGAATAAAGGAATATCAGTGCTTCAATGTGCACAAAACACTGATGCTTAAAAAGATAATTTACCTGTCTCACTGAGACAAGCAATGCATCCATGACCTTGCAGCATAGCCTCTCCCTCCTCTACCATGATGTGACTTCTTGAAGTTATTCACAGCTTTTCCTCGCTCTACTTAAATATGATCTGACATTCAGCTTCAAGAGTTTAAGCCCATTATGATTATTTCCTTCATGTGGTGAATTCTCAAAGAAGAAGCTTTAGGCTCACACTCAGGATTGTCTTTATGTTTGTTTTTTTTAGTAAAACTCACAGAACTACCTTATTATCTTTAAAACTATTTCTACCAGTGTCCTTCCCCTAACAGAAGCTAGATAATGTGCATCCCATTGGTGCACCTGGGCCTTAAATATTTTTTTTTCAACTGTGTCATTTCCTTATTGCTTTTTTTCCCTAGTCCCCTAAGTATCCCAGATGACGAACTGGCTGTAGACCTAATTCACACTTTGCATCTTAACAGAGAACTCAGCAGAGGAAAATCCCATCTCATTTGTAGGGCATCAGTAGCTGTGGTAACACAAACCTGTGTAAACCTAGTTCTAATAGACAGCATGACTATAAATAATAACCATAAACTCTTTGGAGTTCTGAAAAACATTGATTTTAATACTTCCACAATCTTTTTTACAGCACTGAATGTTCTCACTGGAAACCTTATCACATTTAGCCTACACAGAACAGGGTGACATTCAGATGACCTGACATTAGACACCTCCAGTGCGGTAATTCCATTGAGTAGTAATTCTCTAGACTTCCTCTCATGAAGAGAATAGATGAAAAAGCACTTCTGGGCACAACTCATCTCATCCTAAATAGTCATCTATGTGAGATGTGACTCATGGCCTCGTTGTGCTCATTTTCTCCTATTGTGTATGAAGATGGTCAGAACTGCAGTGCAGAAACACATATAGGCAGTGTAGGTGTCTAAAGTTAGGGTTTGTAAATCCCAGTCTTGTTATGTGCCTGGTGGCAGAAGGCAGCAGTGTACTTTTCCCTGGGCATTTCAGTTCTCTCTTTATTTAAGGTGTTCTTAGCACTAAACTTGTACCAAGGGCACATATGCAGGGAAAGTTTGTCTCATCAAACACAGCCAAAAGAACATAACAGTTCTTTTCTGTTACACAAAAGAAATAGCAGCTGCTCATTTCTGATACAGAAAATACACTGATCTATAGCTTCAGCTGGCATGAGAACAATGAGAGCTTGTGTCTTGCATTTTCCTTAATCTTTATTTAGTTTTAATTTGTTTTAAAGTTTATTCACCACCATCCCCTGTGCCAGGTTTCTTCTACATGACCTAAAACTAACCCTTGGACAAATGGGAAAGGAAAGAGAGATCTTAAATAGTATCTGTATGTTCTTTTGTCTCAAGAAATGTAAATTAGGGCACTGGGTGAATAATATGCTTGGCTTTGTGTCATGAAATGTGATTGTGTTGGTATGTCAGGGTCAAGATTTATGAAGCTATCAGGACTGGAGCAGACAGGGGCCAGCTTACACCTGCAGCACTATTTTTTCTGCTTTCCAGACAAGTAACTCTGGAGTAAGGGGCACTGGTTCCTAAGGTGACAATTATTTAGCAGATTGGCAGGCACCCCTTTGAGATGGACAGGAACAGTCCATCCGGCAGATTGGGAAAGAAATGAAAATAAAAGACAAACAAATTGCTAAGCTGAATTTATTTAAAGTAAATAGAAAGTATATTTCAATAAGAAAAAGGACAGTAATAGAAATAGTAAACCATTTGAGCAACTCCACAAAATCCCTAACTACACATGAATAAGAGGAAAAGAGGAGTTATCTTAAGGAAATTAAAGGAAACAAAGGATTTTTGCACAGTGTTGGAGCTTAATAACAACTTATTTTTAATCCAAGGAGCTAACCTAAAAAATGCCTCTTTGCTGGTAACCAGTGTGGTCTGTTGAAAAAAAACAACAACCAAACAAAAAACCCAAACAAACAAAAAACTTTCACCACAAACCAAAAGAAAACAAGAAACAAATAAATAAAACACCAGCATATGTGTCTCTGCCTCAGTGACTAGGTTTCTATAGATGCCCATCATATTATTCTTTCTTACTTATTCACAGCTCACTAACCAGATTACAAAATCACCAGCTTCAGAGGGTGCTGGAGAAAGTAAAATAGTTTTCACAAGAGTCAAATGCACAGAATGAAGGACTACAGAGAAAAGATTCAGCATTTTTTGTGTATGCTCTGCAGTACCTTTCTGGTTATTAAATGGAGCTTACATTATCATGGCAGAAATTGACAAGCCATTTCTCACAAAAAACACCTTATGTATAGAAAGTGGGTTTTTTGTAGTGAAGCAATATCTGAGAAACCCTAATTTATTTGAATGTATTCAGTGTACAAGTTTATATTTCTTCATATTGCTCAGTTGATTTCCATTATTCATACTTTTCATTGAACAGAAATGTCAGATCAAATAGAATTTCTTCAATTTTTCACTTTATGAGCATAAATTCATATATCACATGTTAATTTAAATTGTTGTCTTTTAAGTGCTAGAATCATTGCTTCTCCTGAGTATTTTTTCCTCAATCACAGAACACAAAACGCAGATGGGAACACAGTGAAAGAAACCATCAAAACACCCAGCAAAAACACTGTAGTTTTTCTCTACATGTATAATTATTTAAAGAACTTTTTTCAATATTGTAAATCTATGTATTAGGAAGGTTAGTTGAACCTTCCTAAAGAGAAATTATTATTTTCTGTGTAATCCTTAACAGGGAGAAACAAGGACATTTAAACCCAAAGTGGACAAAAAACTATAGTGAGTTTTCACAGTCACAAAACTGTGCCTTTGCTTATGTGCTCAGACCAGGTGGATATGCTAGATATTCCATTGTTTCAGATGCTAGGAATCCAAGCCTCTCCTACCCTACCAAACACATCTCTGTCAAACACAAAAGGGCCGGCTACTAAGCCAGAACAAATTGATACAGATAATTTTGAACTCTGTAGTTTTCAGCTGCCAACATATTGGTAATGCCCCATTTCTGTTTCCTGTTTTGAACTCCCAGTAAATTGTGGTTCAAAGCATTTTTTGTATTTACAAATTCCTTAAGTCCACCCATCCAACATCATAAGGAATCAATATACCCTTGGTTCTTTCCATCAGGGCTTGGTTGTTTTGCTTTGGGTTTTTATTTGTTTGGTTTTTTTTTCATTTAACTTAGATTCTATATGTTAATGTTAGAATTTATTAGCAAGATCTTCTATACTCTTGGCCATTAGAGTGCAAATTTTTATTAGAACTATATAGAAAGACAGATAGTGAAGAAATTATCATGAAAATGTTTCTATGTGAAATAAAATTATCTATTTAATGCTTTAGTTCCATCCGGCTAGAATGAGATTTCTGTTGGCATCCAGAAAACTCAATATGCCAATCTGGCATTGTGTTTCTCATCTGAAGCTTCCACTGCAATAAAATGCACTATAAGAGGTTGAAAATGGGATGAAAATCATCTTGGTGTTTATGTTTCTAAAAAGTCAGAGCACTGCACAGTACTCAGAAAGTTGGTTCTGGAAGGAAGATCATATATTAAGCCTGGACTTAAATGAAAGTGAACATACCTAAGCTCTGGGCACTGGATTACTGCTACACATTTTCATTACTGTTGGCACTAACCAGACAATAGGTGTGAAAATAAAAAATAAATTGAAAAACCTGACTACTTACCACATTACTTGTATGTACTTGTGTCTTTTCCTGGTGTTTGTATCTAAATTAAAAATAATACAAGAACACTTTACATCTAACGTTTGATAGATCCTATTACAACTCCTTCCTCCTCTTAGTGTACTTTTCAACAGTGTGTACAGCAGAAAAGGGCAAGGAATTAATCAGAATGCCAGAAGAGTTGAGTTACACAGTGTGTAGAAAGCACTTCAGCTACATTATTTGCTCAATTTCTGTAGGGAGTTGTGAAATAGAGGTCTTAAATTTAACATGTCTGGCTTACTTCCACCTGGACTCACTTCAAACCCATTGCCTGCAGCTTGCTGAATACAGAGTGGGAAATCAGTCATTACATTAAGAACTGATGGCAAATGATTCCAATTCACATTTTTCAGCTGGTATGTTTTTTAACCTGGAGCAACACCAAATTGAAAAATTTTGCAAGCTGGGCATAAAAGCTGTGTTGCAGACTAAATATATTTCCAGTTCTATGAAGTCCACAAGGGGATATTTCTCCAGCATTTCTCCAGTTGCTATGCTACCCACTGAAGTTACAAGGCGCAATATATCTTCAGCTCTCATCCTGTTCTTTTTGTCTCTGCTACCAGTCAGAGTCAAAGCTGCTCAGCTGCTGTGATCTACAGTTTAGCACTGACCCAATTTCAATACATTTATAAATGTCTGATATGGACTTATAGGCTATTTGCTGCTAAGATGAAAACACACCTTTGAAATTAACCTGCGGCACTTTCTGTTTTGAAGTATGTATTTCGGTTCAATGATATTGCAGGAGTTGTATATCTTTTCTGTTCTTTATCAAAAACATAGTTGTTACTCAAATGCATTTCAATAGCACTTGGAGACATTGCACTGTTCTATAAAGCACTGATACACATTCCTTACTTAATTTTTTGAGAAAACTCTGACAATTTCTAGAACTTGCAGAAGCGAATGAAAATTTTACTTCTCAGAGTCTTAGATCATTTAGAAGCCAAATCACAGTACAGAAAGGAAATCTGTCAGACCTGAACTCTGCAACTGATGTCATTTTAGCCAGGGGACCCTGGCTGTGTAACTCTAGATGTGTTTAAATGTGTATTGATTTTGTGAGGATGACAAATGTAAATTTACAAGTTACAGGAGGATGTTTTAATCATGTCACTAGACAGCAGGCCCAAAATAGGTTTCCAGTTATCACAACATGAACTTGATACAAAATGCATTAAAACAACTCCCCAGACCTAACTGATTTTTTTATTATTTTCAATGAATGCAATTTAACCAAGACACAAATTTCATTCCTGAAACAACTTAGTGCATACTGTCTATTATCCCCATAAAAGTATTTATAATTCAGTGTCAGTATAAAGGGAAAAGGGTTTAATTTAAACTAATCTTTCACATGAAATGCAACCACGGCAAATACATATGTGGGATAGTGCCATTCAAATCAGTTTTGCCAGAACAATATTGTAAGTGTCTTTAGATACTATGACTAGCTGATCAGGGACTTGTTTCAGTATATTTTCTTATTTGTATTTCTGTAGAAAATTTGTGTGTTCAGATAGATTTGGTTATAAGTGTAAAGACTTTGATAATTGGTCAGTGTAACGTTTTCTATCAGTAGATCTCAGTACATGAAGCGACATCTTAGCGTACACGTATGAAATTGGAAGAGAGAAAGAAGGAAGAGCAGATTTCCTGGAGATCATACAGTAAGCAACTGGCAAATTCAGGAAAAGAAAGATACATATTGAAATGTAAAAAAAGAAGAGCTATGGGTACAGTTCTATCATAGGATTACAGTGAGTGAAGAGTTTCTTCCCATCTCTTCCATGATGAAAGAACAACAGTAACTTGATCAGGAAGTTAAAAGGATCAGCATTCTTGTCATACTTCATTCAATGGCCATTGCCTGGGATAAACTTTCATCTGTCCCAGGAACAAAGAAGTGTGTTTGTGTATTGAGGTATCTCTTCAGTAGATTTGAGGGTTGCATTTTAATAGAAGGAAAGCGAAAGATAAGGAATATATTATTTAGCGCTTCATTGAAAATGCCCCAAAACCAACATGGTTTTCAGAATGAAAACTCGTTCTTTAGGATACATGTTTATCTACATGATTTTCAAATTGAATCTGAAAAAGAAAACTGAAAGGTAAAGGACCTTTTTAAACATTTGTTACTCTGTGAAACAGCATGAAGGGTTCTGCATTTGTTCAAGAGGTGCTGGGGACTCAAATCCAACTGAAATGCACATGAAGGGTTTGGAAAGCTTTTGTTCAAGACCAAAACAAGAATGTTCTATTTCAAGATTTGATCCCGATGCAGCCCAGAATCATGGAAGTCTTGTGATAAAGGCTGCAATTGTGAGGAAATCACATCTGAGACGCTTTGTTAATACAAACCCTGTGCTTGCGCTGGTGGAGCCAGGAGAGAAATAGGAGCGTCTGTCTGTCAAAATCACATAAGGAAAGGGCCTGTGTCATGGAGTTAAGCTAATAAACAGCACAAGAGCTTTCTGCAGTTCTAACACCCTGTTCAGCCACACTGGACCAGTGTGCTGCTAGTACATTCTGGCTTTAAATTCTTTTTTTTTTTAAATAGTGTCTTAAAACTGTCATTAGAGTCATTAGAGTAGCCACAAAAGGAAGGAGAATCCACCACCACAGGTGCCCCAAAATATTCTTACCTCCACAGACAGAAGGTAAAACACGTCCCTGATACAGTCACATATTTTGGTGGAGTTGCAGAAGTTGTGTGTATGATGTGTTCATTTTGCATAGTGCTTTCTGCTTCTGCAGAACTTCCAGAATCCAATCTTAGATGCAGCTACAATTCACTCTCCATTGACTCTTGATTAAAAATTATGTCAGATAAGACTTTCACTCATTATAAACCATTAAAAGGAATAAATAGAAAAAATGTTTCTCTGAATAAGCATCCATGATATCTCCAACTCTATATTTGTAGAAATAAAGTAAAACATTTTTGTAATGGCAACTTCGTTTGTGTTGAGTGTGTTTTTAAAAAAAATTTAAAATCAATTGGAGAACCAAAACTTGTTGGACTGCAGAAAAAAATATAATCTTCCTCAAAATGCATTTTAACTGCAATTTTGTCAAGCTGGTGATACCTGTTCTTGCTTGTAAATAAGAATTTGATCAAATAGCATACATTTCTGAACATATTTGACGGAGAAAATTTGCTCTTTAGGTTGCTGTTCTGAATTTTGCAGATATTTATTTTGACATCCACTCATTTGTTAATGAATTCAACTGGCAAGTGGAAGCTTTCACATGATGGAAGTGCATGTGCTTGTTTTTCTAGGACAGCTTCTAAAGGAAGGTAAGATGCTCTTGAAAATCTAAATTAAGCCAATTTATTATGTTTTCTATGTTTACTTGTTTCAAGTGTTTCAGATTCAGCATTTTTTTAGGATGTCTCTGAAAAGTCTAAGTCCTGCATAAATTGAAGAGTCTGTTATATCCTAGATAAGACTTTTTGATAATATAACAATAGGCCTAGAAATTAAACCAAGACATAGTGTTTTATTTCCAGTTATAGGTGGTTTTTTTTGATCACCTATTATAAACATTATCAATTTCATTAGCTAATTCTTTGTATTACAGTGCACAAAGTAATTAATTAATCTATGCCAGATATAAATTAAAATTAAGTAAAGTTTTCAATTTTCAGATATGTCTATTTCTTCTGAGTTCAAACAATTTTTTTCAGAAAGGCACCATTTTTAATAATCTCCCTGGTAAGACTATATGTCTAATATTTGATTCATCTTGCTCCATCCAGTAGTCTAAAGAACCAAAGCATATTGGAAAATTTGGCCCATTCCTTTGTAGGGTTTTTTCCTACCAGCCAAATCAGGTTTTAAACACAGCTGGTGAAATCTCACAGCTTACAAAACCTTCCCTCAATCTGTGTGCACAAGTTTAATGTTTGAGTTTTAGGAAGCAATTCTGCATCATCTAGTTATTTTATGCAGAGGTTTTAATTCATTGTTCACATGTGAGTACATCAGCACTACCCTGATGACTAAAAAATGTGTCATCCCTATCTACCTACTCTGCTCTTTACCACAACTGATAAAAGATTTGGTCTATTGAAATGTCTGCTTGAGGATTTTAGAGATTGCTCTCTGCCTAGTAAAAAAGCTACTTATTTACTGCTCAATACAAATTTTTCATTTGGTTTTGGCTTTAGCATAATTTTAGCACCTTATAATTTACATCATGCTTCATAAACAATTCATTTTCTGGAAACTACCAATGGTTTCTGGCTCTTGTGATCTGATATTGTAAATACAATCAGCAACCAGTATGCTACATTTTAAATTTTCAGATAAATATTTCCTAGTTCACAGCAATATTTCAACTATGGAACTAATAGCAACTGGACAACTTGGAACATGAATTTGTTAGATGACATATCAAATGCATATGCCTTGGCACAGCAGTTTTGAATGAAGTTTTGAGTGCCTGAAGCTGTGAAAAACTTTCAAAAGCAACATGTTTTGACAGGTATTTCCTCTTACTTAGCTATAAAATAATGCTTAATTTATTCTTGCCCTACATTAAATATGATTTACACCATCATAAAATGTATTATTTCTTTTTCTAATACACCTGGAGTTCACCCAGAATCTGCTTTTTTTTTTCTTTTGTTGTGTTTAGTCTGGATGGTATGAAACATCTTTCAAACTGTACCACGTCCTTACTGGTGAAATCCATATAAGTCTTTAAAACAACTAGTACAGTCAGAGGTCACCAAGGTCTAAGAATTTAATGCTGATCCTCACATTAAAAAACAAAACAAAACAAAACAAAACAAAAAAAAAAAACAAAAAAAAAAAAAGTAAAATAACAGACTGATCTTCCAATAACACAGAAATCAAAATGCTGAGTAACTTTACAACTTTGCTTATTCTCCTCAATACAATGTTGTATTAAAGTGTGCTTATCTGTCATAAAACCTGACAGCTGTAAACTAACAATTTTAAAGCAATGACCATAGTTATGTCTTGTTCTTTCAAAATATCAGCTTCAGAACAAATGGCTGGTAACTGAGGTTTCTACACGCTTCCACAAGGCAACAATCAAAAGATTGAAGGGAAAGTAAAGCTCATATTACTTTTGCAAGATAATATATGAGCGATTATCCTGTAATCATTACTTGTGCATAGAAGTTGGTTGAGTTTTTATTTGGTTTTTAACTGTGTAGGCTTACACAGTCCTGGTAGAACATAAAGAAAGTGGGTAATTAGGTAATGCTCCGTAAGATTGCCAGGGGGAACAATCAGTAATGAACTAGTGTGTTGGTACTTTCACCTGAATTTCTGGCAGTGGTTGTCACTGAGCTCACCTCAACATCTGTAGAAAACAGGGAGGTGCCTTTGCTGCCTGGGGGCATTTCATCAGGAATCAATGGACCTCATTATCTCTACAAAAGCTAATCCCAAACCTACATCGTGGCGGTGCTCTTTTACTCTCCCTTGTTTTCAGCATTTATATGTCCACAACTATGGCAGATGTTTTGAAGACACATGGAGTATACCCTCACTATGCCTCAGAGAGGAGAAAACAGTGCATCTGTAATCTGCACAGTAGAATTTGAATTGAAAGTGTATAGCTAGTTTACGGAAGAACTGAGATCAACTAGGCACAAGCTGATCTGTCCCAAGGTTTCTGGTTTACAGAGAAGAATTTAGAGAGGAAGAAATAAAAAGAACTGAAAACAAGAAGGATTAATATAAAAGGATTTTACTTGTAAAAACTTTATTTGCAACTCATCTGGCTGAGTCAAGCTATAGCAACCTGACTAAAAAAATTCAGCAATTCACCTAATTCCCCCTAGAACAGTTTTGGAGTTTAAATAAAATATTAAAAATGGAGTAAAACTAGAAAAAGTTTCAATTAAATTTTCCAAAAAAAGGAAGGATGTTGAAGGATGAATGAATATAAATTAAATACTGAAGAAAAATAAAAATTAAATATTGCACAAATTAAATACTGAAATGTCCATTTTTGCAGACATCTTTTCAGTTTAGAAGAAAAGAATGTTCCTGAATATAGAAAACATTTTTTCTGCAATACCAAAAGCTTTCCTGCGAGTATATTTGTATAGAAAATAAATTGCTCACACAATATATATCTCTGACCTGAGAAATAATTTTTATGGCTGGGCAAAAGGAAACAGAATTCTAAAGATTTAAAACTTGGATTCATGTCTGGGACAAGAATGGAGTTTGCATTTATAACTTTCAGAGTCAACAAAGTAAAAAAAATTACCTTTACTGAACTTCTTTAATTTACAGGGTTTTGTATTTCACTCAATTTCACTCATCTCAACAGAAATGAGCTCTTTTAGCCATTTAAACCCACATGCTAGGGAAGCATCGCTGATATAGCACAAACGAAGGTCATGACAAACCTGACTGTTTTTTCCTGCACACCCCTCCACATCAGCTGACATAAAGCAGACCAGAAACCCGTGCCTTGCCTCCACACAGAAGTGGCCAGGCCAGTCTGCCTTGCTGAGATAGACACTGCCAGCCTAAGCTAATCAACTTTTCTGGAAGTTAATTGCTTTAACACCGCGCTCTGGGATGTCCACAGACCCTGCCCTGTTCAACAAACTTGCCTTCTAACTGTGCACAACATAATTGATTTAAAAATAACTCAAGTATATTTTCACAGCCATAGTAACACCTTTGAATTACGGGAAGGCAAAGCCCTGGTGCTTCAAAGGTTCCCCCTCTCTAAGAGCATGAGACCAGCTGCTCAAGTTACTTAGAAAATTAGGGCAGGTCAGAACTGTTGTTTTAACAACTATGATCAAAGCAGCGTTGAGTGAAGGGAGGGAATGTGAAGCTGATTTACAGATAACAAGGACAGAAGCACCACCCCAAGCTTTCAGTGCAGGACTGTTCACAGAAATTTGAGTCACAAAGAGCACAGAACACTTTAGCCACAGGTACAGTCTGTCACGAACCATTTTAAAATTTTTTTATTGTTTCGTCATCAACAGATTTGAAAAGGTTTCAATTAAGTTGAAATATACACACTTCAGCATCTCATAATATAATAATGTAGAAGTAAAATCAAAATAGAAAATACTGCAACTCACTAGAATGTTTTCCACAAACACATTGAAGAAATCAGGCCAAAAAGCCATTTTTGATGGAATTTTTTTTCCACTAGAAACCATTTCAGCAACTCCAGTTATTACAGTTGCTCTAGGTTTATGTTACTGTAAGAAGCAACAATATCTCTTTAAAAAAATGGGGTTGTTTTTAACAAGGATCAGGAGTACAAAGTGCTTGACAATGCATAGTGTACTGAACAAGAAACTCTGAGTTTTTCCTATTCTCTGCAAAAGGACAAAATGACCTGTTGCATCTATTATTAGTTCCTGTTGAGAGGCTTGATAAAAATAAGAATTTTTTATTATGTAAACTCTCTTTGCACAGTTCTTCAGAAAGAACAAAAAATACAATTTAGAATTCAGTTTTAGCAGCCTCTTACAAAATAGACTTTTTTTGAGTGGGTTTTTGGTGCTAAAACAATATTCAGTTGTTAAATGAGCAGTTATTTAACATACACAATGGCACCTCCAGGGGCTTTAAAAAAACAGGTCCTTGCTGACAAGGCAAAACACTTTACTCTTCACCTCTTTTATGAAGTGCTACCATCTGAGTCCAGGCCTTCAGCTCTCCTTTACCTGCATAATCTTAAACAATGAGATCTTTAATGAAAAGGATTAATATTTCAGCTTCCTTTATTCACCATTCAAAACAAAGATTTTGAAAACCATACTTTCAAAGGACCCGTGTGAATTACAGGGAAGGAATTTCTCAGAACAATCAGCCATAATGAGAACTTTGTGACTTGGGCAAAATGACAGTGTTAGGGCTAGTAATTTTAGATAACATTATTTATATTAGTGACTTCTGCCTAAGAGTGAAGCACACCTAGTATGTAGCACTGTGGAAAATCAGTGTTGCATCCTGAAAGTTGCAAAATGCTGGGCACAATGGGGTTCAAATCCCCCACCGGCTTTTTTAGGTGCTACAGTAACACAGTAATGTTATATTCCATGTTCATATACATTTATACAACAGAAATGCATTAATTACTGAAATATAATATACCATAGAAAACTAGGATGGGGCCTGGAGGGCCAGTAGTAGCATTACTTATATTTCAGGGGATTCAACAAGTCTTAAGAAACTCACTGATCACCAGGTGAGCACAAGAACATGTATAAGAAACACTGAAGTATGCCTTCTTTTAATGCATTTTAGAAAAATTTAGAGTCCCTGAAATTGTGGGCGCAGCTTTGAGTTTGTCACAGGCAGTGAAAATATAAGAAATAAATTAGTACAAAAATATTGAGACTGCACAAGCTTCCCTGTTAAGCTTTTACCGCAGAAAAACCATTTTGGTTTTATCAGAATAGACAGAGAGCCCAGATACAGAAAGCAAATTATGTGCAATTTGTACAACAATATACAAAATGTTGCAATAAAAAATAAATATGAAACTAGTGAAATCTTTAACAATCCATTGATTCATAGCACATCGGTCACCATGTGATCAAACTCTGAGGAACCTTAGAAGAAAATCTTATTCAATTTTCTCTGTAAGTTTTCAAAGTTTTTTTTTTTTTTTTTGGAAGTATTTACTAGAAATATCCTCCCATGACTGTGAAGAAGAAAGGGCTGTGAATCCCTCAGATTTGCTTTACTGTGAAATATTAGTTGGATATCACCAAATGTTAATTTTTTTCACAGATGTAATAAGGGACTTGCCATGAAGAGTCTCTACAAGTTTTTTTTTTTTGCTTTTGAAGCACCACCACCCCCTTAACAATTTGTGTATGTTGACTGACTCTGCTCCATGTGGCAATCCAAGGAATTAATCTCTTTTCAGAAAAACAGGCATGCTAGCACATTTTTGTCCTGTATATACAATTTGTTCTTTTGTTCTGATCACCTTTGACCTTAAATAAGTAAATGAAGTTCCACTTATTACTTACAGTTGAAAGGCTCTACAAATTTTGTTCAGCAGCATTTTAAATGCCTGTGCTTTTCAGTTTTCATATAACAGCCCAAAGCTGCACAATTTTGAAGCCGAGAAAACTGGATCCCCACTGAGCTTCTTTTCTATTTTACATCAAGGCTCTAGGACAAGGATTACTCTAAATTTATGTAAGCATGCCACCACTGCTTTGAGATCACCGTTCAGCCTTGCCACAAGTCTTCAGTGAGGATTCCCACTGTCCACTGTTCACCCACATATTTTATTTCTGATAGATTTCTTCAATGGGTTGACTAGTAGTTCCACCCCCCGCAAAAGGTTTGCACAGGACTGCTGTACCATTCATTTACAGTCTGGCCCTACTGTTTCTTATAGAAGAAGGCTGACAGTGCATACCTCTTGTGGTGTCACCTGGCCATGTGAAAGCTCTTGTCCAGCTATCCATCACAAGGACAGTGAGTGGTACAGAAAAGTGCTTTCATTTAATGAAAGGCAAAAAACATTATTAAACAAGATTTGTTTACTCAGAAAAGTCAGATTTTTGTCAAACATCATTTTATCCTTTAGCTTTGCCAAATTTTCCAGAGAAGAAATCAAGCTTTTTTCCCAGCCTTCACCAGTCATACCACCTTCTATTGCATATACCTAATGCTGGGATGGAGCATGTGTCGTTAATGCACAGACATTATCAAGGACCTTTATTTTTTGAAACATTTAACTCACAGGGATTGCAAAACTCTTGGTTGAAGACTGGAAACTCCAGGACTTGCTGAATCCACCAGAGCAGCTTAGTGCAATTGCTGCATTGTCATTACTATGGCACAAACAAAACATTGTTGTGGAGTTTGCTAGTGTTAGAAGATGGTGTTTTACCACACTGCTCAATTTAAAAACCTTTCTGTATACAGGCCGTTCTGCAATAAGGCTTTACAGATTTGGCAATGTAAGAGAGGAAGAATTTTTTTGTTGTTGGAATAACAGATCAAGTTGTAGGATAGCATTTTACTTACAAATCAACTGTTTATTTCTGTCTGCACTTAACAAGCTCATACTAAAAGCCCATTCAGAAAGTGAGAAACAGAAAAACCAGAATGCCTAAACCAAAAGCAGATGGATAGAAGTAAATACAGAATATTTATTCTCTTAGTGAATACAAAATAAAATCTTAAAACAACAACCTGAATGGCATTCTTTTTTTCCTCATTGACGTCACTAAAGATTACACTTTAAGAAAATACAAAACTGGTATTGTAAAGTGAGAATTCATCTTTTCATTTTTTTTATTTGCATTTTTTTACATGGAGGCCTGGAGTGAGGAACACCTCATTTTGAAACTGGAGGAATTATCATGAGGAAAAAAATACCGTTTTCTAGGATTCTTCTTCCCATAATCAGTTGAAATGTATAAGCTACAAAAATAATTTTGCAAATAATTCCACAAAGAGAAAAATATTGCTAAAAGTTTTGACCACAAAACAGTGCAAACAAGAAAAATCATAACTAGCCTGCTAGCAAAAGATTTCAAATTACCTTTTTGCCCAGGAATCACACTGTTTTTGTTAGAAAAGGACATGTAGTATTGTCTTACAAAGAAAAAGAAATTAAATTTGGTTTATGAAAAAAGCAATATCCTTAAATCCTTTTATAAGGATACTGTGAGGTACTGTAAGGTTTAAAACATAGCTCTAAGTGTACAGTTTACAACAAAACAGTATTGTTTCTTTCCATTTAGAGAGGCAGAACTAACAAGGGAAATGTTGCAGTATTGAGAGGAGAGCAGTGTTAGCTCTGCATGCACACTGTACACAGAAGCCTCCACATTTTCCTGAATGACCTGGTCTGGTTCTTACACTGGGAGGAACACTGTGAAATTGCAGAAATGTAAAATCATTACCCTGTTGGACAACCTGTCTGATTCAGGGCAAGGACTTGAACTTGTCTTTTAATTTGAGCTGTGGGACCTAACCAACAGGCCACCTTTTTTCTAAGGCAAATGCATGCAGATATATGTATGTGTATTTCAGATATATATATATATAAATGCACACACAATATATGCATGCACACATATATGTATGTTTATGCACAAACATGAGATTCATCCTGAGAGGGAGTTTTTATATTTTGTGTTCTTAAAAGCCTCAACTGAAGGTAACAGATTTTCTCACATTACTCCAAGGTGAGACAGATTGGCAACCCACATGCAGATTGTGTGGGGAGCCCCAGGCTACTCAAAACCCCAGGTCAGATCTATGCATTAGCATCTTTATTTCATGGAGTAGTTGTAGACCCTCTACCTCCTCACTGCAGCACCTACTCTAATTCTTGTCTTGCCAGATTTGCTGTGATCCTTGCCATAAAATTCAGAAACAATGGGAATTTGCAAAGTACTATCTATGGTGCCTCACAGCCTGTATCTGAAAAGTCTCACTGTAAAACTAGCAAACCTTAAATCACAGAGTAATTCCTTGGTAATTATTGGCACTGATTAATCTCTAATAATTTCAGGTCCAGGGCACACTGGCATGCCGGCAGTCAGAGGTTCTTTTCCCAGACCAACCCAAGCAAAATCTCAGAGGCTGTGTCTATGCCCAAGAATTAAAGTGTACCCTTGTGGGAATGCTAATTATTAGAAGCTGGAAAAGTACTGTGTTTAGCCTTCTGATCTGAGTTTTTGCACCTGCGAAAATACTGTGTCCTTGGACATCTCTAAATGTGATAACAAGGAGTCAGAGAGACGTGGGAAAGTGGAATGCAAGACTGAAAAAATGAAGAAGAGTTGATGTTTAGCTTAACGAATAGAATGCTCAGGTTACAGAATATGTATGAGCTTATTAACACTATTATAAAAGTATGTAACCTGATCAATAAATTGGAGACCAATGATCATCACCCCTAAGATGTGCACGTCTCCCCTTTATCCTGACAAACCCTGCCTTGGCACAACTGAAATGCTAAATGGGAATGGTGCTTAGTCACAGCAACTCTCCTGGTGAACCCTCCTGTCACCCCTCCACATGTGAGGACAGGATCTCTGCCTCGCCTCGACAAAGTGGATAAAGAGGTTGAGGTCAGCAGCACAGGGAAGAGCCAGGAATGGGTCAGCATGCGGAGCGACCACAGGCGGCACCCAGCCAGCGGGCCACAGCACAAATGCCTCTGCTCTCACTTCTGACCAGTTCAGCTCATTGTTTTAGAGGCAAAGACTTATCTCAAATGAGCTCTGATCGTCCATAATGGATTCTTTCTCACTGGTCGTCAACCTGAAAATTAAAATGGCTGGATGAGAAAGCACAACAATATGCTGCAGCAAGGGGAGATTTATCATTTGTTCTGACTAATGAAGACATCATCACCAGTGTAAATAAAAGAGGCCAGATATCATTAGCCACTGATATTTTCCTTAAAAATCAAAATGCCTTTGTCCACAAAAGCAAAAGCCGGCATACAAATTTCAGTGTATTTGTTTTTCTAATGCTAAACTAAAATTGTATTCTTTCCTTTTCAGCAACACACTGGACATAGATGAAATCAACAGACTGTACACATTTTTTAATAAGATAAACAGAGATGTAAAGTGAGGAGATAAAACAGAGATGCATTCATGAATGCTAAGTTATTCCAATATTTAAATTAATTATATGTTTAAAGAGTGATTGCCTCTTTTTATCTTCTTCTAACTTACAAGCCAGAAAAGAGATCAAGAAACACAGCTGGGCATTTATTAATTCTATTCTTGCCTCTACAATTAAACTTTAATCTGTTTCAAAGGACATTTGTGTTCTGTCCAATGAAGTTGCCGCTTGAAGCAGCGATTAAAGATAAAAGATATGAACATTACCTGTAGCAGCATTTTGGGGGAAATTTGGTCTCTGGAAGAAAAACACCTTGCAGCAAAAAAAGCACGGGTTTTTATACAGTGGGTTATACACAAAATTAGTTCTAATTGATGTTTCTACAAACAGATAACTGGCTTTCCTTTTTGAAAAGCAACATCTGTGAAGTTTTATTTAAATATTTTACCTAATCTGAGAGTCTTTAGAAAAATCAAGAACCAAAATCCTTTAATGTCATTAGCCCTCAGCTGGGATTCATCATAAATAATCCTCTATAACTTTAAAGCTGATGTAAAACTTGTATAATCAAAACCAAGACTTCAATCACAAGTAGCAGGTTTTTAAATCCAAATGTTTATCAAAAGATCTGAACCCTTTCTTCTCACAATGAGGAAGAGTAGCATCAATGAAAAGCAGCATGGTTTCCCCCTCCCTGCAGAAAAAGCACCCGCTGTCAGTGGCTGCACACATCACTCTTCGCCGTGGGCTGGGCAGCAGGATCTGTCTGCCTTCCCCTGGAGCTGAAATGCAATCCAGAAAGGAGGGATCTGCAGTCGTGCTACTGTGAAACATTAATATCTGCCAGGCCACGAGAAGCTATGGCTGCCTCAGACATCAAATTAGATCAATTGGCCATCTGGGGTGAACACATGGAAGAACATACAGAGAGCAGTGAGCAGCAATTAGTCTTCTGAGGGTTTCAGGAAGGAGACTAATCAGTAACACGGAGATCGCATCTATAACAGTACTATAATTTGAAGAACTTTTGCCTTTAATGAGATTTAAAAGCCCTAAACAAATAAGAATGCCCACCTAATGAGACAGCTATCGGTCTGAGCTGGCAGATACAGGAAATGGAGCCTCAAACCTGGACTAGCTGCCCTTGGCCAAGGGCACTATGAGCCTTTGTTGCAGACACTCCTCAATAAGGGAGGTCAAGCCCACTTTCAGCTGGTGCTGTGGAGAAGCCTTAAAAAGGGTCAGGCTCAGATCACAGCAAGCAAAGTCAGCAGCTTGGATAGAAGAAGGGGTCCTTCTCTGACTTCAAACTAGCCTAAATGTTCCTGGGCATGGTAGTGACGTGCCAGAGGGCATGCTGCCCAGCAGGAGTTGGAGCAGCTGTCCCTGCCAGCACGGAGGATGCATGGGTGCACTGCCCTCAAGGCTGAGGAAACCAGCTGTGCTTTCAAGTGAGGTTTGGGCCAGCTGTCCCTGATCTTTGCTAGGCCACCCCAGGGCAGCAGTGGCCGCAGCAGGTGACTCCCTGCTGCCGGGGACAGTGGCACTGCCAACCTGCCCGGGGGTTGCAGAAGTTGGCAGCGGGCTGGGGACCTGGATCTGGGTGTTGGGGGGACTGCCAGAGCTTGCCTGACCCCCTGACTACTACTCCATGGTGTTCTTAATTGTAGACACCAATGACAGCGCTGGGAAAGCTGGAGAGTGTCCAAAGGGACTGCAGAGCTCTGGGAGTGGCAGCTGGGGACATGGTGATCCAGGGTTCTCTTCCCTGCTGCCAGCATGGAGAGAGGAGGTCTCTGATAATACATGTCAGCCACTGGTTGTGGAGCTGGCAAAAGGATTCTTGTTTCTGTGGCCTTTAAACCTTGTCTTAAAATAAACATATGCTTGAGCTGAGGTTAGGCCAGATGACCTCCAGAATTGCCTTCTGGCCTTAACCTACCTGTGATTCCATGCATATATCATAAAGTACAGCAGATAGTATTCTCATTCCAGGTGAGGGATGCTGGTGTTCTGCAATTTTTGGCTAAAGTTATGTCTGGTAAAAAATGAGACCTAAAGTATTCTTCTGACAAAAAATTGCCAGAGAAGATGTTTATTTAAACTATGATAGGAAAAAAAAAAAAACCAAAAAACTATTTGAAACTCAGACTCAACAGCCAGCAGTTATGGCAGCAATGGCCAGGACTGAACAGTTGGTCCAATTCCATTCCCTGGAAGGCTTACCCTGTGGGAGGCAAAAGAGCAAAAGCTGCTTCTTCCCCTTCTCAAGCCTTTTACCCAAGTTCCTTCTGCCCCAGTTCCTCTCTCTTCTGCTGGAGGAGTTTTCTGCCATTAACAGGAGAGCAGCTGAGCAGAAACTGGCAAAATTCTGCTGCCTGCCATCACTGTCCCTCTACAGATGAGTGGCAGAGTTATACACTGCCTCCTACCTAGTTATAGGGTTACGGACAGTAAATGATAGCTGTGCACTTAGAGTGAAAGCAAGGAAGTTTAGCTGGGATAAATGATCCCTGCTTCCTCCTGGGGTGTTACTGAAAGCAAAAAAGAAGTAGAATTAATTAGGCCTATTAATTGTCCCCCCCTGACTCGTGTCACTCAGGCTTAACTTCTCAGGGGTTAGTCAACTACACTGTAAACTGAGGTTAGCTAAGAGTCATCTCTCCATAGTAGGAATTTGGCAGAAGATATCTTTTTACAATAGCAAAAGCAAAAAGAGACCTCACATCTCTGCATACAGGGTTATCTATTTCTTTTGACCCCAGTAGAAACTTGGGACCACTTCTATATTATTTTAGAATAGAAGAGCTAGATTGATATTTTTTCTGAATGAGCTGGCAGAAAATAATGAAACACATACTGATACCAATTTATACTCAGATTCTAGCAAAACACAAATATTGAATTTTATGTTTAATTGCCACTTACTCATTGCCTCATAAATTAGAAACTGCTATTCAGTAGCAAACCATTTGCTTAACATGGTGCTGCGCATTTTATATCAAACAGTTCTGGGCTTCTCTTCTTCCCCTACTTTGGTTAAAATATATAGCTCCCTTTGGAATTGTTAGATTAATTTGGTTTGTTTTATAGTTTGGATGTGAATGGCTCACAGTCCATAGGGTCTAGCTTTCCCTTTTATAAATAATTCCCTTTTTATGGTGCAATTAGGATGCACTGTGTTTTTGCAACACACCTCAGAGGGAAGCATGACAAATGGGAGGTACTAAAAGTTCTGTTGCTTTTCCTCCCTGACACAAGCAGAACCTCAAGAATCCAGAATAAGGACTATAATGGTGTTTCTGCATATATTCATTTCACAGTTTCTACTGTGTACCATAATTTTTATTCTGATGCTTTACTGTGCTGCTGCATCTGTACTTGATGTTTACCTCTGTCAAGGGGCCTCTCAGTACCATCTATTTATCTATGCAAGCACAGAGCAATACATCTATTTTGTCGTGAATTTGAAGTTATTTCTGTGAATGTTAACAGGTGTTTACAAAATATATACAGATATTTAGACTACATTCAACTCATGACCAAAACTGAATTTATGGCAAATGATAAGAGCTGAGAAGACAAGAATGAGAACTGAAAGGACAAGAATGAGATTCCTAGCAACTTATAACAATTGCATAAAAGATGATGAGATGTTGTGAGGGGTTTTAAGTGAGCAATTACAGCTATACCCATTCTAATGGATATTTTTATTCTTCTGCCTACATTGAAGATTTATAGCTGAGGTACCTTCAAGGTACATGTAAGCTATTTCACCAAACAATTTCTTTCTTACATTGTCACAAAAAAACGAAAAAAAAAGGCAACATAACAAACAAGCAAACAAAAACCAAAGCAAAACAAACAAACAAAAAAAACCCAATCCCCAGCTCCTTATGTAAAGGAATACACATATAAAAATACAAGTTCCTTTATGGAACAGATCGATGTGAAAAGGCTTTGCACCAGGATTTAAATAATGTATGTAGAAGAAAATAAAGAAAATAGAGAAATTGTAGAGGAAAAAAGATTATTTGTTACCGTGTCCATCTATCACTTATTCTTTGGTAAAATCAGCAAGCAATTTTTTCATTGCTAGGTTACAGTCAGTGTGCTAATGTGAAGTCTTTTATTGAAAATGTTCCTATGGCTATTCTCCCATTCTCTCCTCTTGTCTGGAAAAGTTGCAGTTATAAAACCACAAAAGTGAAACAGCATCTCACGACAAAGGTAAACAATCACACATTTTACATGTCAAATACGTACTTTTCTTTTTCATTATTCCAAAATTGCTTCAAAAATTTTCAATAGTGAACAAAAGATGCATTCTAACCATCTGCATGCTGTTAACAACATGCAAACAGAAAGATGAAGTACAAACAACAAATACATCATGTGCACTGAATTGTTCAGTTTGTACTCTTTTACAAATGCATCAGCTTGTTGAAGCCATCACAAGTCAGACATTAAGAAATAAAGTCACCATTAATATTCAATTTGCAAAGAAAAGTAAGCCCAGTCACTATCATTTGCTACATGAAATGAATCTACATTCGTGTCATGAAAAATCAGAAAAGCACAAGTGCTGATGTTTGTCTGTTCCCCTTACAATTGTATTACAGTTCACACTCCAGGTGAGCATAAAGGAGTGAACACATAAAAGAAATCAAAATGGCTTGGGGTCAGATTTGCTTTGGCATACGAGGTGGGAAGCAAATAGCAGCGATGTCGTTTTCCCAGATCTCGCCCTAATAAGGGCCTCTTGCATTATCTTCCAGGGGAGTACTCAAATTTCATAAGGCATATAAAACATTAATTAGACATCATTGTTTGTATAGCCAGCTCTGTGAATTAAGCTCTCTAAACCTCTAGGCTCTTAAGATCAACTCTACTCCACCCCAGGCTCACACACACACGCGCACACACACACACACACTGTGTCGTTATTGCCTTGTAAGATTTGGGGCTATCTAAACTCATCAGGACCATATGAAGAGAACCCAAGCTCCTGCATACAGTTGTCCCATTAGATTTTCTAATTTGTCTTCAGTCAACTTTATTCAACCACAATCAGTCTATTTAGTAGATGAGAATAATGTTGCCCGTGGTAGGATTGGTGCTAGGGCATCAAATGATTTTTTTACGAGCAGTTTCTTAAGAATGGGACTTCTGAGTTCCCACCTACACTCTTCAACATCAGACAGAAAAGAGGTCAAGCTGTGTTTGGAAATGCTGTCTTGAACTCTTCACTCAGAAGGGATGCAAAGCCTTGGGAGAGTCCACTGTTAACCTTGAAAGAGAATATTTCATTACTGGCTCCTCATCATGGAAAGTTTGATTCTACCCTTTGAGCATTCTACCCTGAAGCTCAATAAAAAATACTCCTATATATTTACTGTCTTCAAGTGCTTTGAGAATGCATACCCTGATATTGTCCCTGATATTGTCTTTCATAATTTTATTTTTTGCACTGTCTGTCCTAGCATATGTGGGTATATATATATATCATGTGTACACATGCTCCTTACTGGATTACCAGTATAATTTCTTTTCTTTTATTGTCTACTTTGCTTTTTTTTTTTCTTTTTTTTCTTTCTTTTTTTTTTTTTTTTTTTTTTTTGCATAAATCCAGAAAGAGAGCTCATAAAGAATGTCTCAATACCTAAACAAGGGCTTTTACGGTATGGGGAAGTATTGGGAAAGCAAAGCTGGCAAACAGAGGATGCCCACTTGGTTAATATACTTGTTTCAATAGTATTGCTTAAGATACACTGCCTGGAAGTGAGCAAGTTAGTTTTTGCTGGCTTTTTGTTTAGTTTCATTTATATTATTTTTGTTACAAAACAAAAGAAAAATTATCCATCAAATTGAAAATCATCACACTACTGAAGAACTGAGTTAAACAAAAATACCTCTGGGAACAAGTACATTTTGGGAGTGGGAGTAAGCAATTTTTAAAAAATAATATGCTTGTTCTCTTAATACAAAAAATCCCCTTTCGTGCAAATGACACATATATAGGGTTTTTACTATTTAAAATATGAACCTGAGCTCTACATGCACATATGTGGAGAGCTGTGTGCCTTATTCCTGTGACTGCCACTGTGGACGCTATGAAAAATAGAGAGGAAAGCATGCAAGGAGCAAGTAAAATCATGCTACATGCACATACAGTATGAAGGCTAATCTTTTTCCTCAGCTTCACAGTGTTGTGTCTTTTTCCTTTATGCATTTTTATTAAGCTCTCCAGAGAAGCCATTGCCTTCAGTTGATCTTTATGTTAGTGAACAGATTCTCAGAGCTTAATAAATAGTCAGGGATGCTGTGCAGATTTGTGGCTCACAGTGAGAGGGAAGCTCAGCAGGGGAGTGTGTAGAGATGTGAAAAAGCTGTTCAGACACTGAAAACTCAGTGGACTGGGGATGTGTGAAGAGGCTGCATTCTTAGTTTACATTTGGATGGATACAATATTGACAAAAACATCAAAAAAATATTCATGTGCTGAAAAATGCTGAGATGTTGAAATGGAGAACCAATGGCCTAGGAACAAGAGGAAAATAAAGATTTTTACTGCAGTACTTATGAAACTGTTAATGTTGTACAAAAGTCTTTTTAAAATTCATATTTTTGGCACATTTTTCCCCTATTAATGCAGCATGGACACCATCAGTAGAAACACAGGCTTTTTGTGTGTTTCTTAGTTGAATGAGAAAAAAAATAATCCTCTTCCCCTTGCAAATATTAAAAAAATATTATTCCTGTCCTTTTCCATAGTTTCAATAGGGAAATGGCCTCATCTCACCTGTCTTTGGAGGACTACACAAAAATCCTGCTCCTGGGAAGCAACGGCAACGGCGCTGCAAAATCTTCTACCATGAGACAGGTTCATGTCTCAGAAACAGAAACCACAGGAGATTCAAACTGCATCTGTATTGATCCCGATGGCATAGTCAGTCTCTACACACACTGGGCTTCCTAATGGAAAGCTACTGAGAAACATCAATGAAGTGAAACAAATTTTGTTCCACTGTCATTTTTCAGAAAAGGAAGATGGACTGCAACACAGTCAAAAAAAAAAAAAAAATTGGAGAGGAAAATTGAAACAGACCCAAAGATGTAATGTTTTTCACATTTTAGACCCAAACTCTATCACTCAGTTTGACTGCTGTACTCAAATAAAACAAAACTATTTCTCTTTAACCCTCATACCCTCGCTGATCTAAGACCATCCTTGTCCACAAAAAAAAAAAAAGTGTCAGAAAATCTTCAGAGGCAAAATGCATCAAGAGGTCATACTGCTATTTAATGTGTTGTATTACCTTATCACAAAATCATAATAAATCCAGGAACTGTGGTCATATTCAGGACTCAGTAGTGTGAAATCAAAGGTCACATCACAGTCTCTCAGCCAAGCTCTCCTCTGCACCTGTACCAGTAAGCTGACGTGCTTTGCAGGGCAGGCTTTTATGATTACAGGGTGGGGAGAAAGCTCAACAACAGAAACAAATTATGGAGTGGCTTTTGTAGAATTTCAAGAGGCAGGAATCTCTGAAATTCAGTCCTGATATCATTGTCTGACACTGCCTCAAATCCTCTTGGTCTCCACTCCTCAGATTTGAAGATATAAAAAAGTGGTCAATGTAGAAATTGCATGAATGGTTATGTGGACAGCTAAACAAATGAATGGGAAGGGAGTTCTTCTGCTAGGTTTTGTTGTAGTAATTTTTCTGCCTTGTTACTGGACCAAGAAGCAGGATAGGTTTGGCGCTGTGAGAGGAGTAATTTAGGAAGTTAAAGTTGCACAGTTCATTTGAACACAAGCATGATAAATTTCACAAGATTTTTATAGCTGGTATGATGTGCAACCCTCAGCTAGGAGTAAATCTCAGTGCTTTTTGCAGACAGCATGCCTCTTCCTTGGCTCATTCCACAACAGCCTCAGTGCCTATAAACTCTCTACAATAACACAGGTTATTTTTCAGGTTACCTTCAAGCTCAATACAGAATTTTAGCTGTGCCTGCACCTTAGATTTGCCATATTCAGAAATAACCAAAATGGTAATTCCTGGGGAATATGATGCTTATGACAGTATTTGAGAACGTGTTTGTAGGCAGGTGTTAGATAGGCATTTTTCATGCGATTAAAATCTTATTTCGTATTTGAAAATAAAAATTCCTTTTGCTTTCACCTTTGAAGCATATCATATAGATACAATGTCTTGTTTCATTCTAAACACCCATTTTGGATGCAATACTACATGATAAGAAACCTGTGAAATATCTCTGCATTCCTTCAGAAAAACAAAAAAACAAAAGTGAACAGATCCTTATGGGACATGAAAAGCCCTGATATGCTGTGTGAATGTCCTGGCACAATGCCTTTTTTTTTAGTCCATTCTTTTTTTAACCCAAGATAGGAAAACAAGCCCGAGGTAAATTGTTGTTTAGTGAAACTGGATTTTGTTTTGAGCTCTGAGTGTTTTTCTATTAGTCTCTCTTAGTGCATGACTGCAGGTGCTGTGTACGCTCATTTTATCTCTCCATGTGGTTAGCTGCAAGCTTGAAAATCTTGATCTAGACACATCTCTGTCCCTGCAGCATATTAAAAAGAGTGATTGCCAGTGGTCTAACTTTTACCTTTTTTTTTTTTTTTGATAGGGAGAGTGACAAGGGAGATGACACAGTGAAGAGTGAGAAAGTGCAAAAAAAGCAGGAAAGAAAGCCTACCAATCTCACTCATAATCTGAGACTGATGTCAAAACAAATGTCTGGTGAGTGAAAGGGATAAGGTTTGCCATTTCACTCCAACTCTAGTTGTGCTGTAGCCCGCTTCAGTGCTGTGATGTGTGGGTCCACACTCCCCACACTCCCCTACATTTACAGGGATATCTGTCTGTAAGCATCAGTTTCCCTGTCAACAACACACATTTGCTCTGTGTTGCAGTGAGAGTGGGCACGGGCATCTGAAAAGAGACAAATCTGTCTGTTTGGCACATAACATCTTCTGGTTCTTCCCATTAGATAACATTTAAAGTTTTCCCTCCACCCATCCATCTAATTCTGCTTCCTCTTTTGGCACTCTTATTTTTCCCATAATGATGACCAGCCCTATGAAACCTGGCAAGAAGGTTGTTTTTACCAGGACGGCCCAACAGGAATATCCTTGTGGGTCCTGGAAAAAATTGCAAAAAAAGTTTCCTTTTTTTGTGAGACTTAAGTTGCAGCTAACCTGGTTGCCAGCAGAAGTGCTTTGGAGAAACTACAGTGAAAAGCACTGTCTTATGTTAGTTTATGTCCTGAAGCAATCAGAGAACTTCAGAAAAGATGAAGAGAATTCAACTCCAGAGAATTGGAGATGAAATTGTAAAAGCTCTGGCACATGGTATCTGTTTTGTTTTGCATATTGCCCTCACTTCTCATAGCATTTAGTACCATTGATTGGTTATCTTCACTAAAACTATGTTAGAAGGACGTTTAAAGTATTGATAACTGTAGGTGAAATTCATGTCCCAGTTTTGTAACATTATGAAGAGCACGATAGCAATCTTGAAGTCATTCTTATTTCACCTATTTGCCACTAAAAATAATCATGTCCTCTCTCCAGATTATTTACAATTTCATGTGTCAGAACATGAACTCTCAGGAAAAACACTACCCGGAATGAGAGCAAAGCAAGAATGATAGAATCACCCCCTATTACTTGAATACATCTCTCCTGATTATCCTGATCTTAACTGTTTCTACTCTGACAGTGATTAATTATACAAATGGTTTCTGAATTCCTAAGTTTAATGTCTACATAATATTTTTCATTGTTGCATGAAGTAGTTTTATCAGGAAACACAGAGAATTTGATACTTTACTGAAGACTGTGGTTCTATTTGTTTTGGTAAAATGTGTATTTCTTTTGTAAACCCATTCATTCCATGTTGGTTTTAATGAAATATTTTTTAAAATTCCTTCAAGAATTGGGATTATATTAAGGATACATATATAAGGAGTTATCTTGTGTGTTTTTCCTTTGATAGAAATCATTCTGATACTCAATCTGTGCCCCTATCTGACCTGGATACTGGAAACTCTGTGCTTTGACTCCAGATTTTACTTTCTCCAGTTTGCCATTTCCTTCAGACTCTTACTATCAGTGATATGAAATGCTGTGCACTGATAGGTATTGACAGGTCCTGATAAAAATTCATTTCACATCGCCTGCTATTACTTCAAAGGAACAAAGATCTTTTTTTGAAAGAAAACCTAAGTTTTCTTTGAGGTGCTGAGCATGAAAACTCTGTCTTTGTTTGATAAGCAACATCTGATGATTTCTCTCTTTTCAACTCAATGACTGGTCACTACTGAAAATCTGTAAAAGCTGGATTTTGCTTTTGTCACATCCAGGTGCTGCTGACAGCTAACAAACTGCTATTTGGAAAGCAGTGCTTATCCTTACCAATTTCCTTAGGCAGAAGAAATAGAAAAAAGGTACCACAGCTTGAGGCACAGAATTTATTTTCAGGCTACCTCTGTATATTTTGACCCAAGGGAAGCTGCTTCATTTCAATGCAATTTTCTTCTGTTCATGGCCATTTAGAACCTGGTAGTTAAATCTTGTTCCCCCTTCACTCTGCTTGCAAGCTGCATGTAAACTTCCAATAATTTTTGCCTTCTCTTCCTGATTCTGAACAAGTCCAAGTTAATTTTGCATTACAGGCACGTGGGACCTAATGGAAGACTGTACAAAAATTTGCCATCTGAAACTGAACTGAACCAAGTAAATCCAAACAGAACACTTCTCTTGAATTTGCTTCCTTACCTCAAACAGTTTTGATTGACTTGCAAGAACCAAATTGCAACTACAAATTTTAACCATCAATCCTGGCTTCAGCCACCAGGTTTATGTGGAAAATAAAAGCATAGATCCTTGGGTCTTATCCCTTCCTTGAACTAGCTCTCTTCTGATTTCTCTGCACTCTATTACTGCTGGCATGTAGTACATAATGCAACTGACATCTGAGAAAAGACCCCTTTTTAAAAGTGATATTGCGTTCAGGAAAGATGTGAGTCCTATATTTTCCAGGTTTGCCAGAGAAAAGCAACATAACATACTACTAAAACATTATATAAATCATGGGTTAGTTTTATAAATATATTATTTTGGCCAGTCTCCAAACACTTTGAAAATCTTAGCAATAAATATAGAGTTATAGTTCAGACCTGCTTTCAGTGAAAAGTCCTCAACACTGCCAGTCTTCCCCGGCACCCAGCCAGCAAAGGCAACTGTTGTTGGCACATGGTTTGCACATGGTGCAAGCAGACCTTCCACTGTGATCCTCCAGCCACCATAAAGATGGTCTGTTTGCTGCAGGCTCTCACCAGTAAAAATGGTACCTCTTCTTCCCATGGGACCCAGTAAACTCACAGGTCCCAGAAAGTGGCATTTCCACATTAAGAGCAAGTAGCCTCAGTCTGCACCAATCCTTAGCCTGTGTCAGCTCCTAAATGCTTATTGCCAGCTGGCACATGGGCACTGGCAATACTGCAAGGATGCAAAAGAAGTCAGTCCTGGCAGAACTCAATGGTAAAGAATACTGGGAAAGGAGATGTTTGGGCCATCAGCAGGGCATCAACAGGACTAGTGTTAATAAAAAATTAGGGAAAAGTAACCTTGGCATTGGGAAATGAGTTCAGGAAAAGTGAACATCCAGGTCATCTGAGTCAGAGGTAAACCAGTCTTATGCACAAAGCCCAGATAAGACCAACACCAAGTCTGATGTAGTCAATGAAGATGAACCTGTTTCATGAAATACATCCTTAGTAGCCTTCAGTGACTGCAAAGAGGCATAAGACAACTTCAGCTTTGAGCAGTTGATCTAAGAATAACACATATATGAGACTAAGCATGAATAAACAAAAACTTGGGCAAAATCCAGAACTTTAACACAAGGATATTACAATGCATGCCCAATACCAACAAGATTAACTCAGAAAGAACAGAAAGATAAGGGCACCAGCATGGCAGATGCACACCTTCATTGCTGCATGTGTGAGCAGGTTGTGTGTCATGCTGCAGCTCCACAACACTGAACAGAATTGGACACAACCTCCAATTATGGGCAATTGCCTTCATTTTCTGCCCACCTCCCTGTCCTCCTTCTCAAAAGATACAGAAGACCATGTGTCCTTTTTCCTTTGACCTGATTTTATTTGCTCAGTTCTTCAATAAGTTTCATATCTGTTAATTCATTTTTCTCCTTTCTTGCTGTCTGTAGCTTTCTCAAGGGGAGGGGAAGTGCTGAGTTCAGTGTGGGCATTACTTGGCTGAGTTATTTTTCTAACTGAACTTAGTAGGCAAACAAGGGAAAATTGCAGAGAAATAAATCTATCTTTGAGCATTATTTATAGGGAGTGGTTTTTTTTATCCTGTGGGACACTAGCCTGTTTCATGTCAGGATGAAACCAGTATTTTTCAGAAATATATATATATATAAATAATTAAATAACTGTATTTTAAAGGGAAGATAGAAAATCACACTTCATGTCTGCAAAGGTCTCTTTTATTCCAAGTAACCACTAGCTCAGTTATGACAGTCCTTACCTAGCAGCCGGGTGACCTTACTATTACTTAGTCCCTGGTCTGAACATACTCCGGTCACAGAAATGGCCTCGGCAGTGAAACATGCAAAAAACATTCACAAAGATAAAAGCAGCAGCAGCAGCATGACTAGAGTCACTGATTCATTGTTAAGAATAATATAAACCACCAGATTAATATCAATAGCCAAAAAATATATTGCACATATTCACATTGACTTTTGTGAGACTCCAGCTGACTCCATTTCTTCGTCTTGGCTTAACATAAAAATAAGTTTAGAAATTATGGGGTAAGTCATGTGCAGAAAGGGCTTTCAGTAGTGGGACAAAATAATGAGGGTAATGAAGCATTATGGCGACATAGAGGAAATAAATTCAGTCCTTTTGGTTTTGAAGAAACACAAAGGACTGAAAAATGAAATCATAAACTTGTACCTGGACAAGCTGAATGATGTCATGGCCTATGCCACAGGACCCAGGCAGTACCTCCTGTATTATGACCTCCTTGAACTTGTTCTGTTAATGAGCACACATCTTCCATTATCAGCTCAGGCTCCCTTGAGGCAGCACAAGTGTTGAATCTGCTCAGAGCTCTTTGACTGGGCTATCTAAAACGTATGCCTTGCAATTGTCATCCACCTTTGCTGCGCCATCGTCCATCCTAAAACTCCCTGACTCTGTGCAGGCTGACAATTTAAAAGACCAAAACTGACAGACAGTCAGCATTCACCTTCTGCCCTGGAAAGACTAAAATTGACATTCCTATGGTCTATTTCAAGAATAATATAGATTATGTAGGAGACATGTAGCCAGAAAGTATCATAATCGCCGTATCATAATTACCGAGGAAATGCTGTAAGCCTGCTGGTTCACTTACTAACAGCCCATTTCTCCAGCACAGGCATACTTCCCACAACTGGCAATGACCCAAAAGCTGTGCCAGCTTTATTCAGCACATAACGACTCGGCAGAAAGAAATAGTGTGGGGAACCATAGGAACGGCTGCATCTTAGCTGCACATCGCAGCGCAACTAAGGTGGGAAAAATACTTTTATCTTGAAATATTTGGTTCAAAAGGTGGGAAAAATACATTTATCTTGAAATATTTGGTAAGATAAGCATTAAACAAACCAAGGCTGGATTTTATCAAGTCTGTTTGCCACACATTTTCCTGCACTTGAATCACAGGTGTCCAGATTACAGTTTATTAGTTGCTCCTCAGTGTTGCAATTATGGGTGATTGGGTCAGTTCATATGGATAGCAAATCTAGCAACTATCCCTGCTGCCATTCCCATTTATTTCATCTCATTTTATATTGCCACCATTCTGTACAAGGCCTTGAGGATGCCTTCTAGACAAAAGCCTCATTCACCTCTTGCAAGAGGAGATAAACACCTTTCCAACTACCTCTGCTTCCTCCTGACCCTATCAGCTCTATTTGTCACAATCAGATTCTTTACCAGAAACATCAAAGTGGTGTTAAAGAGGTAGATTGAGAGAACAGCAATAGGAATGGCAAAGCATGTGAAAAAGGGAGCGAAAGGGAAAAGACAAGGTGGTAAGGATTTAAGATCTGGCAGCTGAGCGGGCCCTGCTGCTGACTGACAAATATTCTACTAATCAGCAGCTGGGATAAGTCATCCAAGGTAGCTTTGTTTCCTGCATTTTATTTGCCAGAGTAACCACATTAACGTGGGTCAATAGTTACAACACCTATAATGTCTAGCACATAAACCATCATCTAACTGCCTGACTTGCTTATTACCATCTGTCATTCAAAAAGCTCTTATTTGAACTCTGCTGCAGTCAGTTCCTCATCAAGGCTTATTTTTATAATTAGATTTTTAAATAGCATGAAAAAATAAGATTCCTGCAGGATTTTTAGCTCAGCGATGATTCATAAGAGGATAGTAATATTGCTAGCTATTTTGGTATATTAAATACAATCTCCTAAATGAGCAAAACCAAAGTTAAGACCGGAAAACCATCTATGATAACAGCTTTTCACAAAATGCTGAGCACTGTTATTATATTTGCATCTCTGTACATCAAAATATATGTAATACTTGAAACAAAAACCCAAACCAAATAAATAACAGCATGTTCTTAAACACGCTTACAGAATTATGGGGCTCTGGAAAACGACAAGCTATTCCGCTACTAGGTATAAAAAATCCCAGCTGTTTGATACTGTGAGGGAAATATATTGGTTTTACATTTTATAATTTCAAACCCTGTTGTCAACAGGTAACTTATGCTACTTTATATTCCACTCATCACAGCCCACTATAATTCCTTATGGCAGGACCAAGTAAAATATATCCCTCTGTGCTGACACTACTTATTGTTTTTTGTCTCCTATAAATGATTTGTGGCTGTGTTTTGAATTTTTGTAAGAGTATTTCCAGAAGCTTTAAAAAGAAACAGTACATTCAGTGGAGCAGGCATACCAATATTTTAGGAAACAGGAGAAAACCTTTGGTTCATTGTCTGACCCTGCTTAATTTTCCTCCTGCTACTTCTTGCCAGAGTCCCCTTGGCCCCTCTTTTCTGTTCAGGCTCATCAAGTAGTCATGGAATCTATTAAACTACTTGCTTTAGGCTATTTGAGCACGTGAGTGCTGCTCACTCCAGCCCATATGTCACACACTGAAATGAATCAAGAATCAGTTTTTCTGTTTCAGTATAATGAAACATTGGGTAGGCACGCCTATGTCTCATCAGTGGAGGAAGGAAGTACCACACATGGAGAAAACTGCCATGAGCATGAAAAGGGCTTTCTTTCATCTCAATACCTTAAGTTAATTAAAAGACTCCATTTGCAGTTTCTAGCCTCAACCATTTTCAAACACTTCTTTGACTACTAAGGTATTGAATTGCAGACCTCTGCTTGGGTTTGGCAAGGTCGTCAGATAGTGCAAAAGTCTGTTTACTTACCAAGAAGGCCCAGCTGCTTTGAAGCCCAGAAAACTTGTTTGTTGGCGGTTTTTTTCTGTCACTTTTAACGCTGGAGTACTTTTAAAAAGTACTTTTGGTCAAATACTGTAATTTCACAGAATCATAGAATCACAGTTGCAGAATCACAGAATGGTTGAAGTTGACACTGTCCTCTGAAAGTCATTTGGTCCAAATTCCCTGCTCAACATATAGCCGCTTGCACAGAAACTTGTCCCACTGGGTTTTGAGTATCTCAGAGGATGAAGATTCCATAATCGCCCCGGACTTCTGGTGCCAGTGCTCAGTCACCCTCACAGATAAAAACAGGTTTGCAATGTTTGGAGGGAGTATCCCATGGATCAGTTTGTATCCATTGCCTTGTTCACTGAGTGCCACTGAAAAGAGACTGGCTCTGTCCTCTTTGCACCCTTCTTTCAAAACCTTGCACATATTGATGGGATCCCCATGTGCCTTCTTTTATTCAGTTGCAACACTTTCAGACTTATATATGAGGGATATTTCAGCCCCTTGTCAAGCCTGTGGTGAAGCCATGCTGACACATCCTGATGACTTTCTTGTGCTTTTGTGCCTGGCAGTTGTTTCCAGGATTAGCTGCTCCAGTTCCTTCCCAGAAACCAAGGCAAGACTGGCCTGTCTGTAATCCTCTGGGTCATACTTAACCTTCTTGAAGATAGAGGTGACACTATGACATTTCATTTCCTCTAGTCTTTGCCTACTTCTCCCAGTTGCTGGGCTGTGTCAAAGATTGTTGGGAGTATCCCTGTGATGATACCTGTCAGATGCCATGAGCGGATCCCGTGAGCCCATGGAATTACACACATGCCTGGTAGCTCATAGTCTCTGACCTGGTTCTCTTCCACCAAGAGTATGTCTTCCTTCCTGCAGGGAATCTGGCCTTCCTAAAGGCCAGTCTTTCTGTAAAGACTGAGGCAAAGAAGGCAGCTCAGTCTTTCTCCTATCTTGTAAAAGCAAGCCAACTGCCTCATTGAGCTGTGGCCCCACATATCCACTAGTTTTCTGTCTACCTATGTACTTACTAAAGCACTTCTTGTTGTCTTTGATGACCTTGGCCAGGTTCAATTCCTTTTAACTTTCCTAGGTCCATCCCAGGATGCACAGGCAGTGTTTTACTAGTCCTCCCATGTTACTTATAATTCTTTGACCCTTTTTATGCTTCCTTTTTTTCTCTTTGAGTTTGACTATGAGCTTTTTGTTCATACACACTGGCCTCCCATCCTTCATGCTTCCTACAGTGGAAATGAAGAATCCATTGTGCATTGCCTGAAATAATAAAACATTTTCCAAAATTTTACATGACAATATTCTAGGTCACAAAAAAAGCTTATTCACTTAAACCACTTCGATACATGACTTAATGGAGAGCAGACAATTGGTTGATTTAAACACCATTATTACCTATATAATTAGACTAATATTTATGGGACTAATTTATCAGGGTTCATAGCAGGTTTCAGTACCTAATTGAAAAAAAAAATAAAGAGAAAGCATTACCATTAAAGGAAAAATTCAAGCAACTATTTTGCCAGCAACATTAGAGACATTATCAGTGTCATGACCTTTGGCCTTTGATACTTTCAAGGGTTGTCCCTAAGGAAATCATCTGCTGGAATGTTAATCTGTTGCTTCTCTGACCTTCTACACATGTACCACATTATTATTACAACCACATGCTTCCTTTTTCATGTTGTCATTTTGACAATGGGACCAATGGGCAATTCATCTCCAGACCAGATAGATGCAAGAAAGTGGGTACCAGTAAACGAAATTAAATTGAGAATGGATATTTCTAAAATCACAGTAAGACTGCTTTTCAGAAAGAGACCCAGCTTCCTAATTATACATTATGGGAGGTAAAAAGTGTAGGGCACACATATAACAATGATTTAGAGTTAATGCATGGAATGATCACAGCTCTGGCATTTCTTTCAAGCTTTTCATACCTTTTTCTTTAAACACACATTTCCCTTTGAGCAGCATCTAGGAAGATTTATTACTTGATTTTTCCTAGCTCCTATCATAGCTCATTCTTTCACCAGATATTTGCTTCATCTCCCAAACTTAGCATGAGTGACACTACCTCAGTGTGCCTCAAAACAAAAAAAAATAACAACAATAAGCTTTTGCATGGGGATTGTTAGAAAATAATGACTTGCTGACAATCAGATGTTGTGTCTTTTATTTCCATTTAGAAGTGAACAATATTTTCATCTCACAAGCCTCCTCATGATGACTCCACATACAGAAGCATCTATTTGCCCTTCCAGAGGTAACCGCAGCAAAGAGGAAGGTACAATTTTGTGCTAGCCCTCCTAAAATTAGTCTACTTCTTGAATTTCCTGTGTGCTCGTGAATTGCATCAACCAGCAAGCGTACTGTAGCAAAACTTGATAATTATTGCAAAAGATTTCAATATTTTAATCTGGTTTGATTTTTTATTAACTTCACCTCATTTGAGACATCGAATGTTTTGATATTTCATTGTCCAATAGGAGCCACTTTTGGAAGTCTTTCAGATACTGGTAGTCTAGGACAAAAAATCTGAAAATGTACCTAACAGCATAATTGAATTGCTTGTTTGTTTTAACTGTATGGACTACAGTTTTGAGTTCTAAGTCCTTAAGCCTAAGGGAGGTTTGGTCCCCAAAATTGTTCCAACATTTCTGACCACTAGCCTAGCAATCATATCTAACACATATCCCCAGTTTAAACTACATTGAAAAGGCTTGTTTCGAAACTGTCACTACAGAGGAAAATTATCCAAATGAAGTTCAAGTCTTTATTTTCTAAAGTGATACAAACATTAAAAGTAACTTTTATGCATTTACCCCTCTAAAATAGAAGAGAACATGTTTTCTAAGTCAGAATTAAAATAATCTTTTGAGGCCTTTTATTCTGAGATCACAGTGATGAAGGAAAAAAGACCTCTTAAGAAAAGAATGGAGGATTAAAGGTCAGCAGATGACAGAGTTCAAATTATATATCCTGGGCAAGAAAAAGGTGCTGCAGAAGAATGTCAAGAATGCTGGGCTTTTGTCTTACCTTTAAAGGAACATTTCAAATAATACACGCCTACTGTAGCTCCAATAAAGTTGAATGACATAGTAAATTATTGAAAATGCAATCTCAAGTTTTGAGGCTTGAACATACTAACGGGCATTTGAACATTTTTTTAAAATTTCTCTAAGCTTCCTGTTAGGCAAAGAGATAAGAAACCTTAAAGAGTCAAAGATATGTCACAAAATGTGTGACAAATCTACAACCCAAACTTAATATTTAGACAACAATTTGGGCATCAGACAAGTCTTTCTTCTGAGTTGACCTGAAACTTTAAAATAAGTAAGATTAGTTTAAAAATAGCCATTTAGAAAAGATTGTTTAAATGCTGTTCTGTGGACTTGACCCAAATTCCAGTATCCATCTACTGGATTTATCCATTTCACTAGTGATAGCATTAGAATTAAAATGGTGTGGAAAATTATGACAAAGTAATAAAGTGGAAATTAAGTAGAAATGGGTTTATAACAAAGCAAAGTGCGTTTGAAAAAGATAAGGCTTTTAAGGTATTAGAAATGGCAGAATAGAAACATTCATTACAGCAGAAATTTAAATTAAAAATAAATTTTTTAGAGTATAACAAATTTTACCCCATACCCAATTTTACCTTGCAAAGATAAGGAAATCCCCAACCACAAAGCACAGTACAAAATAATAAATCTTACCCCAAAAAAATTTAAATTACTAGGAGGAAAATTTCTGAAAATTTTGATAATTTGGTCATTTGGTGTAGCATTAAGCAGTGGCAGCACTGGCAAGAATACAGTATATGCTGCATCCAGAGAAGCAGCAAGTATTCACAGAAAATGAAAAATTATTAATCAGGGACTTCTCTCTGAAACTGGAAAGGATGTCATAGAAACTATAAATTCATAAAGTCTAAACCTCTATGTTTTGAAGAAAATTGACTGAGAGCCTATTTAAGGATAAAATAGTACAAGAGCAGGATAAGACTAATTCTGAAAGGTCAAATGAACAGAGTTTAAAAAAGAAATCCTGCCAGAGTCCTTTTGAGATCAGTTGTTTGTGCTTTAAAGGAGTTGCTAGCAGTAGCTTAGCTTTTCTTGAAGCATGTGAAAAGTGGCTCAAAACCTGATCATTAAGTGGTGTAACAACAGAGAATGGGGCAATATAAGACTGTGAACCAAGAACTAATGAAGGAAGAAATATCCAGCAAATGAGCCACAGAGAACTTATGTCCTTTGCCATGGTTAAGCTACATAAGACTTCTCAGTGTCAGACAATGAATACAAATAAACAGGAACAGGATTGCATGAAAAGAACAATATTGCAAAATACTCAAAGAATTAAAAATGGAGCCATGAGAAGTGTCATGTGTTTTTAGAAGTCTCTTTAAAAATTACAAAATTTGGCTATTTAATTTCTGGCAGTGCTCCTGGGTGTCAAAGAAGGCCAGAAGTGCCCTGGCTTGTGTCAGTAACTGTGTGACCAGCAGGACCAGGGCCTGTCCCCTGGTACTTGGCACTGGTGCCACCACATCTCGAGTGCTGTGTTCAGTTCTGGGTCCCTCACAACAGAAAGGACATTTAGGTGATGGAGCAAGTCCAGAGAAGGACAGTGGAGCTGTTGAGGGGTCTTGTGCAGAAGTCTGATGAGGAGCAGCTGAGGGACATGGAGGTGTTCAGCCTGGAAAAAAGGAGGCTGTAGAAAGGGATAAGCTACCTTATCCCTTTCTACAGCTACCCAAAAGGCGGCTGTATCGACCTGAGGGTTTGTCTCTTCTCTCAGGAAAGAAGTGACAGGACAACAAATGGCCTCAAGTTTTTCCAGGGAAGATTTAGGTTAGATATTAGGAAAAATTTCTTTCCCGAGGATCTGGTCAAGAATTGGAACAGGCTGCCCAGGCTTGAGGCAACAGGGTTGAGGTATTTACGTGTAGATGTGATGTTTAGGGATGTGGTTTAGCAGTGGGCTTGGAAGTGGTAGGTTAAGATCTTAGGGATCTTCTCCAACCTAAATGACACCACAGTTCCGTGGTACCTTTAAAACTCATCTTCCCAGGTCTTATCTGCAAGTCAGAAAAACATTTCTAAGAGAACTGAAAGACAATTTTAAAATGCAGATCACATGAATCAAAGATCTGAGGTTTTTCAGAGGTGCTGGTAGCAGGAACAGATTTTTCTGGTGGCTGGACTGTGGGGGGAATTGCACATGCCAGGTTTTATTGCAGTTACAGCTGGGTAGCCCTTCTGCTAGGGGATGACTGCTGTCCCCACTGAACCCTTACTCTCTTTCCACCTCCCTCATGACCTTCCCACCTTCTACCCAAGGGTGCTTATGCTGGAAAATAGAAACATTTGACCTGAGGATGGAAAAGAGGTACCATGCAGCACAACAAGTGTTAGCTTGGAAAAGAGGGTAGAGTAGGAAAAGGAAATGTCAATTACAACATCAGAAAGAAATGCTCCCTGGAGGCTTCCCAAGCCTCTCCCCAGAGACCAGTCCCTAGCAGAGCATAAGCTTGCACTCTGTTCAGTCCCTGCTCTCTTTGCTGGCACTACAGCAGAGTTGTTCCTGGCCACTGGAAGAGTGATGTGGGGTGAAAAGCTTTTTTTTCTTCCCAGCTCTCTAGCAATACCATGAGGATGGGAGGAATGTGTTCAGACTTGCCTCACTAGAATCAAATCAGAGGGTAGGAAAGAAAGAAATGTCCTAAATGCTTGTACCTCGCTGCTGTCTTTTTAGGTGCTACTTGGAGAAAAATCATACCCAGACTGCTTCAGGACCAGACCCACAGCCCCTGTGCAGGACAGGGGCCCTCTCAGTACAGGCAGTACCCTTCCAGTAATATTCCAGTATTAGAAACATGCAGCTAGAACAATCTGTGTCACCTAAACAAAACATTGATGAAGGGATTGAAATGCATTTACCACACATAACCTCCCAATTCCTCTGCATAGAAGAAAATAATCCACATTTCACTGTGTGTTACATTTCATTGCAGCAAGCAAACACATTCAGACACCCCTGCTTTGACCTTTTATTTGTCTGGAACAGCTCTTCCACTGCCTTTGGCTGTCTCTCCTAAATAATAGCTGGTTATTTTTTATCTCTGCTTTGCCTCTGCACTTAGTTCACTATGAGGAAGATGCTCCCAAAAAAGTGCTTTAAAGCAAGTGCAAGCACCAGATAGCTACCTGATAGTCCCTAATGCATTACCCCAAAAATACATACAACATCTTTCTTGTGGCTTTTTACTTTTCCTCTGGTGTCCCAGGGGACTACTTTGCAGTTATTTCCACCTAAACTGTTAATGGTATTCCGACTTAATTACTGGGCTATTTATCCACAACATATATAACCAAACCACTCCAGCTGTCAGATTGAATGCAGAATATTTGCTTCCTGATGCTGCTGCTGATCTACTAATTTCAGGACATTGGTTGCTTTAATACCTGTGTGGGTTCTATATTCCCACTGTGCACATTTTGTTCATGGAAGAGCTGGCATTTATTTTCATCCCTGAGAAAGGTCATAACTCATGAATCACAGGAATAATTAAGAGAAATTAAAGTATTTTTCCCATAGCACAAACAGTAAGGGTCCCTAAACTTATTAAAGTATATTATCTATAAAAAATGACATTTTATAAAGCAACTACTCATAAAGCTGATTTTTTTCAATAATTTTTATTTACCAGAGAAGTATTTTTTAATATCTATAAAAATGCCATTCATCCCCTGAAGGTATATTTATTAATTTAGCATTTGAGAAATGACTTTCCAGGTGGGTTTTTTGTAATGCCGGAAGACAAAAATGAAACATCAGTTTGGATTGAGACACAATTATGCTGGAACCAAAGTATGTTTATGTCACATTTCAAAGTAAAGTTTTCAGACAGATATTGACATCAGTTCAAGCAAAATACCAACAGTGATTGTGCGGCTCTCAGTCTTAAAACATACTTGCCAGAGTACAAACAGCAAAAAACTAAGAGGTGAATAAAAAAAAAGGAGGTGAATGAAAACAAAAGTACAGAAGCAATGTTTCAGAAGGAAGAAAAATTAGCAGTGTAAGGAAGAACTAGTTCACCATTTTCATCATGTGCTATCTTGGCAATGATGCTGTAATATCTGTTGCATGTATAAAGAATTCAACATGATTAGTCTTTGGCCCTGACTATATATACATGCAGTGAATGCATTTATTCACTGATTTGAAGTGAAATGAATGTTTAACATCTTTGCTGCAACAAACTTTTTAAGGCAGATCTCAGTTTCAATTACATGAACAAAAAACTTTGCATTTTACTTCAAAAATAAGGAAATTTATTAGTCCTGCTGGTAACCACCTTTTGAAGCAATGCCACTTTTATTACCCTCTCTCCCATATTTGTGTTTTTATATTTCCCTTCATCTCCACCTGAGCCACCTGCCTTTTTGTCTGATGAATGTATCTCTGATTCAGGGTTCTTCTATATCTACCAAAGTTTTCAATTTGGGATTTTTAAATGTATCTATTTAAACTTCTGGAAATCTCTGTATAGGGATATTATATTATATAAATTCGGTATAGTTTAAGGTAATGCAAAATACTGCTTAAAGAAAATAAAAATTTGTACAAAGAAATTGTCTTCCCATGGTTTCTCTGAGGAAGCTGTCTTTTTGGCACATATTTGCGCCAAAAGTTCATTTTCATATCTAAAACCTGCAGATCACATAAACAATAAATAACAGAAGACAAACTCTTTGAATTTAAATCCTAAAAAAATCCACAGAAAATTAAAAGTCAGAACAAATAATCATTTCAAAGAGCTTGGGGGTAAATTTATCTTTGTATTGTCCATACAGACCTTGCTTCTAAATAGCCAGCTGGGGGCTTGGATTTCTTTTGTTTTGTTGAGTTTCTTGTTTGTGTTTCTGGTTTCAGGTGGGATGGTTGGTTGATTGGTTGGTTGGTTGGTTAGTTGGTTTTACACAGTTTCAACTAAACACAAAACACTACTGTCCTTTTACAAAGCATATTACCACTCCTTCAGCTGGACTAAAAGCAGATGTGAGCTACACTGATGGCATTACTTAGGCCACAGATTACAACAGATAGAAAAGGATGTGCTCACTGAACTTTTGTTCAAGGAGAGTCAAAAGTAGCTCAATAGTGAGGGGGACTTACCTTTCATTAAAATGGTGCAGGTTGGAAAAGACCTTTGCAGAACACCTTGTTCAAGTTTCCAACCAAAGCAGGCTGAACAGGCATAAACTCAGGACTGTATCAAGCTTTGAATTAATCCAATAATAAAACAACTCTTCAACTCGCCCTGAAACTCCCTTCGCTGCTTTAATATTTTCATGGCAATGTTTTCCTAATATCTCACTGGAATTTTTCTTGCTGCGGAATAGGGCTGTCGCCTGTCATCCTGCCACATCTCTGAGAACAGCCTGTCTCTCTCTTATCTGCAGATTGCTGTGAGATTGTTAAGACATCAATAAAAGTCTAACATTAGAGTTCCCCTTAAGTTTTATGCTGTGTGGAAGAAGTCTCTATCAAAATGGCACGATCAATTTTAAGAATAAATTGGGCAGTAGTAAAGTGTAAGAAAAGTGAAACCTACAGCAAGGAAAGATGGAGCTAAATATAGACCACACAAAGCAGGAAGATATCTTTATACCCAAAAACTAAGCAGCTAAGAAAGGGGCTGTAGAGCCCCTGTCTGGTGGGGGACAGTCATCAGAGGGCTGTCAAACAAGAGCAAATGGGAAAGCACAGTGAGCATATGCCCTCTGCATAGTAGATGACCCGGTTGTTAATGGCTCACAACTGGAGGATTTGAGTCTTGTAAGAGGCGTATGTATCAGTCATGCCCAAAAGAATTAGCTGTTCCACACATGGATTTAAAACTTTCTATCCCCAGAACATATGAAAGTATGCCAGGCATGTTGTAAGAAGTTCATTTTCCTGAGTAAAGCTCTTTCATTCAATGAGCATACTATGGCTACTGCAGACATGGTCTCTAACTCTGTGTGACCTTTGCCACGCCAAAGAGTTTTATACCATTATAAATGTAAAATAGATACCTACTTTAAAAATGTGTTCTTTTGGAAATGATGTTGTTTAAACTGTTAAATAATAATTTCTTCTAAGCAGATCAGATTATTCTGCCCTCTGTGCCACTATAAAAACCTCTTCTTACAGCATTTCAAAAGCACATACTCTTTCATTTGTAGGTTTAGATTTTCTTCAAAGGGAACCATCTTATTTCCTTCCGTAGAGTCAGAACCTTCTAAAAGTGTCTCATAAAAGTATTTGATAAAGATCTAAAGAGAGAGGAAAGCCTTTGATATATAATGAAATAATTTTGAATCATTCTTCCCCATGCAAAAGCAAGACAATGTATCTTTTTAAGGAAGAATAATCTACTTGGCACACAGCATCAATACAGAGGATCTTTTCCCCATTTGCTGCTGAGCTAAAGTAATTGTGTTGTCATTAGTTCACAAAATCAATTACTGATTATTAAAATAAAAAATAAATTAAAAACGAAGATTCACATTTTTGTTTAAAAATTCCCCCCAAAAAACTAAGGATGCAAGTATTGAATTTAAGCAAGGAATATTAACATGCCCAACACAGAAAAAAAAAGACAATGTCTAACAACAGGAAGAGGGTATCAATATACCACTTTTGATCTCAGAAGAAGAAAAAGTTTAGTTTACAAGAAGCTTCTTGTCAAATGGACTTTTCTAATGCTAGTTATCATGGACTGTCAGATTATTTGAGGAATTGAGCTGCAGATCAGGGAGTAAGCGTGTTTTCTCACAGAACACACTCTGGTAAGATGGGTAGGTCTGTGTATTTAATGACACACCACAGACTCTCCAACAGCCCAGAGAGAGCATTCATGCACTTCAAGACTTATAAGCGATACCTGAAATGTTGCTTTGTTACATAAATTTAAGACTTATATTTGTCATCAATATATTCTACTTTCTATTTCTTCCTTTTTACGTGACTTTTTCTTGTGTTTCTCCTCACTTGCTCTCTCTTTCAATACAGTCCTCTATGATTATTCCAGTAACTGAATTGCACTTTTTCTGGTACAATTTCATTTGGTAAAACACAGCATTTTCAAGCTAATTTTGCTATTTGAAACTTGTGATTATTTTCACTGTTAGGATAGTCTAAAATTGCATGTGGATCACAAATCACACTAATACATAATAAAGCCAAATTTCAAGAGGTTTTCTCTGAGAGGCCATCTTTGCTAACTGCCCTCTGCATCATCAGGTTTCTTCAAACTATACTTCCAGTGAATAGGAAAGCACATGAAATTCAGGCAAGTGCTACTGCAGGTCCTGATGCCAATAAACAAGAATGATGAAGTGCTCACCAAGATAGAAGACATGAGGTTAAGTGCACAATCTAACCACATTCCTCTTGAATTGCAACAAATACTTGAAGATTGCTTTGTCTTCTTTTTCAAGCTTGACTCTTTAATTTGTTATCAACCTCTTCACTGCGTGTCTCTCGCTCCCTTCCTCATTCTCTCCCTGCCCCTGTGTTGTGCTGACTGGGCACTCTGCTGTGTTCCACACATGATGCCAGCAGAGCAGTACTGATTAGAAACATTGATTATAGTGGATGTCAGAGAGAATCCCAATGCAGCACCAGTCTTGATCCTGATCCCCACCAAAAGGAGGAGAAAGACAGCGAAGCTGGAAAAAACCTGACCAAAATTCAGTGACTGCTGGTAACTCACAATCTTCAGTTATGCCCAAAAACTTCACTGTTTTGAAATTAGGATATTTCTTCATGTTGAAATCTGTGCTATCTCAGATCAGTTTAGATAGAATGAATGATAGAGTATGGCAAAAAAAATCTTATCATTTTGAGAGTTCTCATAAACTTGCTGCTAGAAGCCAGTGAGCTGCACTCTCCCTTTTTTTTAGGGGAGCTCTAAGGATAGATGTGTAGATCTGTAAGCAGGGTGGTGCTGGCTGAAGAGCTCTCCCTGACAGCAGACAGGGCTGGCTGAAGACTTTGCTAGTGAAGCTACAGCAGAATTTGTATTAGTCTCTCTAATTGTATTAGTCTCTGCTAATACAATCTACTGCATTCCCCTGTTACGGGAACTACTTTACTTCTCTACCTGTGGAGAATAATTATTAATGAAGTTGCCCTTTCCACCACTAACTACCTTCAGATTTTCAGTGTTTTTACCAGGATATCCTGGATAATGCTCACATAAAATCCCATTACGAGCTGTCTTATCAGTGTAGGACATTACTGAAGGGGTCAGTTACATGACCAAGTTGCCATGGCATGATGAATTCCCTAACAGCCATGCTACTGTAATAAGCTGTGTGCTGGCTCTTAGCCCACTGCAAGTGTGAGGTAATTTAAATACCTTCCATTTAAACTTAAGAAAAGGACTTTCACCTTACTTTGCCAAAAGCTAGAAGCAAGCATAGAGCCTGGTACTGCAGTTCAGCTGATATGCAGGAACTTGATATTGTGTTTGTAATTGTGAGAGAAGTCAATGAACTGACATTTATCAGGCACAGGAAGGATGAATTTATTTATCACTCTGTAGTCAGGAGTAGCATTTAATACTGGTTCAGAAAGAAGTGATTCCTTCCCAGCCTCTTCCCTACCCTGTGAAAGGACAGGTCCTACTGCCGACATCCATGTATTTGCAGGGACACAGCACCAAGACCCTTAATTTTTACTTTTCTTCAGCTCCAGGAAGAAAGAAAGGATGCTTTCCACCAAGCAGTAGCGAGGGAAAGTGAATAAAAGCAAGACATGATTTGGGGGTTTTCTTGGTTTTTGTCTTGGAGGTATAGTTAAAATAGTAAGTTCACTTTATTTTAAAAAATGCTGATTTTAAAATGCAGTACCATAAATAGGGCCTAATGTACACATTATGTTGTAAAATGAGGACTAGGTCAGTACTGAGACAAATGTTTCAATATGAGGGACTTACAATTCATCTTTGTGATTTTACTTCTGGCTTCCTCCCTTTTACATTTTGCTTCACTTCTATACATAAGAAAAACTCAATTAATTGGTGATTCAACAGGGGACCAATTTTCTAACAAGCAGAAGTTTTGAACTCAGTTATGATGAAATTTCTTCTAGTTTACTAGAAGATAGTATGCATGCCATGCCACTAGAGATTGCCTCTCAACCTTCTCAAAATATTTCTCTTCCTCCATTTTTAAGAATTAGGAAATCAAGGAAAGAACCTAAAAAACCAACTGGAAAAACAAAACAAAACAAAACAAAAAACAAAACAAAACAAAACAACAAACAAAACTTAAAAATAAGCAAAACCAAAACCCAACCTGATCAAAATCAGTAACAGGGAGACATAAAATTCCAACCAATCATGCATTTCAAGAAAGGTCTTGGCTGCTTCTTTGCTTCCACCTCCTTGACTCTCTCATTAACATAATCAACCACCTAGCTTCACAGACAATAGCGAAGATGCCATGCAGGAATGAAATGTGATCACAGAACAAAAATCAGCCTTTGGACAAAAGAGGCTCAGAAGTGGTCCAAGGGCACACTGAACTTCAGCTACAGTACCCCAACCCATTGTGAAGCATCGTTCAACTATTTCAGATGTCCATTTCAGAAAGAAATTCATGAATTGCAAATAAACTTGTACTTAGAGATTAAACCTTCTGTTCACCAGAAGTCAGAGTTCTGGCAAACAAAGAACTTCTAGAGAGCAAGGGGAAATCTAGGTTCCTGCTGCTTTTCACCTCATTATACTCTCTGTGGGTTTGTGCAGTTAGTTTAAATGTCTGTAAAGGGTGGGTATGGGACTGTTCATGTTAGCAGACTTTTGCAATCCTTTCCCTTTTTTGTGAGGAAAACTTCATCTGAAAGAGGAGAAAATGGAGCAATGAGAGCTAAAGAATAACAGTGGGAAAGAGGAGAAGAGAAGGAAAAACTAGGAAAGCAAAGTAAAGCCAGAAAATCCTGCCACAAGAGGGTAAAAAAATAATTGCCACAACCTCCTGGAGAAAACCAGCAAAGCACTGAGGTTCAGGGTGTGCAGCACAGGAGTAGAAAGAGAAGACTGGAAAAAATTACTGAGTGAATAGAGCAAGGAGAGAGTGTGCAAAGGAGAGTAATAGAGTATGCCCTTTAACTGTACATCTCCAATTCCCTCACATAAAAAGATAACCATTATTACTAGCCAAAGATAGGAAGTAAAAACTCAAAGGATAAGATATTTGGAGGAAAAAATAAGAGAGTAGATTAAATAAGATGTTTGGATATGCAAGATAAAGGAAGGACATAGGAAAGACTTTAGGGAAGAATGAAGGATAGGAAAGAGAATGCAGCAATAAAAGAAGAATAAATTTAAAAGGGCAGGAAAAGGGCTGAGCAGAAATGGATAGGAGAGTGGGCAGAGACAGACACAGAGAAGAGCAGCAGAATGAACAGGAAGGAGCAAAATCAAATTTAAAGTGAGGTGAAAGGGACAGCCTCTCAGAAACTTCATAGTGGATCATTTATTTCAGTCATTTTCTGATCAAGATCTAGGTCAACACACCACACTGCCTTGAAGACAGACATCAATAAATGGAGTGAAAAAAGAGGAACCAAAGTTTCCATAATGCCCAGGGAGCAAAAGGACAGATTTATTATATATTTTAGCTATAACAGCCATGCAGACTTTATGCCAGATCATATTGCCAACAAAGAATGCTTTCCTTTAAAACCTGCAGACTTCCAACAAGGTAAACCACACATTCGCTTACTCCTGGACATCACATCAGACACCCTGGAGTGCCACTTCAGGATGCAAAGAAAACTGAATATCAGCTCCCTTCTTATAAATAAAAATGTAGCAGGTGCAGCACTCTTTCACACACTGATCAGATCTGGCTCCTAGCTAGCTGAAGAGACAGACTGGGCTTGCTCCAAATCCACAGGGTCTTCTTCAAACAGGAAAAGCCCTATTTGTGTGACATGCAAAATCCCTCATGTCTCAAGCTCTCTGATCTAATTGTGCAGCTCAGTTACAGTCTCAGGTAGTAGAAAAGAGTGTAATCTTTAATTTGAGTTCACTGAGTTCTGAAACATTGAAGCCTTTCCTTTACATCAGTTTCAAAACTCTCTGTGCGCTGTATTTTTTCTACTTTGTGTCCACAGAAGTCTTTCTCTAAAAGAAGACTAATCAATCAGTTTACTGCTTTGCCCAGTGTTTGGATTATCTCATCATCATTATTTTTTAACCTTGTCTGACCATATATTTACTTTAGATTAGGACATCAAAAACTCCTCCCCCCAACTCCCTGTCCACACAAATCCAATTTGAACTGTTTCGGAGACTTTCATTTGTTTTTCCTTTCCCAAGGAGAGAATTAGTGTAAAACAAGGAGGAAGTGAAGAGGCTATGTAGTATTTGAGAAAATGAGCAAGAGATCAAGAGGTTACTCTCAGAGATGGTACAATCTCAGGAGTCTCAACCCTCCCCTGCAGTGGAACCCTCAAGCAGTCAAGGATCTGTTGAACATGAACAGAAGCTGGCCACTGCCCATACTGGGAAGAAGACAGAAACTTGACAATGGCAAGTGGGACTGGCACATTCTATAACAGATATGAGGCCCTGGAACTAGAAGGACAGATAAAGTGGATGAGGGTCCTTGATGCTGTGCTGTGTTTCCCCCCAGCCAGCTCCCGGCAGCGGGCCAAGAGTGGGCTGTTTCCAGAAGGCACAGTCCAAGATACAGCTGTAGGGCTCACATCTCAATGGCACAGGTTGTTCATCATCCAGAGCAGGAGCAAGGACAAGGGAGAGGTCTTTAGTATGGTTTCTAAAAGGATTTATTCTATGGAAGCATCAGGGACTAAAGACCCAGAACACAGGTGTGTAGGGGCTTTTACCTGGGGGAGGGGATAAACCAGCCCCTAATTGGAGTATCCTGGGGAGGGGCAAAAGGCAGGGTTCCCAAAAACATCTTACAATGAGGGAAGCAGATGGTGGGGAGGTGTTGGGTCACATGGACTACTGGGATGTGGTACTTTAGGGGATTTCCAAAGGGGGGTTCCAAGCATGGGGTTGGCACTAGGTAGGATTGACGGGGAACTCAGGGTAATTGGCAGTGGAGGGTACAACTGGACCAAACCATTAACTTGGGCAATAACAGAACACACCATTAGGAGTAGAAGCACCCTGCAACAGGTCCTTCTAAGATTAAGGGCCCACGTAGGGCAGCACGCTCTAACCCCTCCTTCACAAACCTTTAGGAGCAAAAGAGGGGTAGTTGTCAGAGTTGGCTCCCTTCCAGTGGAAGAGAGGGCCCAATATGCAAACCAGACCTGACCAACAGGAAAACCTTCTCCCTCCCTGGGGCTCTGGCAAGAGGTATTGCTAGAAAGCCCCCCAAGCCTAGTTATTATCCATTATTAGTTCTTCAACTCAGTGGTGATAAGATAACAAAGGGAAGTCCAAGGGCAACCAAGCTGGATTTCAGGGCCTTAGAACGATTGGTCGAAGGATCAGACAAGCACAGGTAGTGCTTTCCTTGATTTTTCCAGTAGTAAGAAATAGTGTTGAAAGGAACAGGTAGATCCATCAGGTCAATGAGTGGCTCTGAGGCTAGTGTTGCTGCAAAAATTTTGGGGTTTTTGACCATAAGTACAACACTTGATGTAATAATACCTGATGGGATGAGCCTATCTCAGAAGGGAAAAAGGGTTCAAACACAGGAGTTAGCTGGGCTCATTGAGAAAGCATTAAACGAGATTTGAAGGGGGAAGGGACAAACCCATGCTTGCCAGACCAATGGGAAGTCATACCAAAATTTGAAGGAGGAGGTGCCAGTGGGATCTCTCAAGCTGCTCCATGAGGCATCAGTTACAAGAGACCACACCTGAAATGTTTCTACACCAATGCACAGAGTGCGAGGAACAAAGGGGAGCTGGAGGCTTGGCCTGTCCCAGAGATTTTACATCACTGGAATAAGTGAGACCTGGTGGGATGAGGCCCTTGTCTGAATGCCATGATGGATGGTACAAGCTCTCCAGGAGGGACAAGCAGGACAGGTGAGCTGGAAGGGCTGGAATATTGCCTGAAGGCAACAATGGCAGGCTGACAGTCTCTGAGTAAGGACTAAGGGACAAAAAAATAATGTGGATGTCATTGTAGGTGTCTACTATAGGCCACCTACCCAGGACAATGATTCCAGAGAATTACTCTGAGGAACAAAGGGACACCTTCAAAACAGCTGCCCTTGTCCTTATAGGAATTTCAGCTTCACTTTAACTGTGAGCATCACATATCTGGCACAGAAAGGTCCAGAACGGTCCTAAAATGTCTGGATGATAACCTCAAGGTATAGCTACCAAGGGAGCCAACTAGGAGAGGTACCTTCCTTGGCCTGTGGCTTGTTAAGACACAGGTCCTCATGTGTGAAGGTTGGTGGCCACCTAGGCCACAGCAACTATTAAGCAATCAAGTTTAAAATCTCTGTTGTCATGTTGCAGTTCTGGGGACTGTCCTGTACCAGGCCAGAGCTGGACACTGATGATCCTTGTGGGTCCCTTCCAATGCAGGGTATTCGATGATTCCATAATAAATAAATAAATTTTATATATATATATATATATATACACACACACATATATATATATATACACACAATGCACTTAAATATCTGTAAAATATTATATATTATACATTACACAAAAGATATCTATGTACAATATATGTGTATTTTGTGTTTCAGAGCAGGACTGTGGAGGCCATGAAGGGGCTGGAGCACAAGTGTTACGAGGAACAGCTGAGGGAGCTGGGGTTATTTAACCTGGAGAAAAGGAGGGTCAGGGGAAACCTTGTCACTCTCTATAACTGCCTGAAAGGAGGTTGTACTGAGGTGGGTGTGAGTCTCTTCTACCAGGCAATATGTGTCAAGGCTAAGAGGAAATGGCCTCAAATTTTGTCATAGAGTTTCAGATTATGTATTAGGAAAAAATTCTTAATTGAAAGGGTTATCAAGTATTGTAACTGACTTCCCAGGGAGTGGTGAAGCTGGCATCCCTAAAGTATTCAAGAAACATATGGATATGGCACTTGAAGACATGGTGTAGTGGTGATGGGGCTAGGTTGTTGTTTTGACTTGATGATCTAAGAGGTCTTTTCCAACCTTAACCTTTTCATGATTCTATAGAACTGACCACATTTATGGGGTACTCCTCAGATAGCTGCACTGCCACTCTTGCACACCTTCCCAGTGAGAGTTACACTGGATAATCTGATGATCTGAGAACCCACCACCACCAGGCCAACAGGCACAGGATTTTTGGGGACACTTCATTTAAATTCCCTGAAGTCCCAAAACTGTACTTTGAAGTTGAGCAGTAGGAACTTGTTTGAGTTAGAGGGAGATCAAAGTAGCTGTGCCTATATTAGAAGTAAACATAGCCTTTTTTTTTTTTTAATTTTAGAGATTTTATGGAGTGAAACCTCTCTCCAAAAAGCAGAAGTGTGGACAAAGTTTTTCCACATTCCATTTACCATGTCATATCTTTAAGAAACTTTTAATCAACTTACTTCTTATTTCCAGTCATCAGCTCTAGTGTCACAAACCTCCCCTGACATTTACCAGTTATTGATCTTCTTTCCAGATCTGCTCCAAGAGTGAGGGCATGACAGATTTGCTTTACACAGAGCAAAGTCAAACCTAATGTTGCACATGTGTTTCTGCCATGGTATTCAGGCCATGTTGTGGGGTTTCTTTGTGGATTACAGCACTCTAGCCCTTATGCCCTAAGAAAATTGAAATAAATGAGCTAACTAAAACACAATTTTGTTCAGCCTCTAACTAGATTATTTCCTTAACTAACCCCTCCTATTCTCCTTTGTGGTGTCAGTCTTGGCAGAGGTAGAAATCCAATTTATATTTATCATGCTGCTATCTGTACAGCAGTTTCCATCTCTCTTACTCCCTCCAAAAGTCTGATGTTTGTACACAGGAAGAAAAGAGAGAGAAACTCTTGGGAACTGAACACTTTTATCCTTACAGCAACATCCATTTACTGCAGAAGGGAATTTGTGCCCATGCTATGACCATTCCCGTTCTTAGGTCAACACATTGGCAAAAACATTCTGTCCTTGAAGATGAGCCTTGAAGAGGCTCTGGAGCTGAGCCCCTGAAGTTGGGAGCAGGCTCTCCTGCCCTTCTCCCTGCTGTTCCTGCAGTGGCAGGTCCTGCCACGCAGCCAGGGCTGATGTAGCAAAGGGAGATGACTTTGGATGCAGGCTCTCCACCAGAGCCCTAGAGGAGAGCGGTGGTGAACAGAAATTTCATGTCGCTGGCTAACTTAAGCTCACTTCCAAGGACTTTTTCACCTGGTCAAAGGCACTTCCTTGAATTATGTTTTTTAATAAGTTCAGCAGGATCATGTCTTCAAAGGAGGCACCACTCCCAACTCATCAAAAAGCACAAGGCTTTTTGTTGCTTGATTTTACTGTCCAGGAGAAGCCCAGGACTGTTCACAGCTGGGGCCTGGGATGAAGGTGATAATATTAATTAACTTCACTCCAAAGAGCTTGAGTAGGCTCAATTAACTTGCACTTGAAATCCCTTTAAAACTCTCACATAAAAGTAATGGTGTTCTCAATCAGTTATTCCATTACATTCTTCTTATTATTCTTATGTTTATCTTTTGCAAAAAAAAAAAAAAAACTAATAAAATGGATCCTGTAATTTTTAAATTCCCAAGAAAATTTCTGAAGGTCTGTACACCACAGATGATATGAAGCCTAAAAAAATTAAAATAAAATCAATGAAATATTGAAAAAAAGACAAAAACCCTAGGTCTGTATAATTTAATCAATCATCCAGAAAACCTAAAAAGCAAAAGATGTGAAGTATTTAAAAAAACACTCAATTTGGTTTTGTTGGTTTTTGTTTTAGTTTGGTTTTGTTGGTTGGTTGTGCATACTAATCTACTCAGTAAACCACAGTTTGACAAATATTCTGCTGCTAAACAAGATAATAAAACAAAAGGGTAATTCTCATTTCTAGTGATTTTTAAAAGGCTCTATTAAATGGTGAAGTGATCTATGTCCACAGGCTGGAAAAATATCTGTCTCACCCAGCTGGACCAAAAATTACAAAAGAGAGAATATGAGCTGTTCATCTCCTTTAATTATCTGTAACAGTTCCCTTCTTCATTATGTTAGCTAAATGACTACCTGGACTTAAATACTGCTTACATAATGAGAATGTTGGAGAAGACCCTGACGAAAATACAGAGCACAAACACATTTTCAAAGCTGTTGCAGAAATGAGACACTAATACCAAGTTTACAGCTGGTTTTGAACACCTCTCTGGCAATACAAGACTGCTTAGCTCGCTCCCCACTTAGCACATACAAATATAGCCATATGCAGAGAAGAATGCATTTTAAATTTTTAAATACAGAGGTGGGGATTCACTTGTGTCTTATCACACATTGCTTATTCACAGGAGCAGTAGTCTGTGGGAAATATCAAAGCAATAAACAAATCACAGTGTTCCCACTGAACAGCTTAGCATCACCTTCAGTAGTCTTCCTAAGGACAGAGTTGAGGAAAAGGATTAGCTGCAGACATCAAAAGGATGAGGTATATCTTTGAAATCCCTTCACAGTCCAGTATTTTGTTTATGACCAAAGCCCCTGAGCTGCATGTGAAAGCCAGTTTCCATGGATATTCAAATGACACTTTTATCAGGCATATCAGAACAACATACTTTGATATTTCAAAGACTTGCAAGGTCACCTTTGAGCCATCCTCAAATTCATTTCTGTCAAGCAATCAACATTTCTTGTAAGCAGCAAACACTGCTTGTGGCTTGTCAGTGTGACCAAATTGGAAAAGAATTGAAACTGTGGAGTATTGAAGCAGAGAAGATTAACCACACCAGCAACCTGTAACAGAAAACCAAACACCTTTGCTATCTGTTCTTTCCTTACCTCCTGCTCCTCCACACTGCTTTGTTCTCCCTACACCGCAGAACAAGCCACAGGTATTTTTGTGATGTGCAATGATTCGTCTCTGAACTGAAGCATTATCTCTGCAAACATGTCCATTTACCTGTCCTGATGTGCAGCTGAAATAAATAGGATTGCTCACTTTGTAAGTCAGACATGTTTGATGAATTGAGCCTTTGATTTGTGCGTGACATATTTTATGAGAGAATAATTTCAAGGCCGGCAAATTATGAAATCTTGGGACCTCGGTTCAAGTTGTCTGTCATCACATGCAAAAAAAAGAGAATCCGCTGTAGTAAAAGCTGAAATGAAATTATTGGGAAGAAATTAACAGCAATGAAAATGATTTTTAAATTAATGCTTCAATTTTGAAATAGCTATTATAAACATTTGTGCTTGCTATGGCTTGCAGTTAAATTTTAAAAATAGCACTTAAATATGCATGTTAATAACATCCAGAAGGCATTTCTTTCAAGCCTGTTTGGGCTATTGAAGGCTTTAATTTAACCACAGCATTCATTTATGTCTAGCAGTTAGAATTTTCTTTTAAGCTCAAAGGAGCCGGGAGTTGTAACTATGATCTAATTGGTAAGGAATGAAGAATGTTTTTCATGTTTTATAGACAGCATGAATCCTGATCATTTTACTGCAGTAAATTATAGAGTGTTCTGCTCACTGTGTCTCCCTCTGGAAGTATGGGCCTATATCTCATTAAACTATAAAAATAACTTGCAGTGTTCGGCACTCTTCGAAAGCTATCCTGCCAAGGTATGTTATTTTTATATCACTAATGCATGCCAGAGAGTCAGTCCAGAGAAAGTTAGGTTTTTTACAGCCTAGAACTAAATTAATTTATAGCTACATCCACATGTCAGAGGGGACACATAAGGAACCTAAACTGCTATAGAAAACAATAATTTATTATTGATTTTCAGCTCCTTTTTAAAAGCAGCTGCAATTTATTGGCTTCTCAGTTCTTTCCTCTCTGGTACAAATGATCTAAACAATGCTAGCAATGAAGAAAAGCAGCTCCTGTGGGTATGGCAAATGACATAAAAGTCAGATATGCTTTACCTCTTTTTGGCTTAAGACAGATGGTCCATCACTGAAATGAGGAAAAAAAAAAAATCAGAGGTGGAATGTAACGCTTTTTTGCATTTTAAATTTTCTTCCTTTTAAAGGTGTGTGTGATTTTGCAAGACATCTCATTACATTAATTGTTTGACTTTAAAATACAAGCAAGCACTTCACACATTTTTGAAGTTATGTATATTGTCATTTGTTTGTACATTTTAGCTGAATTTTACTGCAGTAAAGGCGGTACACTACAAATTATAAATTACATATGCTTAATCCTGTGGTAATACCTTGGGTTTGTATTAAAAAAAAAAAAAATCTAAAAGGCAGATGTTACAGAATTGCTACTGCAGCCACTGGAGTCTAAATTGCCATCCTTTCAAAGCAAGGCTAGAGTGGATTGGAAAAGAAAAAAAGCAACTCAAGAGCCAAGGTAGGAATGAGCACAGCACTAGGAACACTCTTCAAGGAGCGCAGCAGTAAGATAAGAACAGTAATCTCTTTTCTCCCAGCAGCACAGTGATTAACCACAGATATCTCCTTTCAAAGCAAAATAGTCTACAAAATTGTGCTCATCTTAGGAGTACACTGGAGCACACTAAAAATTACAGCAATAATTTTGAAAACACAGGCGTATTTGTTATTTCTTCTTTCTATGGAGGAAAAAAATTGCTCTGTTGCTAGGTAATTTAGCTCAAGTTAGTTCTTCTGTACAAGGTTCTGTTGCCAATGCCATAGTTCCTTCCCTGAACAGTCTTAGCTCCAAGGGCCTGGCCTGGCCTCTTGGCCACAGTCCTTTGAGCAGAATTTTCTTCTCAGAGAATGAACGGCCAGTATCCCAAGAGAGGAAAACAGGCAAGTGTCACAGCCTTACATGTGAAACCCTTTGTGCTTTGCTCTTTGGGGGTTACTGGCATCACACCCTTCCTTGGCACTGCAGGTTACAGCAGGAATTGGTCCCTTTGGAAATAACTCTCAGAGCTAGAGGGCATTCATCTTTTACCCCAAGGTCTGACCATGGCTGACAAAGAGCACAAGGGAAGGAAGGTCCTCCAGTTACACCAGACAGGAAGCCAAATTCAAAGTAATTTCATTCTCAGGTCGTGAGTTTCAACACACAGGCTCCTGGATCAGATTTCCTTGCAAAACAAACCAAAGATGAGAAGAGTAAACAAAAAATGACAAAGACTCTCTCAGGTCTGCCAACACTATCCATCTCACACACAGAAATAGAAAAGTTCTGAAATTAAAAGCAAAGAATGATAAAATTGTTACTTCACAGGAATATTTATACCCAGAAAGAGTGATGGAAACATGGAAATAGAATCAGAGAGGGTGCTGGATGTCAAAGATCCTGATTTATTAGATGTAACAGAATATGTCTGGAGTAGTTGCCTCCCAGTTAGGATCGTTAAATCTACTTTTGGAAAAAAATTGAAAAAGAAGTAGAAAGGTCTAACTGCCACCCTACCCATTTTATAGAGCTGTTAGGATCACTGTGAGAAGTCTTCCTTCAAAAATAGAAGGACTAGGAATAAAGATATAGAGTCAAAGACGCTTGTTACTGCCCAAAGGCTCATGAGAACAGCTCCTAGGGCAATGTGCAGGCTGCTCTCGCTTACCAGCCACTATGCTGCAGGACAAATTTCACTACCTGCCCCACTAGATGGAATTACCAACTGGGAATCAAACCCCCCTCTGCTTCTCTCTCTGATCTGGCCTGTAACAGCACACGGACAACTCTGTGCATAATTTTCTTTAATCTACAAAAAACCCCCAACCAATGAATTAACTAACCAAGTAAAAACAAATAGACAAAAAAAAACCCAAACAAAGCCCCAAGCAAACAAAACCCAACCAAACACCAAAACTGGGCAACAGAGGAGGATGGAGAAACACACTGAGACAACAGTTTTGTGGTATGTAAATAGCTGGATTTTCACTAATTGCTGTATGATTCCACTGTAAGAAAAGCTGATCAGAAATGTAACCCTTTGCTTACACGCAGCTAAAAATTAGTCCAGACGTCAGGAAATTGTGGGGTAGTGAGGAAGAACATCATTAGGAAATGTATTCAAGCACAGTGCATGGGTTCAAACAGCCTGTAGAGTATCTCAGTTCAAAAAGAAGTTAAAAGTACCATCCTCCACGGGGTAGAGCTCAGGCAGCAGCTGACACACATTCACCACAGAGTCACAGATGTACATTTTCTCAGGATAGGTTTCAGACTGCTAACACAGCTTCTCTCATCCCAGAGACATGCAAAAAATATATCCTTAAAATTGTCAAATTTGTGAAAATTTGTGACAGTTTGAATCCCAAGTATAAAGAGATTTACAGGAGTGCCACCCAACCACATATGTAATTACCTGAAGCACAAAGTATCAATGTAAGAAATTAGAAAGTCTATATATAAATTTTTAGAAATTTGATTAATGTTGTCCCAGCATTACCAAATATAGCCATTAAGTGTGATCCCATATAATTATGGTTTACAAAACTGCAATTTACTCAAATTTGAAAGGGTAAAGATACAGTTCTTCATAAAAAATATACAGATACTGCCACTCAAATATTTTCAGTGCTCTAACTGCAAAAGTATTTTGTATTTAATTTTGTTTGTCTTTGTGTTTGTAATCTATCTGAAAATTCAGTGTGAATGAGGCTGAAATAAGTCCTGTTCCAGCTGAGCTAAATGCCTGTTGAATTTTAATGAGACAAATTGTCTCTTTTAACGTGTTTTTGTAAAAAGTGATTATATTAAAGTATGCTAAAATTGAATTATATGTTAGCCATTATTTAGAGCTACTAGTTATGTTATTAGCTTTAGATTCCTGCATAAACACGACAAATTATAAATATTTTAAGTAATGTCATTCAGAGTAGAAAAAGGTAAATTACATAAAATTGACTTCTTTGTGTTATTTGAAAGTGGAAGTAGAGGATATGTCATTTCATACACACAGACACACACACGCACATAACTAACACACTTTTTATTTTACATTTTTCCTTTTGTTCTGTGCAGATGAACCTGATACTCAAGAAGCAAGGCCAAACCCTTGGAAAGTCATCTCCATAAAAGACAAATTGTTATTTTTACATACATTATCATTGTTAAAGATCAGTTTTTCACATCTCCAAAGTTCTCCCCAGTGGGCAGTAGTCCATCTTACTGAACTACCTACCCATAATTCAGCCCAATTTCATGCAATTGTCTTTCAACGCTCGTGAAAGTCTATCACTGTACTGCAATGGAGACTATTTTCCATAGCCTCCAGGGAGGCAGATAATTTTGTTGCCTGCTTCCATTCCATTAGTCTTCTACTAAATAAAGAAGGGATTGCCTTTTCCCTAATGCCGCCTGCTTTCAGAAATCCAAACATCCATTCAGCGGAAAGCACCAAATTAGTACAAATTAGTACAAATGCCTGAGTAGAAAGCTTTTCATTCCCATGCAAGCTCAGAATCAGCCTTCGTGACTGCAACTACTCACAGCTTCTTCAGCCACAGGACTGGGTCTCCAGAAGCCAAATTCGATTATTTAAGTCTTGTGAGAAATATCCGTGGTCATAGTGAAACTGAACTGATGTTCTTCAAGGAACTCATCTTTTCTGATGGATGCACCCCAGTTTGCATAAAAATGAATACGAAAATGAGGCTGTTCAAGATCTCCTTTTATTTTCTAATACTCAAAATATAATTTAATTCACTGCAGAACAGGGAATTATTCCGACTCAGGTCATTTTGAGGCTTTTAAGCAATCATTATTAACCACTGCTGTAGAATGAACAGTCTGAATAGATTTATTCATATTTCCAAGTTATTCAATTCTGTTTTGACATACTGGCTTGACATGGAAAAGTTTGATCAATGGCAATAGAGGAAAACAAATTAGTTGCAGGAACTGATTTGAAATACTCTTTCTAAACATTAGATAAGCTCTTTTCCTAGATCTGAGTCTACCATTCTCAGGAAAAATCAACAGACAAGATAACTGGATATTTTCTTGCACAAATAAATATTCTGTAAAATATTTGAAGCTTTTGACCCTTATTCAGTCATGGGCCATAAAAGATCAAATTAAAAGGATGTATGGTCTCTTATTTCCATTTACACTACTGGAATAGACAAAAATTCTTGTTGTGAAGGATGGCTACACTGAAAGATTGCAAAGACTAAATCCATGTTATTGTACAAGCAATTAAAAAATTAAAGCAAAAATTTATCAAGTGCAAAATGAAGTTGGCTTCTATGTGAATGTATCCATGGACAGCAGAAAAATAAAAATGCTTTTTTGATAGAATTTATAAGCATTGGGTTAATTTCAACATTTTCTGCAAAAGGCCGTGATTTAGTGTCCAGCAGTGCTGTTTCCCAGCAAAAGCTGATGCATTACAGCTTCTAGCAGGTTCTGGAAATTCAGAACAGGATTTTACTACTTCCTCCACACGACATTCAGCAGCGAATAAAAAGATTTAATTCTGAAGTAAAAGAAATCACACTGTAAGTTTAGCCAAGCAAGATAATTATAGGTGCATAGCCAGTACTTTAGCTCTTTCAGTGGAAGACTATTTCTGTAGAACTCCTAACATGTATCAAAACATCTGTACCTGGCTACTAAAAGAAACAAATAAATATTTTTTTTTTTATATACGTAGATCTATCAACAGTATGTATTCATTTTTCCATATAGCATATCAATAAGTAACAGGTTCAGTTGGTCTCTGTTCATTTCCCCTCTTTTGTGTCAGAACAGTGACATTAATTTTAAGCAGCTACACCTAATTTTTCTGTCACTGAAGTAACTATTCTGTCCAATGACATGAAATAAACAAGGGACCTACATCTTTACGACTGCCTCTAATGAAACCACTTTCCAAAAACGTGGCTAAATGGATAGGCAGTGCAGAAGATTAAATCAGCTGACTGAGGGCCTGCTGGCTGACATTGCAAAATCAAGTGTCCCTCATTGAAATTCCCTGCCCGCAGTCCCTTTGCATTTATAACTGTGGGAAATCAGCTCTGCCACCTGAGCTGGCCTCAGCTGCCACGGCGTCACATGAAGATAGATGTGATCACTTACAGAGGTACAATAGGGAGCACTCTTCTGATCTGCTTTCATCTCGCTCCCTGATCTCAGATCAAAGCAGGGAGGCAAGCAGAGCAAGGGCATGTCTACACGGGGACATTACATCAATCTAGTTTGTTCACTCTAAGTGCACCAATTTAAATACATCTCATTGAAAGGCTTATGCCCCGGTTTGTCGGGCCAGCTTAAAATATTTTCCTTATTAATCATAACACCCAAACAGCTCTGTACTTGTCTGAAACAACTGCCCCAACTTCCTAGCCAGTATTTCATGTCTCAGTGCTTGCAGCTGTGGGGGTTTTTTTACTGTGCTGTAGGAGGCCTATTTGAAATTTAAGAAATTTGTGGGCGGGTGAGGAAAACAAGTCAAATGAATGCACTCCTTGAAAACTTTCCTGGTGTCCATTAACATCATCAAAAACATTACTCCTCTGCTGACATGCAACATCAGTGACCCATTGCTAAACATCGTAATTATTGTAATATGAGCTGAGCAGCACATACATATTTGCCATAGCTGCGCTGCGCAGAATTTCCCTTTTTGCAGAAACAAATTACTGTCAGTACAATTTCAGTCTGACAGCGCTTCTGCCTTCCTCATGTGAAAAAAAAAACAAGCAGAATTCATCTGTGCAGGGAGCACAAGGAGCTGCAGCTTCACATCTCTGTGGAGCTTTTCTTCAGGTCACAGGAACAGTGTTCTCCCAGGGGTAGAAGTTCAGCACCAACAGCCATGCATGAGTTAATTCCTTTGGTATTGGTAGATCAGCTATCAGGAGTCCTGTTCTGGAGCTTTTCCAGGTCACCTGGAGAGTGTTGTCCTGTTTGAGGTCACCCTTTAGATGCAGCTTTTCTCTTCTGCTGCTTAGAGGACCGTCAGACCACAAGGGAGAAGTCAGAGGGCAGAAATAAGTGTTCCAGAGAGTTACCTGATCCTAAAAGATTTAGACATACAACTCTGCCTGAACGCAGGAAAGCAAATTCCAGAAACATTTGGCAACCTAAATGAATACTTTTTTTCCTGCCATACCAGACTGGCAGTTGCTGCAAAAGACTTTTTTTAGCATATGGGTATCCAAAGGAAGTCAATTTCATTACAAGAGTTCTAATCACATTCAGCACATCTGAAATCTGTCTCTGAAAATTAAGGGGTTTAAGAACAGAATAATGAGCTGTCATTACAAGAAAACTCTAGAAGAAACTCAAGTTATGAGTTTAAGGTGAAGTGATTTGATTTTTTTCATGTCTGCTAATGAACAATCCAAATTAAATCCAAATAAGGAGCCATAAAAGTTTTTAATTAGATCAATATATTTCTTAAAATATTGCATTTTCCTACAGGCTTTGAAAATGCATCATATCAGCTACTTAATGCATACAAGGTTTTTAAATAAAAATAAATCAATCTGCTAACTGACCAGGAGAGCAACAAGTTTTTGTTATCTGCTGCTGAAAACACACATTCAGTCTCTGAAACTTCCTGGCTACATTTGGGAATCCATAGGGGCAGAAATAATTTTACACCATGCATAGTATAACCCCAAATATAGCAGGTATCCAATTCAAGGCACTTATTAGCACAGTCTTATTTTCTCTTTCCCATTTAATATCTTCAAACCTGTTCTCCATGGATAATAAGTGACATTAAATGGCACAACAATTACAGCTATGTGTCTCTTCAATGTCAAGCTGTATCCCACATCTGTCTACGGTTCTGAATGTGAGCAATGGTTGATCTGGAGCTGGACTGGCACAAAATTATTGCCAGACAGTCAGTAATGAAAATATTCTTACTGGATACTTCCAACTGCTTGAGATAGCAAGTGTCCCTAAGTGCACATTTTAATAAAAGTCATTACAAGATTTAATAAATGTATATATTTTTCCACAACGTGCCATAAAAAGAATTTGTGATATTTTCAAAGAGACAAATCAAATGGCTAGAGGAAAAATTTATTACATCGTATTTTTGATGAAAAACAAACAACGGGAGACAAAAAAAAAAAGCAGAAAAGTTATAACAAATTAAAACAGCCAGTTATCATCTTTTATATGCATTATAACTAATTTAAATTTAGAATTAAGTCAAGGAAAACATTACCAGAGGGGAATGTTTTCACAGTAAAAGGTGCCCTACCAACTTAGTGTTATTTATACTTACTATATTCTTGATACAAATCTTTGTCTTTTTCAATACTTAGATGTAGATATTATGGTCCCAAAAGAACTTTAATCTTCAACCCTTAACAATATCTGCAAGCCAAATAGAAAGTAAATAAACAAACAAAACTTGATTTTTAAGACTTGCATGCAAGGAGTCACTTGAACTTCTACTACAAGCTGGAACATGAACAGTTTTGCTGCAAAAATGCACTTACAGAGCACATCAAAATCTAAATATGTCATGCAGGTAGCAGCAGGAATATGAGAATTGCCTGAGTAAAAATATAAAAATCAAAGTTTTATCAAATATTTGATTGTGTCAGCCTGTATTAGGTTGTTGGACATAACCTTATCAGACCCACAATGAGCCTGTGTGGAAGACTTCACTATTAAAAAGTGGTGCTGTGGAAAATGGGGAGAATAGGAAAGGGAACAGCCAGAAAGACAGATTTTTGAAGAGCTGCAGTCAGTTTTTCTATGTGCGAGAAAAAAACTTCATATCACTTAGCAATTTACTCCTTTCAGTTCTTCTGACAATCTATGGAGGAGCTACATAAAGCATTTTCCATCCCTATTCAGACCTCCCTAGGCAATCTTCATTGCATATAAATAACATTATCACAGCTTCTAAGCAGAGGACACAAATTTCTGGTCAATAGAATATTGTATTATACAATATAGAGAGCAGGGAAACCCTTGTCAGGGTAAACTATCTATAATTCTCCATTAATATCTTCAAAAGAGTTGGGTCTAGTTCACCTTCTCATGGTTATGGACAACAGCTCATGTAATTTATCTTATCAGAACTTTTCTTTTCCCACAGACACAAAATCAAGGAAATCTGGGCTAGGAGTAATCTAGAAGCTAATCTACCTATGAGAAAAATTCTTGTGAAAGCCAGAAGGTGGGTTTTGTACTAAAAAATAAAATAGCATAAATAATCCAGACCAAATAACCCATATAGAAAGATACTTCTCCCAAAACAGAACCATCTCCAAGTGGCTGCTGCCTTAGAAAGAGCAATAAGACTCATGGCCTTTATGAACTGAGTGCATAAAAGTGGATGTGATGTTGACATACACAAACACAGCTATTTTGTGCAATCACTATAAAAGTTACTCAGTTGGCTTTTTATAACATTTCAATGGAAGAAAAAAGTAGAGACCACTAGAGAAAAACAGATATGCTTTTATCCTTTTTGAGACCATAAAGTAATCAAACTGAATTAGCTCAAACTAATTTCATGGACAAAGATGCATAATCTATTTTCAGAACACCTATATAGAACCTTCACCTTCTGCATGCGCCCTGCAGTATCTTACTGGATATGTTTCTATCTTAATATTTGGCAAGCATGCCTTAAAAATCAACATACATATCAGTTCCTGATGCCACTTGCTAAAATGTATTTAGTCAAATTATTTGTGAAAATGTGACCTTCAGATTGAAATACTCAGTTATAGTAGCCTTGACAGATAATATGGAAGTGATTTCACATCACTAAAATTCCTCAGAAAGAGACTAGTTTCAATTCCTTCAGGGACTGAAATTGCTCATGCAGCTATTGCTTTGAAGTTGCAATTTATGTGGAATCAGTAAACTGTTCATAGCTAAAAAATAGAAGTATGATAAAAAAGAAGATGCTAATTATAATGATTTGTTAGCCTTTCCTTTTCCAAATGTGTGAGGTGACTTGGAAATAACCCTTAGTCTTTTTAAATTACCTCACAGCCACAGCTTTGTTCAAGTTTGACAGTTAATATTTTTCTGCATTACCACAATTACCCCAAGCACTCATCACTGCTAGTTTGTGGGTCATTGCTGGTCTCTCACATTTCTAAAAACCAGTCAGATTCCTATTTCCTGTCAGGGCAAATTTTAGAATCTGAACAAAGTGACAAATTAACTAATTGGAAAAAAAAAAATTTTGAAAGGCATTCACTGGCCTCATGAATCTGTTTTTTTTACTAAGCATAAAATATCCATTTGTTTGGTGTAATTGTTAAGGTAAAGTGGGTGCAATAACTGTCTTGGATGCAATGATTTATCACAGTTTTACAAAACAACACCAACATTCTAAACTTATCAAAAAACCCAGATTTTTTTTTCTTTAATTGGCATTGATTTTTCAAATATCTGTGAGTAGAGAGAAGTTACCTAAGACTGACCTTGAAAATGTTCATTTAGTGTATACTGCAGTAGCAACAAGTGGAATGCTAAGAGTGGAAGGCCTTGTAAGAACAGTTTTGTGGTTTTGGGTTTTTTTTAAAATTTCGTCCATTGATAGAGAAAAGTAAAAAAAATCTTTGCTGAGAATTAAGTTGGAAATGGAGGCCTATCACTATTGCACAAGCTCCTTTAACTGAAGTAAGTCAAAAATATCATTCCTTCATGAAAAATCTCAGGTCAGGTTTTTCTTTATTGAGAAACCCCACAGGCAGGTACTGAATAGGATGCTTCAAAGTTCTTTAACTATTATTCCTAAGTTCTCATTTATTTCTTGTCATTTAATGTGTTGATGTGGTTCCATACTTTAGAATGTAATGATAGTAAGAAAATTTTGCTAATTGTTTCAATAATAACCAGTACATTGCTAAGAACTTACATGTTTTGGTTCCAGGAATGGAAAAAGTCATAATCAACGGGATAAAAAGTACACTCTAACTTACATAGTAGTGAAAAAATGTGAGCATATAGGGGGAAAAGGCGGCAGAATATTTATATAATTTCATTACATATCTTGAAGTTGTTTGGCTCATTTGATTGAGATGGATTACTTCAATTACAACACATCTGTTTGAAACATTCCTACTGCAAGGGGAGCCTGGTGGCACTGTCACAGATTGTGTTACAAATTCTTCTTGTAGAAAAAGTGAGCAGTCTTCAGTTTACACAAAAATATCAGATCGTTGGGGTTTTTTTTTTAGAATTCACATTTCCAGGGAACAGCCTGCTAGTTTTCCGTGAATTTTAGTCCCCTGACTGAGCCTATATCCCCAGCACAAATGTTCTGTTGGGACACAGCAGTCAGTTTTGTGATCACCTCTGCTAAAGGAAAAGCACACACTCGACACAAGCTTATTCCAGTACAATAACATCCTGTCTCAGCAGTACTAATTTTTTCAGCAAGAGCCCAACCTGCCATGCCCCAGCTTCTGCTATCATTTACAGAAACATGATCGTAAAAATGAAAAAGTGGATAACATATGTTAAAGTATTCATATGTAATTTCTATTCAAATATACTTTTTTCCCTGTTAAATGTGAGCATTGATCTGAGACTCTGTTCAGGCACAACAGCAGAGTCATTTTTATTATTTTGCTAGGAGAAAAAATAGCTATTGTTCCCTACCCACAGGAAAAAAAAATCTCAAATAAATCAGATCTGGTATGAATATATCTCCCACAGATAACTCCACACTTAATTCTTTAGTGACAAGATTGCTAGTATGACTTACACGTCCAGCATTAAAGAGTGACAAAAAGGTGGTAAGTGGGAAAGTAACATCATTTGTGCTGATAAAGTAGGACCACAAGGACAGATGTAATATACAGAAAGACAGGATAGATGAGGACATAAAGTAGCAAATACGAATGCTGAAACTCTTTGGAGGTTTTTTTTTCTTATTGTTATACTCACACACCTTTTCAAACAACCCCTAAACTCCACATCTGTAATATGACAAAAAGAAACCCGAGGTATTCTTCAAAAACACTCATCATTTCCTTTAAAAACATTTGCTTTTTAGGTTAGTGCATTTAGTTTACACGGCAAAGTTTTTGCAAGAAGGGGGACTTCTCTAGAAGCTTTCCTCATGTCCGGCAGAGCCAATGCCCTACAGCTTCTAGACAGGCTGACTGCTGGCCAAGGCTAAACTCAACAGCAGTGGCAGTAGCATCTCTGCCACTGCAGGTATAATGCAGCTGTGAAGGGCAGGAAGCTCTGCACAATGGCAATTGCAGCCAAAGAAAGAAGTGTCAAGATGCGAGAGCACCCTGCAGACACCAAGGTCAGAGCAGAAGGAGGGGCAGGAGGTGCTCCAGTGGACGTGAAGATCATCCAGGGGCAGCCCTTGGGAGGTCCACAAGGGAGCAGGTCAGGGCTGAAGGAGACTATTCATGACAAGCCTGCATTGGAGCAGGCTCCAGGCAGGACCCGTGGACCAGTGGAAAAGGGAGCCCAGGTGGGAGCAGGCTTGTTGGCACGACATGGGACCCCATGGGCGACCCACTCTGGGACAGTGCGTTCCTGAAGGATTGCACCACACAGGAGGGAAGCCTGTGGGAAGGATGCAGGTTGGAGAAGTTCATGCAAGTCATGTATGGGAAGCACACTGCGCTGGAATAGGGGAAGGTTACAGAGTACTTCATCTGAGGAGGAAGGAGCAGGAGAGACAACATGCCCCTATTCCCTGTCCTACTGCACTGCTGAGTGGGGGGAGAAGGTAGAGAAAATCAGAGTGAAATTAGGTGCAGGAAGAAGGGAGGGATGGGGAGATGGCATTTTTAAGTTTTGTTTTGATTTCACATTATCCTGCTCTGATTTGATTGACAGTAAATTAAACCTTTTTCCTCAAGTTAAGTCATCTTTGCCCATCATGGTAATTGTTGAGTGGTTTCTCTCTATCCTCATCTTGACCCATGAGTGTTTATTTATGGGTGAGTGGTAGAGCAGCTTTTGTAGGCACCTGGAATTCAGCCAGAGTCAACCCTCCCCTTTCAGATGCACAAGAAGTAATTATTAGCACTATTTTTGAAGGAGTAAAAATATTTAAAATTTCAATACTGTAGTGCAGCAACACTGCAATAAGAGAGGAGAATAGCATTTTCTTCCTGTTTAGAAAAAAATCAAGCCTAGCTGTTAAATGTAAATTTTTAAAATTACAATATAAGAAATCCACACCATGAAAAGAGAGTCAAGGCAGAGAAGACTTTAGCAAACAAGTCATGTATAAGTCTGTGGGACAGGATTTCATGGGATGCACTTATGAGTGCACAAGGAACTGTCAGGTTTAACTGGCCATAGGGAGGCCAGTTAAAATTATTTTTGATTAATCCTAGCAATTGCGAGAAGTATCTGAAGACTGGGATAAAGCTGATGTCAGTCCTGTCTTCAAAAAGGACAGGAAGGAGGGTCCAGGGAACTGCAGTTCAGTCAGCTTCACCTTGATTCTTGTGAAGCCAGTGGAGCAGCTAACCCTGGAAACCATTTCTAGGCACTAGAAGGACAAGAAAATCATCAGTAGTCAGCATGGCTTCACCAAGGGGAAATGTAAAAATCTTGATGAGTTTCAACAGCAAAACAACTGGACTGATGGACTTTTTGCAAGGGAGAGCCGTGGATATTGTCCCCACAGACTTTAGCGTCTCCCATAAGATCTTTGCAGATAAGCTGTTGAAGTATGGGATGGATGACTAATTGATGGAGCATGGCCTAAGGGGTGGTGATCTGTGGTATGAAGTCTGGTTGCAATCTAGTGATTCAAAGCATACAGGAAGCATCAAATCTGAGTGTGATACTCTCTACCATTGTCATTATGGCCTGGATGATTAGGAAGAGTGTCCCCTCAGCAAGCCTGAGAGGAATGCTTGCTAAGTCAGGGGGTCATACTGACAACCAGCGTTCACTCAACAGGGGATAACTGGGAGGACAGGAATGGAATCCAACAAGGAGGAGTGCAAAGTCCTGCACCTGGAGAGGAACTACCCCTCATACTGGTGTATTTGGGGGCCACCCAGCTGGAAAGCAGTCCTACAGAAAAGGATCCTGAAGGACATGGAACATGGACCAGCCCTGTGCCTTTACTGCCAAGAATAGGAATTGCACCTGGGCTGCATTAGAGAGTGTTGCCAGAGATTGAGGGAGCTGAGGCTGCCCTTTGGTTCAGCTCTTCTAAGGCATGGATGGAGTGTAGCTCCCAGCGTGGGGCTTCCCACTACCAGACAGCCATGGACATGCTGGAAACAAAGATGCTGGACAAGAGTATCTCTTTATGAAGAAAGACTAAGGTAACAGAGTCTGTTATGGCTAAGAGCAGGGTCAGAGGGAAGTCATCAATATGCATATAAATACCTGCAGGAGCAGCTCAAGGACAGAGCCCAACCTTTTCCAGTGGTGCCCAGTGACAGGACAAGAAGTAACAGGCACACCCTGGAATGCAGGAAGTTCCTTTGAGCATCAAGAAACACTCTTTCACTGTGAGGCTCACCAAGAACTGGTAAAGATTTCTCAGCAAGACGGTGGAGCCTCCTATCTTGAAGATATTCAAAAGCCATCTGGACATGGTCCAGAAAAATGCTGTGGGGAAAACGTTTGATGGATCCACTTGAGCTTGGGGTTTGGACCAGATGGGCCCTTCCGCAGGTCCCTTCCAACCTCAATGATCATTTGATTCTGTGATATCTTTTACCTCACAAAGGAGGTAAATTTTTATTTATACTAAGTCAAAATGTAACGCTGTATCAAGTCCAGTTTCAAAATCACCTTGTGATTTTGACTTATAGGTTAGCAATGATAGATTTGGGGTTTGATTGTTTCCCTCGAAAGCTTGTTCTTAACTTTACCTAAACAAGTAGATCCTTTGTTAAAATATGTCCCACTTAAATCCTTTGTTAAAACATATCCCAATTAAAGGTCTGATATCTGATATTCACCTTTAATTAACCCAGAGTGACAGCTAAGGAGAGGTCTCCTCATGCCTGTTTTCCAGCCAACAGAAACCAGTGTGGCAGGTCTGGCACTCAGGGGCCGGAGGAGGAAGTCAGACTGAGGCTTCTGCTGCAGTTTTTCCCAAGGGAAAATTCTGCTCCCAGAAAGTTCTGCTGCCCCTCACAAAGCCAGCTGTACTGGCATGGGGAGCAATAGCCCTGAAGGGCGCTCCTACTAGCCTATGGCTGACCACTTACCCACAGAACTTTAGAAACATTTTCTATTAAAACATGATACAAGCTTATTCCTTGCAAGGCTTTTTACCCTAGTAATGACCCGAAACTTGGTCCATGCCATTCTGTGTGTACAAAACTACACAATTGCTAAGACTCTGATTTTTACCTTACCTCTGAGCATCTGGGAAGACCCTTGCACTGAATTAGTTTATTTTGTGCAGCTTTTATTAGGTAAGCCCACATATATTTTTGAGCCAGGGAACTCCTTGAGTTATATCCACAAATGTCAGTGACCCACATGCAGCGCACAAAAAGGCTTGATTTTTTAATTAGCAAAACTAACGAAGCTGGATGTAGTAGCAACACTTTTTTTCTGAGTCAATCTTTTATTTTTTTTCCTCTTGGGTAGGATATGATGAGTGGCAATGTTTTCCACAAACTAATCTCTATCTCAGAGCACAGTTCTGATTAATAGGTTAATAAATGTACAATTTATTTTTAAGCTTAGTTACCTTTTTTCCTTTTCAAACAGTATTCTGTATTAATCTTAGCACTCATGTCAACAAGAAAGAGAGCTTTCCTTGTTGTCCCTTGGCATTTAAAGCTGCCTTCAATGCAGATAAGGTTTGTTTGGGAACGTACAGCATTTGCTGAAGACAATCACTGGAGATAGAACCTTAATTTAACCTCAAGCCTGTAGTATTTCCCCTGGGACACGGATGACTGATAACACAGCAGAGGGCAAGGAAAGCACAAAATTATTGAGAAGTGCAAGCGGCAAATCTTGAGTGTTGAATTTCTTCCTCTAAATCATTGTTTGTGAGGATAGTCATGCATGTCTGACTCAGTCAGGAGACTTTACGAAGCATCTTGAAAGAGCAATCTTAAAATGTAGTGACAATGGATGGCTTTGAGTCATTTCCAAGGCAAACAAAATACAGTTGTCATATATTCATCCAAAGGAAAACACCATTACATGATCAAGCTGCACTTGCTTAGAGTATCCTATGTACAAGGTAGGTCAGCAGTTGTTAATTTAATTGAAATAAGTCCTTAACAGAGAGCTTGATAGCATTTCCCACAGGAACATTAGAAAATGGTGTTAATGAGCATTATTATTGCCTGCTTCTGTAAGAAAATAGATCATTATTAACTGAGGCTCTATGTGATGTTTTCATGTGTTGTTATAGTCCTAAATGGGCAACATGAAAAATTAGAGAGCATTTTGTTGTAAATAAAAAGGCTTTCTGTGCTCTAGACTTAAAATAAAGCTCTTCTATTAGGGTTAAAGGTTAAATAACCCTTTTCTTTCCTAATGATAAATTTAATTGTCTGAAGCCAAATTGAATATCAGCTGATTTATGTTTTCCTTTCCATAGGGATAAAAAATCCTTAGTAGGCATGGCTAGAAAATGTTGCCCCAGCTTCAGAGTCCTTGCTTTCAGAATGGAAGAATTTCTCCATTTAAAACAGAACATGTGAATACCCTTTATCAGACAAAAATGTGTAAAGAAAAATACCCCATTTACTACCCAAAAAAGCTTAAAAGCCTGGCATTTTTTGCAACGTAAACTGCAGGTTTTCTTTTAATCATATCTTCTGAGTCACAAAACAAAAGCAATTTTTCTTCCTCCAGTTAACATAAAGAATCCAAATCCTTGAACATACCTCCCCTACAAAAAACAAAACAAAAGGAAAAGAAAACAAACTAAAACATTATTTGCAGTTAAAGAAGCATTTGCATTTTACTGTTAGAAGTCATTTCCTTTTATTTCCTGATAATAAAAAGCAAAATACCAAGTCAATACCCAGAGCTGATACTTTAGAATATTTGCATATTTTTAGGGAAAACAGTAATGGCATTGTGATAAGATTTTAAGCTAGACAGAAGAGCAGGACAAAATGTAACCCCTTCAGATGGCATTCTGCACTTCATATTGAGCAATGGCTAATGAAATCCTAAGAGGGTTTGTTACATAAACCAGTGGACTGAAGAAACCTTTAACATGTAGGAAACTAGAGTTAATTAAAGTGTTATGGGTATCCTATCCATCATCCCACCAGACTGCTCTATTCTAAACCTATTTACATTTTGCAACTGAAAAAGTATACTTGGCATGGTTGATAAACCATGTTTACCATCCTCATTGATTTGACATTTGTGCATAACCTTTATGCTTTAATTATCTAGCAGCATTTCCTGTATCTTTCTTTGCTACAGAAAGTATTTGATTTCCAAGCAATTAGACATATCTGAAAATTAGCAGACAGTAAAATGTTGCCTTCAACAAATTAATCAGTTTGGGAAAGCACTGGTTCATCACTGCATTGAATTTGCTGAAAAGGTTGCTTTATTGAATCTCATTTCAGCCTGCTTTAGCACCTTAATCAAAGTGCATTTCAACTCTGCTCATACTTCACTCAGAGGATAAACTGCTTCTAAGGAGCTTCCATTCTCGTGATAATTTGGGAACCTAAATGCAACATAAGAATTTAAACTTAAGGTTAACAGCTGGCTACATTTGTAAGCACCAGCAGAGGAAATGAGATCAAATATTTTCTAATACAGATAGAGTCAAGAAAAAGAAGAAAGATGGTTTCTGCAATATAAATTTGCCTTCTATTCTGAATCTTTAATAGGAAGATAATTTTTTTATTTCCTGTTTGAGACAGTTTCTGAGATTTGCTTTTAATATATTTTCTGTGCTAAATCAGTTTATGATATTTTTAAACTTTTTTCCATGAATATTCTAGCACTTACGTCTGCCAAAAGTCTTCACATTGCAACATTAAAAATTATTGTAGTCAGCTTGTGAAAAACATGTCTGTTCCTTTGGTTTTGGAGATATTTTTCAGAGAGAAAAGGTAGCAATGCAAATTCAGTAATTAAAGTTTTTTATGTTATTTATTTAGGAAAGAATATGTTGCAATTCTGTCTTGTCAATGAAATTAGATGGGTGACCCAAGATCAAACTCTGGAACTCACATTTCTGAAAGGCAGTATTTTATCTTTTCCTGCATTAACAGCTCACCACATTGTGAAAGGGACTTAAGGCATCTGAGAGAAGGTTTTCCCACTGCAGGTGCTGTGTGAAAGTGCTGTACCATTAGAATCCCTCATAACAACCACCAAAATATACTGAAGGCACGAGTGGCATTTTATTCTGCAGGGCAAACCCTGTGAATTCCTGGTCATCAATGATAACTATCAATCAACCTGGATATCTGTCACAATTTAAATAGCTTCTCCCCTTCTCAAGATTATCAAATGTCATTACAAAGAAGGGGTGTAATTCATGCTTCAGAAGGGGCAGGAACAGGATGACAGCTAGTTGGCTCAAAGCTTTTCCCGGGCTTCAGATCTTCCACTGCCTCTAAACAGTGCAGAACAGATCTGCCAGTGAGAAGAGCTACAGAGTTACACCATGTGCACACCCTGTGGCTCACAGGCATCTCCAAAATACAATACCATGATTTAGGCACTGCAACAGTAGTGTATTTTAGCTGGTGTCACTGGAGGTGTATTTACAGAGCAATTTTACTACAAATGAGTTATGAACTAGAGCAGAAGAGGGAATAAATTCTGTCTGGTGGGAGGGAAAGACTGTAATCCGTTTCTTTTCTTCATTTTTTCACACTCTGTAAGCGAGAAACAAGGGGAATCACACAGTGATTCTATATAGCAAGTTAAGTAAAAGTTGAACAAGAACCTAGAGTTAACATGGAAGAAATTAGTCACTGTTTTTGGACAGCAATCAGTAACTCTGTCTGGTTCACCTTGTTATTTCTTGCTGCAATTGGACTTAGTAATCAGTTCTCATCCACGGAGTTCTTTCTGATAAGAATACATTTATCTCATTCAGTAAGATGATATTCTGCTTTCAAATCTCAATTTTTAGTATTTTTTATCACCTTTCACTCAACTTTAAACAATGCCTTCAATGTCTAAAGGAATTTCATATTGCATCAGATTATCAGATTCTAGTTCATGTCTGGACAAAATTTTCCATGCCCACTAAATAATTTTATAGATTTCAGTGATATTTTGGCAGGAACATGCTTTTACAAAGAATAACACTTGGTAGAAATCAATGGAAAACTCTTTTTGCCCTGGTAAAAGATAAATTTCTTGATAGTTCAGAAATAACTACTTTTGCCATCTTGCTATAATTTAAGAGTATGTATATATGCACACACACAAAATTCCTTCACAGACTGTGTTTTTTTCCCCAACATACTATACAATGCTGTACACCGCAACATAAGTTAAAAAAATTTAAAATATATATTCTTCTCTTAGCTAATGCTTAAATGGAAATATCTGAATACCCCTCTCTGTTGAAGTGAAGTGATTCAAGCAGCAGCCTGTCTTGCAGTGGGACAGCTGCATTGCTTGATGTTTATGACATCTTGTATGTGGAAAGTCCTGACTTGGAAACCTATTGTTTGTGCTGGCACCTAAGAACAAGCCTGTAATGCAAGCTTCAGTTTTCCTCCATATTAATGATGTGAAGATGCCTCCTTTCCATATCCCATTATTTAGCTAGAGGTGCCATTCAGAATTGGTTTTTGATAAATTCAGCCTGGTGCCTCTGTGACTACTGCATAGGTACAGCAGTTTTAAATATTTATGTTGTGCTGGTGGTGATAATTATTATTCCAACTCAGTATAGCTTTAATGCATTTAAATGTCAGTGTTTCTCAGTTTAATTCATCATACATACATTCAGATGCCTGTATACATATATTCAGTATGCAGCTCCAAAGACCTAAAAAGACCTATTCATATTTTAGCAGCTGTGAGAAAGTAAGGACATATTTCCTTTACATTCCTAACTGTAAACATTAATTAGGTGCTTGACACACATTAATGATTAAAAATACTCTTTGTAAAATAATCCATAATAGTTTTTTATCACAATCACAAGCCAAAGAACTATGTCATTGTACTATGGTATCTCTAATGGCAAAGTTAAAAACTATGTGATAAAATAAAATCCATTTATTCACTCAGTCTTTTTCCATGGGAAAAAATGTCAGTTTGCTGTGATAGCTAGTATGCTTCTGAATATAAGAATGTCATGCTTTGTTACCTGTTTGTATGCATTTGTTAGAAAGCCCCTATGCAGTTGCTCATAAACTCAGTTGCTTTCTTAGGTTTAACCATCGCAGCAAAACAAAATGTTTAAAACAAGGACTTGAACATTTTCTACAAATTATTAAGAACATTCTGAGGGCTATCACAAAAAGGAAAGAAAAAAGGGAAAAAAAAGGGAGGAAAATAATTTTTAAAAAAGGCAGCTCCTTTTTGAAAACATGACTGGAATGCATTTAACCTTGGCTTTCCAAGTGGTACTATTTGCAATTGTTTGCTTAAGCAAACCAGAGAAGAAGGAACTTTGAGTTCCCAGGAGGTCTGACAAATTATTTCCAAGGTCAGACATGTGCACAAAAGAAACAACAGCTTCTCATTCTGTTTTCTGCTACAGCATCTCTCCTTATGCTACCTGTAACACTGCCTCTGTTTGGTCCCCTTGAAGGGTTATGAACATAGAATGGGTCCAGTGTTGTCCAAAACATGAGACTGAGGCTGCCGCTTGTCAGTACACAGCTAACAGTTCAGAGAATCCCTCCATTGATTTTCTTGGTGTGACTCCACCCCAGCTGTTTTCTCAGACTAATGCTGCCTCTCCAGAATGTGTAATAGTAATTGACCAGAACAGAGTGTCAGGACTAATTAATGTACTCTCGTTATTGGTGAGAGCGCTGGTTTTCAAATAATGTTCTAGCTGTTATTTATGGCTTTTAATTAAGGTACAATCTTATCTAAATAATCAGTGTGTTGTAAAATAGAGGAGTCAAACTACATAGCTGCAATAAGCCAAACGTAACATGCACAACCACATTTGCACAGAACACTTAGATATTTTGCAAGTCATGAGAAATTTGGGAAATTAGTAGGGTTTTATAGCTTTTACAAAGCATGTGAAAGCATTCTATGCCTTCTAAATGGATTTACTCTAACTGCCTAATTCATTATGCTAAAACCATGAAGCAATTTCCTATTCAAAGCCCAACTCACAGGCTCTCTGTTGTCAAGTATTTGAATTTCAGATTAGAAATGTGTTCATTTGGATAGCATGAAAGGAAAGCTTTGTTGTCAGCTTTGCTTTATGTTCTGCCAGCAGCCAAATCCCTCTTCTTCAGCCGTCACCAGCAAAATACCAGACCTCCACTCTGGTCTCCACTATCTTGAAACAAACACAAATGCTTTTGGCCTTTATGGCCTAAACACTGGTTTGAGGTTTGCTGTTTTCCCCTCTCTCTTAAAATTTTTCTGGAGATTATTTATGACAGATAATATCAGCAAATGTTTAGATTGCAGTGAGGTTTTCTCATCCCTACAGAAGGGAAGGGGAGGGAGGGAGGGAGGGGGAGAGCATTTCAACAGTGGGGGAGAAGAGCCAGGACATTTGGTTCTCTTAGAAACTCTGTAGTTTGTTATGGAACAGTGAGCTGAAGTGGCTGCAGCCCTTTTCCCCTCAGAGTGTTTGCAGCTATGATCCACACTGAATTCTAACTATGCCACTGCTTGCTTGTTAGCAGCTATTTCTTTCCTGGCTTTAAAAATATACAGGCAGCTGTCAAAAGTCAGGGCTGCATTTCATGCAGAGTGTAACAAAGTTATCTCATGCAGCCTGTCGGACAAAACCTCCCAAGCCTCCATAACTTTGGCTAGTAGTGTGGAAATCAAGGAATTCCAGCCACATTTCTCACAGGAAAGAGCTTTTCAGAGCTCTTCCATTACTGTAAGCTGTTTCTGACAGGTTTAGGGTCTACGCTGTCGAAGGACAAGCCCAGCACATCCTTCTATTAATTAAAAGCAAACATTCACACCGGGAACGTTGTAACCTAAACATGAACTTTAATGGCTATAACATAGCTGGAAGCAAAAATAATTACTAGGAGCTATAAAAGACATTGAGATATTTGTAATCCCTTTCCTTCTGAATACAATAACCCCTATGTAGTCATAATAAGCTCTTCAGTATAGGAAATAGTAATAGAAGATCTCTCTCCTGATACTGAGGCTGTGCAAATAATTGATTTCTTAGCCTAACAGAGGAAGAAAAAAAAAGAAGGGGGGTGGGGGGGGGAAGAAGGGGGGGGTCAGGGGGAGAGGGAAGACTCAGTCCAGCCTTAATTTAAATGTTCTTTCTTTTTTTTTTTTTTAAGCTTGTGTTAATGAAAGAGAGCAGAGCCTCAAAGCATTTCATCCGGTTTAGAAAGTCCTGTGGGACTCTGAGGGAAACATCTCAGGGACAAAAAGGAGGAGTGACCCAAGGGACTGGTAGGGGCCCCTTCACCTCCCTCCTGATTTGCAGGATGTCCTGGGATGTGCCTGCACTGCAGTCCCTGCCACAGGTCAGAGGATGATGCTACTTCCAGCCACATCACACTGCGCTGAAGCACGTGGGTCCCTTGGGTACCAAACACACATCTTTTACTCCCTAGCTCTTAATGCAAAACTCAGCCTCGCAAACCAAGCTGTGGATGCCTCAAGTCCCCATCTTCCCCACCAGCAAGATGCCTGGGTCAAAACTTTCCTTCTTGTATAAAGAACTAATTCAGCAGCTAGAGATGAGGGCCCTACTCACCAGTTTAGAATCACCTGACTCTTTAGTTTTTATACAAGAGTGGCACAGACCCCAAGAAGCCCAGACGCGCTGAGCCTGCTGGGGAGTTCATCTCGGTTCATTGAAAGTGGGAGGTCTCTGTTGAAATCCCTGTCCAAAACTGGGCACAAAGCGGGTTTCTGTTTCCACTTCTGGCTCCCGGGAGAGTGAGCATCAGCTATTTCACCCAGCTCTAAATGACACATTGTTCCAACATGTGTTTCCAAGTGTTAAAAGTGAAGACGAATGAAGTCATGCAGCTACTCTTATTGATAAGGATCCTGGCGCCCTGTTCCATGGTTAGCAGAAATGAGCCTAGAAGCCTACAGAGTTTAAATTCTCTAATTCAAGAATGATCTTGCACTCCAATTGTGTATGGTTTACAATATTTAAACACAAATTACATTCAGGTCAGGTTTCTGACTGGTTGCTAAATACCCTCTAGTGCTAGTGTTCGTATGGAATTTGTTTCCTTAATGCTGGATTATAAGAGAATTAGAAAGCACTAGTATACCTTATATAAAAATTAAATGTGAATGGTAAGAATTCAGGTCCAAACCATTTTAAGTTAAAAGTGACAGAAAACTATTACACTGCAAACATACTAAAGCTATTACTAATGCTCATATTTATTTTTTACCCTGAAGCACAATTTTACTCCATGAAACAGCTGGTTTTCCAGAGTGCTATAGGTAAAACCAAGCTCATCATGCCTAATAATTTTATCGAACTCTATCATTAGGCACATTCTGCAGCTGTCAGAGAACTGTGCTTTCCAACAGATATGATCCTTGTGGAAGAATACATGCCACAGTTTAGAGGACCAAATACTAATATTTTTTTCAGGACTTCGAAGAGAGAGGCAGAATTGATGTTATCATGACTTTGCTACACCAGCATGTTATAAGATAGCATGTTGTTCCATTCCCAGAGAGAAGGAGAAAGGGATTCCCCCCATTAGAATGCATGAAACTTTTTTCTCACTACTCTGTCATCCATATTGAACAATGGAGTAGCAGCAGGCACACAGAACCCTTTCTTCTTAAAATCCAGAGGTATAAAAACATTTAAAGGGCTTTATTTTCACACAGCAGCCCAGAGAAGCTTTATTTTTAAGCAGTCTAGTTAGATATCTAATTAAAAGACACAGAGAACAGGGTCTGAAGCAATCAAACTAAAAACATTCTCCTCCCAGTTCAGAAGGCAAACAGGAAAGAAGTGACTAGGCTGCTAATGCAGGATCTCAGTCTAAGCAAAACACCATCCTAAGCCAATTGTAGGAGATGTTTCTAATGAGAAGGTGATGTGAAATGATGTTGGAAGGCAGCTTTGGAGAAGTTAATCTCATGTACTTCCTCTCCTGGTGGAGCCACTGTATGCCAGCAAGGTTCCCTCACCTTAAAAACAGAAAATTGTGTCTTGCCCGGCATTACACATAGTATTGCCAGCAGGTCTTCTAGGGAAGTGATGCTTCCCTATGAGCATCAAGAACACCTGGTCACCTGGTCAGTGAGGGTGACCATGCACTGGCAGAAGTTGCCCAGAGAGGTGATAAAGTCTCCATCCTTGGAGAAATTAAAAAACTCTCTGGACAAAATTTTGGGAGAACAGCTCTAGGTAACCCACATGAACTAGGGGGTTTGACCAGATGTTCCCTTCCAAACCAAACTGTTCTGTCATGCTGTGTTGTCTGTGCTATTCTTTGATACATTCTCCAAACAGTATCACTTTTTAGGACCTGAGCATGGACCTGAGACTTTGGATTGTCTGGCATGCTGCTAGAATGTGTTAAGTGGCAAGTAAGAGGTATGGATATAGATGTACATATTTTCTTATTTGTGTATGTATACATGCATGCACAAAGACTTGTCGGCAGCACAAATAGCTGAATAAAATTTTTATGCATTCAATGCCAATGTCTCAGCAGAGGAAAGATCTATTTTCATACAAGAACTAGAGTCCCACTGCTCCAGATTTCTGAATCTTTAAGAAGATTTAAGAAATCCCTGGCAAATCTTGTCTTGCAGAGAACTCTCCCAGCACCTCATGTAGAGTTAAAGTCAGGCAGTACAGAGACAGAGCAGTTTGGTGAGAAGTTATAAGAAAATACTGCTGTAGTAAGGGTGATGCCCATTAAGTTCAAAGAATGAACTTCAGCTTTCGTCAGCCTAATTGTCTGGTTAAGAACTCATTACACTCTCTAGTACTATCTTTAAAGTGCATTTACAAATTGCATCAGCAATTTAATTAACGAATAGAAAACTGCATGAAAATGCTTTCTGATACAAAGTAATGGTTTTAGCCTGATAGTGAGCATAAACACTCATGTCTTGATCAGTTAAAAGATGAGCAGGCTCTACTTTAAAAGGAAGGCAGCCCTTTCAATAGTATTCAGGGAATTTGTTTTTGTACTCCAATATTGCTCTGTTCCAAATAAAATTAGACATAAATATTTCTTCGTGTGATCTGGGTTCTGATATCTTCTGCCATAAACTCCTTCCTCATGGAGTCCCTGATCCTTATCTTTTTCCCTCTTCTACAAATCACATTAACTAATCTGATTAGTGCCTTCCCCATCTCAGCACAGTCTTCCTGAAAGATCAAAACCAGACTAGTACCATGCTCTCAGGATGAGAGGCACAGAGCTTTTCAAAGTCTGCTCCCACGCAAAAGAACAATTTAATCACTCCACAGCAAATTGCCTCAAGATGCAAAAAAGCAGAGAATAGATTTGAGGGTCTCATTTTACCAAAACCAGAGGCAAGGAATTACAATATAGCCTACACTGGCTTTATAAACAAAATGTGGGACAATAGCACAATTTGGCTATCCCATCAGGTATTGGATATTGTATTTCACTGGGATGTAATAGAGAAATTATTTCAACACTTGAAAAATTCAAGTCCTGACGTTTGGCTCACCTACCTTACGTGCCCACTATCTTGTCTAGTAAAGCCTTCTCCCATATAGCTTATGGAAGAGCATTGTGTGTCAGTAGCTTTGCTGTTAAAAGCAAGCAAGCCATATTATAGTAGTTCCAGATGACAGAGTACATAAAGAGGCAAGTAAATAAATGTCACTGTGCTCTACCATTCTCTTTCCTAGTAAATGAATTGAAGGGGGAAAAAAAAAAAAAAGTGCTTTCTGGCTAGAGAATTCCTATTCAGAACAACCTGTTAATAGAAGAATAAAAACTGAATGAGCCAGGTACAGAACACATGAAAGAGTCATGGGAGGAGGATTTAAAAATACTTCTGTGAGTATACACACACTACACACACAACAAAACATTTAGAAATGTTAGACTTTTTAAAAATCTTGCTCACATATCAAAGAATACAGGAAGTACCACAGAAATAGGATCAATGCAACAGCGATCTTTTTAAAGCAGACTGGCAAAGTAACATATTGTGCCACAGGATGGGCTTTTTAATTGAAATGCATAGCTTGCATAAGCAGAAATTACCGTACATGCTGTATTTGTGAGAAAGCGTATTAACATGCCAAAGAACATATTTATGCAACACTGAGTTGCCTCAAACCAGTGAAACAGAGTTTTGTTGATTTCCTAATGAGATTTCCACCAGCGTTCAAAGAGAGCCAGCCTTGGCTTCAGGCGTGAGCTCAGACACTTTCAAAACCCCACAGATTTACAAAGCCTTTGGAGAAACAGCTAAGTTCTGAAAACAAGCACAGCAGACTTTCTCCTTTAGTTCTCAAAAAAACCCACCAAAGCCAACAGGTAGCCTGTGTCAAGTCATGTAACCTCGAGTTTGTGCTCAGCTGTTTGTCTAGCAAGGTAAATGTTTCCTCGGATGTGTAAGGTAAAGCAAACCTTGAGCAGAGATACCAGCAGAGTAGCACAAACTGATGTGTAGAGAGACAAATGTTTCCTGGCAGAGGGTAAACAAATTAGAGGGGGCTTGGTCAGTTGTTTAGAAGAAATCGGATAAGGGGAAGCCTGCTGAGCAAAAAAAATTTAAAAAAATAAAATCAATGTAAGTAGTTTGGATTTAGGAAGGACATGAATGCAGGTCAGGAAAACAGAGGGAGAGTGGGCAGTGATCCTTTTGGGTTACAAGGCAAAAGCAAGACTTCAAAAAGGTAAAATATCATTCTGAGCTTTGGAATCCTTACAATTAAGGAGTCAGACTTGGAAATCCTTTGATTTTTGCCCTGCAGAATTTCCAGCTGGGTGGAGAAAGACCCAAAGACTCAGCATATGAGCAGCTCCCTTCCCTGAACCCTCACAAGATAAGAGCCTGACTCACACAGCGGCAGAAGAACAAAACCGCCTCATTTTGGCAGGTGTCGTTGCCAGGCAACAGATCCATTAAGTAGCACAAGCTCAGGGATGCTGATTAACCCATTAGCTTCTCAATTAAAACACTAATTCGGGCGCTGGCAGGTTTAAGAAGCCCTCAGGGTGCTTCCCTGTGCCAGTGTGACATCCCACCCGGGCACTGCCCAGTGCCAGCAAACCCTGCCACGGGGCCAGCCGACCAGGTTTTGCCTGAGAGCACTCCACCACAGCAGAGGCTGGTGTGGCTTTCAAAACTGGGAAACAAAAGAAGAAGGAAGGAATAATAACTGTGATGAAGGAATGTGAATTATTCATAAGAAATTAATGCAAGCCACCAGGGGCGAGCACGGAGAGAGTTTTGTTGTGCTCACAGGATGGGTAGCTGCTCAGCTGCACTTTCATGGAATCTCATCCGTACTGTTCACAGGATGACAATTTTACATCATAAGAGGTCCCCTGATGGCATGTATTAATTTATAATCGAGGCAAAAGGAAGGGAGTATTTTGGTGTATCACGCTAGTAAAACACACAAACGGCTCCCTGAAGGCACACACACACATACATTAAAACATTAGCAATGGCACTGGAGTTAATAAGAGCTATGACATACAGCACAACTGCTCACACACATTTCGTGGCAACTCAAAGCCACTGCTTGGTACTCACACTGCTCTGAAGTGGGGCCATGCAGCTCAGTGGCAAATAGAGGAAAAACAAATTATTGGAGGCCTGGCACGTGCTTTAAAACACAAACAAACAAAAAAAGAGGTGTAGAAGAAAAACAAATTATTGGAGGCCTGGCATGTGCTTTAAAACGCAAACAAACAAAAAAAAAGAGGTGAACAGTAGGGCCACATAAACAGAATATCCTTTCAGAAGGAAAACATTCCGTGTAAGAAGGGCTGTGTATGTATCTTTTAAGAGTATTTATCAACATACTCACTGCATTAGTCAACAGGGATAAAAATGAGCAATCACAGAGCACTGTAAATGTATACTATTTAGATGATGCAAGAGTATGGCTGAAAACTAGTTCCATTTTTTTTTCTATTATTACCTTCTTCTGTTCCTTCAAATTAAATTAATTTTTTATTATTTTTAACTTAATGCAAATAAGTATCTGTTAGAGTTTGGGTTTCCTCCCTGTCCCTCCTCCTCCTGCTGTACAGCATAGTAACAGAAAACAAATGTTTGCAAAATTGATGATAACAGAGAAATTGAAACTACACTCTAACACAGATAATCTCAGGAAAAAAGAAAAAAATGCCAGAACCTGTAGTCTATCAAGTGCTATTGTTGGATGCTGTTGTGTTTCTAAAAGCACCCCAGGGAATTACTGCATTGTGCTATAACAAGGAAAAAATGAAAAAACTTTTTAATTAATATCAAGAAAAAACTAAACCACAGATGACATTAAATCCCTTAGAATATTTACACTTATTTTTACCACTTGTGTTGCAATTGGTAAATCCCATTTATTTCTGCCTTGACAAAATTTATGTGGTTTGTAGATAGGAAAAGAGACAGGAATATTGCTGGTTTGGAAGTAAAATAAGCTATTTGCCGTTGCACCACTTTGCAGCACTGGAACCCAGTTTTAGCTTGGGCAAGGGGGGTTGATCTTTTTAGAAGTATTTTTAGACATTTTCTTTCTGCATTTCATTTCAATCTTAATTGGCTTTTTTCCCCTCCTAATATTTTGTCACCCACTCTTTTCAGCTTAAAGCAGTGGCCGGTTGTGGTGGAGATAGACAGTCAGGCCTTGAGACACTGCAGAAGATCCTCAGAGACATATAAGTTGAAATTTTATGAGATGTCACCCTTTCAGCCCCACTGGGATCTAAAGGCACTTTGTTTTCTTCTGACACACAGAAAAATTAGTACATTTTCCTGAGAAGAAAGTACTTTATATCGTCTTCTTTTTTATTTTTTTTTCATGATGTCATTCTACAATGGCAAATGGCAAGTGATATACTTATTAAATTCTAGTTTGGCACAGAGCAACCAAAAGAGAATGAAACATATTCATGTCCTCCACTGGGGAATACTTTTCTATCTGTTCCCTACCAGTGTTAGAGCTTGAAATAGCTGGAAGAGAATAGATCGGTTTTCTTCTATGAAGTTTTATTCAAGTTTTATTACCTCCATAGTCCACAGAGGCCAGTTCCATCATCTTAAGTACAACCCTCAGAGATCTGCAAGAATTAATTCTGCCTATTTACTGCATTTTATCTACATGACATACTTTTTCATTTATTTGAGATTGAATGCCAGAAGTATGCAAGAATTATAGGTTTTGAAATAAACTTTAGCTTATGATTTGCTGTAGCACCAGAGTAAAATAAAAAGCTAATTTATAAATGTATAAAAAGACCATACCATTATTTCTTGTGATAGCATTTTACATACAGAAAACTCAGAAAAGTCCTTGCAGTTAAAGACATCCACATCACCAGCATAGAAATCTGACCCTCACTATTTAAACCTTATATCTTTATTGCCTGAATGGCAGAAAGGTTCCCACGACTGTTGAAGAAAGTTACTGGAGAATATTTCTTTACTTAAAAAAGTCTAGAATTCACTGTCATAGATCCAAAATGTATTTCTCCTTATTTATAAATGAGGAAATAACTCGGAATCAAATAGTGATTTTTTAAAAATAAATTTTTAGCAATAAGCATATCCAAAGGAACACTTGACGAATAGTTTACTATCGCTCCACAATTTATTTGGACAATCAAAAAAGAGAAAAAGGACTGCTTCTTACTTCAGTCTTCTGACATAAGTCAGTATAAGTCCAAAATAAATGGAGGGTGTGGGATTTGAGATTATAAGGGGGCCCTATATATGTGTAATCTCTCCCATACAAGAGGAAAGTCAATTAACAAGTAATTCTTAAAATGGATATAATGGGAGGTATTAATGTAGGGACTGCAGAAAAGAAAGTGCATTTCTGAGCTATGTCCCAGTGCTTTGTCCTATCAGCAATGGCCCTAAAATCAATATCAGTTCCAATACAAACTACTGGCTCATTGTTTTAAGCTTAAAATAAGTACCAAATCTTAAAAAAAAAAAAAAACTCACCAAAAAAAACCCCATGCACAAAAAAAGAAACCAAACAAAAAAAACCCCACAACCCTTTGCACTGTTGAATTGCCCTTCTCTCCTATCTCCTTTTCACTGAGGGTTTTCCTTAACAACCATTCATTCATCCAGAATATTACTACTTGTCTACTTTGCCTTTCAGACTTTCCATTTTTTCAAAATAAAATGTATCTTCTCAAATTAGAAATATTTCTAATGTTGTCATGCTTGACGCACAAAATGGTCATCCTGTATAGTGCAAGGGCTTTAAATATGACACCTCTTCAGGTGTTCATGAATAAATGAACCAAAGCAAAGCAGATGGAACTGTTCACATCTAGTAGAAGTGGACTCCAAACCTGTAGGCAGACTGGGGAGGACTGCTGGTCAATTTTAAAATGAGAAAGAGTTGGCACCATAGGAGAACACTACTAAATGCTTACACTTGAAGTAAAAAAAATGCTTGGCTTTACATCAGTAACAAAATTACTTTTTACTCTTTGTGAAACACGCCTGTCTGCATGAAAAATATATTTCTGACACTGAATTACATCAGACCCTTCAACACTTAATTTTTAATGGTTATTGCATACAATACAGAAGTTGGCAGAACAATTAAAAGCAAGGTCACAAAATAGTATTACAAAATTTTGCTCAGTTAGCTGACTTGAGGCTTGAGGCTTGATATCTAGCATTGATCAAAACTACACCTATTCAACTCTAAGAGAATCTCCTAGGAAACCTGGGATTACAAGTCAAACTGGTATACATTGGTGGCCTAATTTTTCATATATAGTGATCATTTATTTATTTACTTACTTATTTATAATATTTATTCCAGTATTTCATTGAAATAAAACTTGGACTACTGGTATTGGCATTACACATGACTGTGATGGATGGGATTTTGATTTCTCTTTTCAGCTTTCGGAAAAGCTGTAAAAACAGAGATCAGTCACAGCTAACAAAAATTCTATAACAGTACTGTAATTGTGCACTGAACTTACCCAAGCCTAGCAATTTTTCAGTTTTGTTCTTTTTACTTTCATTCATATCACTAGATTGTTTTTTAATTAGTGACACCGAAGTCCGACACCAATGCTGGAAAAAAACGCTAAAAAACAAAACAAACAAAAAAACCATCAGTATGGGCAAATAATTCAAAGCACACTTAGTAATTTATAAAAATGAGAATTCAAGTATTTGTCAGAGAAATGTAGAACTTGGTATTTGCTTTTTCTTTTTGTAAAGTTCCTAAGATTTCATGTATTTAGGAAAAAAAAACCCAAACAATAAAAATCAAACATTTAACACCACACTGGAAATTTCATCACTAAATCACAGAACCACAAAATCACAGAAACATTTTGGTTGGAAAATATCTCCAAAATCATCAAGTCCAGCCCTTGACCCATCACAGCTAAACCATAGTACTAAGAGTCACATTCAGCCCCTTCTTGAACACCTCGAGGGATGGTGACTGAACCACCTCCCTGGGCAGCCCATTCCAAGGTTTAACAACCCTTTCCATGAAGAAATTCTTCCTAATGTCCAACCTGAACCTCCCTGGTGCAGCTTGAGGTCATATCCTCTTGTCTTTTTGTTCATTGCCTGGGAGAGGCCAACTCCCACCTGGCTACAGCCTCATTTCAGGCAGTGGTATAAGAGTGATAAGGTTCCCTCCTGAGCTTCCTTTTCTCCAGGCTAAACACCCTGGATGCCTCAACAGCTCCTTACAGGACTTCCATTCCAGACCTTGGACCAGCTCTGTTGCCCTTCTCTGGATGTGGTCCAGCCCATCAATGTCTTTCTTGTAGTGAGGGGCCCAGAACTGGACACAGCATTTGAGGGATGGCCTCAGTGCCCAGCACAGGGAGACAACCTTTTTTCTGGTCCCACTTGGTCACAATATTGGTGATGAAGGTTAAGATGCCATTGGCCTTCCTGACTCACACTGGCTCATATTTGCCAAGACCCTCTAAGGAGGAATTCAGGGATCAGCCGCCAACGGGATTTGGCTCCATTCACCACAAGTCTCTGGGTCTGGTCATCTGGCCATCCAGCCAGTTTTTTACCATCAAACAGTCCACCCATCCTAGCCAGGAGCAGGTAGTTGGTATAATTTATTCCTTCTAGGTAGTAGGTAATTTTCCTGGTCTAGACATATGCAGGTCAAGTTTTAAATGTACAAAGAGGACCAAGAAATGAAACGCAATAAAGAGATGGGATGGACAGAAGAACAGACCATTCTTTCATTTGCACTTTCTAGGCTTCAAAGCTGAGTGCTGAATACCTTCCACCCACTAACTGGTGTCTGACATCCCCATCACCTCTGAATCTGTTCCAAAGCATGAGATCAGGGCACTGAATAACAAACCCTGGACACAGCACATCTTTGAAGTTTTCACTGATCATTGAACTCCATTTGACTCTGAATGGACCTACTTTGAACACTCAAAACTCCTTTGTCCCCATTTTGTGTGGGTTAAGTTTTCATTTTCAGCTCCCTCCTAAGTTCTTTGTTACCAGGTCTATAATTTCTCACTTGAACCAAAGAGTCTTCTTTGTTCACTCATGCTCCTGTGACAGCCATGGACACTCTACTTTTCTGGCTGACAGCCACAAAATTTGCAACACGTAAGTACAGCCCTTATAATTTTTGTTCTTGTCATTTTCTTCATCTCTCTAGCAATTTAATCCACTTGGGACAAACCTGAGGCAATTTATTCTTGCTTCCCTCCTGTCTGCCAAAAATAAGCTTTTCTGTTTCTCATATAAAAACATCATCTGTACCTGAGACAACTTCTGAAAATTCTTCTTCAGACACATAAAACTGATCAGCTACAACACCGACTAGGGGAGATAATAAAGAGAACCAGCAGCTTCCCTGAGTGTCACAGTACTGCTTGTACCCTGAATTGAGAAGGCACACTATTGAACATAGCAAAAACTAAGAATGACTGGGGTTTCACATGGTGTACAAGGTCTGGAGCCTGTGTTTATTCTCCTTACTTCTGGATTTGCATCCATTATTCTCAGCTCAAAATTGTAGACAATTCTTTGTAAATGAATAATGTCTCAGGGTATCTGCAATACCTAATTATTCTTTGACCATTTTAACAAAAATCAGGTTGGTTTGCTTGTTTGTTACTGTTGAAAAAAAAGCAGCAGAGGAACATTAAGTTTCATCATCCATTTCTCCTGCTGTCTGTTGTATGCATGCACTAGAGATTGATGGTGAAATAGCACTAAACTCCTTTTTCTTTCTTAAAGGCTATCTCCTTTTTTTTTTTCAGTCTTAGTCTTGGTCATGTTCAGTAATTGTTCCATGTTTTTTTCTCAGAGTTTTCTCAGAAACAATGTTTTCCTGCATTTTCAGCTTTAAAAAAAAAAAACAAAACAAAAATCTTGTCTATTCAAGTTTCAAGCACACCTATTTGAAATGTCAAAAGAAGTAAATTGGCCAGAGGTGTTTTTCTCAGTCTGTGATACTTGGACAGGGGAAACATTACAGTTGCTCTCGAAATGTCTTTCCTCATGTCCCATGACCACTCCCAAACTTCAAAACATCTAGGATTTCCCATGCACACAAACCAAATACAGTGAGAGCAAAGTATAAATAAGAACCACACACTGTTTGATCTTTTTATTTTGTTATCAAAGAAAACTATTATGCCAAAATTCAGTTGGATATACCCAGACTAGCATTTTTAGGGTGAGGAAAGAGGGGAGAGAATATGTTCAAAAAACTAATGAGTCTTTAGATGGAAAATAAAAAATTAATTGGCTACTAAAAACCTAAAATCAAAGGACGAAAAAGAGGGAAACTCTGTAAAAGCACATTCCTTCTCTAAAAATATGTTTTGACAGAGAAAATCTTTAATAATTTAAAAGTTATGTTCAGCCAGTTAAAATGCAGGTAAAACACTCTGAGAAGTCCTTTGGTTCATTTTTCTGTGTGACCCAGACCCAAATCTCTTCACAAGGAGTAAGTAGCCGTAACATGAATAATTTAAAAGCATCAAGGAATGGAAAAGGAGGACACACAGAGACTTCACTTTCGGTACTAAGAGATGTATTCATAAATCTTTGCTGCTTTACAAATATGGTTCATACCTAGATCAAAAAGGTTGCCGGATCTTGGTCCCAATTAGCTTTACCTTGCACTTGCCCAATTTTTTCTGTTTGTAGTAATTACAGACAGCTCTTTAAGAAAAAAAAAGCCTGCTGTCTTGTTCTGGCCTTTGATTTTGACTGTCACAAGCATAATTTACACGTTTACCAGGTCACCTAACCCGTACTTGCGCTTGTTACACCCTTGTAATCTAATAATCTGTTTCCTTTTTCTCTAGTGGCTTACAGACCAACACCCTAAAATCCCTTTATCTTTTGTGACGTCTCCCTCCTGACTCAAATTTCCCTTTTTCTCCTGTTTTCTGAAAAGCATGAGTATAAGAGGCCTCTTCCTCTCCCCACCCACTTTTAGTGATTTCTTTGCTCACCTCCTGACACACTGCTCATTAGCCTGCAGTGTATGTCCAATTTCTGCAGTGGTTGGCTGTCACAGAAGGAAATGTATATACTTCCAAAGAGCAGATTCTTCTCATTCTCTGCCTTTAATAAAAGTGTAACCTTACTCATGGTCATTGTCATAAGACTCAGATTCACTCTCATTTATGCTAACAATGAAGTTAAGCTGACATTAACTTAGTTAACGGCGTACATTTTCTGTCTGTTGTGATATTTTTCAAAGACTGCAGGAACCATTCTCTTGCTCAAAGTTAAACACATGCTTTGAAAGACTACATAAGTTCTTGAGCACATCCTCAGTGGTAAATCTGAACTGCATATTTCAAGGCTGAATTGCTGCAGAACATGCAGCACACATCAAACAGTCATTGTTCCACAAAGCTTGACCCAGAAGCATCTCTGCAGATAAGGCACCTATCAAAAAGGTGATCTCCCTCTGTACTTGAGATGAGAGAAAAAATCTTGCTAAGTGTTTCAGCTTGGAATCTCTTAGTTGCCTTATCTCATGAGCTGCTATATTTAACCTGGTAAATATTTTAAACCAATATTTCCCCAAAGAGATATTAGGTTTGTCCATTCTTTTGCAGGTAACTATGACAAGCACAAAAATGCAATGCAGACAAAATTCAGGCAGTAGATACTGATATGTGCAGAATGAGAAAAATAAACAGAATTGGCAAGAGAGAAGAGAAGATAATTATGTCCAGGAGTAGAGTTACATTTTGTAAACACAAATACATGATGGCCTTAAGACTACAGAGAGGCCAAGATAAGAAAACTACAAAGAGCAGAGAAAGAAATCATAATGTCATATATGTCAGATTTTTACTGTGATTGATCCAATACTTCTCTGAAATTACCAATCAACCCTTTATTTAACACAATTTCCACTGAAAAGGTGGTTGACAAAGCAGCATCAAAATTCTGGGATCACCATTCCACCAGAGCTATTAATCTGTTTAAATGGACCTGCACATATGGAATTATCTATCTTATAGGCTATGCTATGGATGGGGTTTTGCTGGTGCATTGGAAAGCCATAAATGAACAACAAAAGCAAAACATATCAAAAGATATGCCCCGGATGAAAATTCTCAATAGCTGTAGAGGTTGATTAGAAAATAAGGGGCAGGTAACAGACAAAGAACACCAAGGAGAAAATAGACATTATGCTATCTTCTCCAAAAGGGAAACTGGTGATTCACAAGTGGACTTCATAGAAACGCCCTCTTGCATCTGTACGTGATTACTTGTTCCTGATGATGGGCACAGACCTTCAGCAAAACAAAGGGTCTTGCTCCTTGAGCTTGTGCTAACACTGTTCTAGTCAGCTGGGTAGAGATGAAAGGCAGAAGTGCAAGCCATCCTCAGGGGTGAGCGGATAACTTTAAAAAGAACAGACTCAATCTGGGGAAAAAAATCAGAAGTGGACTTATTAAGCCCTACTTGTCAAAAATTAGTGAATATATTTAGCTGAGTCAGAGTTAATTTTATATATTCCCAGAGACAGGAACAGTAGGGGATCTAACAAAAGGGGGGAAGATCCTACAAATTTAATATCAAGACAGTGTCTTTCTTTGAAAGTTCCTTCAACCTGTATTTCTTTGTGCTTCTCTTCAAAACAGTATCTTCAGAGGTAAGTCTTGTCCTTATTAGTGAGGTGCTACCTTATTAATGAGGTGCTACTTATGTGGGCTTTACTTAACTATATAGGGTAATGATATAGCCAGAAGCTTGTTTTACGTCAGAAAAAGGACAAATTCAACTAGTGCCAATAAATGCTCATTGCTCTTGTGCAGAATTGCAATGTGAAACTGAATGTTAATATAAAGCAAGTGTTGAAATGCAATACAGTTGTGTCCCAGATCTTCATGAAATCCAGAACTGTTTACACATATTAATACATGCAAAAATATGACTAGTTTGATGGAACCATCATCTACTCCATAGAGGAAACACTGGAAAAACATAACATCAAAACAGCATGAAAACTTGAATACCTATTTTAAAAATACTCTAAATAAACTAGATTAACAAGTAGGAATGATCTGAGTTTGAGTTTCCAGCTCTCTTGCTTTCTTCTGATGTATTGGTGAACTAAGCTATAGAAGCCCTTTCCATAAGCTGGAAAAAGCTTACACAGCTTTGGCATGGAATACTTTTAAATTTGTCTTACAGTTTGATGACAGGTGTATTGACTGCAAGGTTCTCCTTTAACAGTTCAATATTCCTGGTATATTTCAGTGACTTAGACACTTCATATACATGGAATATGAATGTTTTCATGTAATCATATGTTCATAAGCCAAAATTCTACTTTAGTAGAATACAGTTACTTTTATTGATGGCAGGAAAAAGAAAGCTAAAACCTCCTTCAATTATGGAATAAACTGACAATGGCTAATACTTCAGAGTTTGGCCTTTCAGAGGGATCTGAGTTTGGAGAGGTGAAGCTTCTGAAATCCAACAAGGGCAAATGCAGGGTTCTGCACCTGGGGAGGAATGAGCCCAGGCACTGTTACAGGCTGGGGGTGACCTGCTGGAGACCAGCTCTGTGCAGATGGGCCCAAGGATCTGTGAGCCAGCAGTGTGTCCTTGGAGCCAAGCAAGCCCAGGGTATCCCGGACTGCATTTGTAAACACATTGCCAACAGGTCAAGGGAGGTCATTGCCACATTTCTCTTCACAGAGAAAAACAAGGCACAATCCTTCCCAAGATTGATAATGGGTTTCACATTCTCTGAACCTTAGAGAAAGGAAAAACAATTCTTATCGTTTACTGTGCCTGTGTCTGTGCAAAAGTAGAATGCAATATGGGGGTTGTTTACCCAAAGTGATGGTGTTTTGCTTCCTTGGCCTGTCAGGGCCAAGTGTGCATGTCGGGACTGTCGGCTGACCATCGCGAGATGCTGTGCAGCGGAGCGCAGCTGAGTGCTTGGCAGATTCAGTTTAGATGCAAAGTAATATAGTGTAATATAGTATAGAATAATACAGTACAATAAAGTCATTAATTAGCCTTCTGACAAGATGGATGCATCATTTCTCTCCCCCCTCGTCAGGGGCAAAGATATCATCAACAGGATGTGATCCTGCCCCTCAGTGCTGGCGAAGCCTCACCTGGAGCGCTGCATCCCATTCTGGGCTCCTCAGCACATGGCAGGCATGGAGCTCCTGGAGCAGGTGCCACAGGGAGTTACTGAGTTGATCAAGATCTGGAACATCTCTCTTATGAGATAAGCTGAGGGAGCTGGGCCTGTTGAGTGTTGAGCCTCAAGAAGAGACAGCTGAGATAGACCAATGTCTATGAGTATCTGAAGGGAGGATGGACCAGGCTCTGCTCACTGGGGCCAAGCAAGGACAAGGGGCAATGGGCAGACACCGATGCCCAGGAAGGTCCACCTGAAGGTGAGGAAGAACTTCTTCCCTGTGAGAATGACCAAGCACTGGAACAGATTGTCCAGAAAGGCTGTGGGCTCTCCCTCACTGAAGATATTCAAGAACCACCAGGACACAATCCCATGCAATGTGCACTGGGAGGGTCTTGGTGGACTGGATGGCTGGGCCAGATGACCCACTGTGGTCCCTTCTAACCTGAATAATTCTGTGATGCTGTGAACCCAGATAAATCCCAAGAGAACTGAACAATTTACAAGTCAGTGCTTAAAAAACGTATCCAAACAAATTTTCAGTAGATTGGCACAGAGTCACTACAATATTCATATTACTTGTTGGTGCTGGATGTCTTTGCTGTGTGTTCAAGAATGAGATACCTCTAACTGCTTATCTCAGCAGAATTATTGTTTAACACTGCAGGTTATTGAAGAGGGTTAGGTACGAATTTAGAGGTCTGTTAAGTCCACAACTTCTGTGGAAAACATGAATGAACATGTTGAAAAGGTGGAGTGAAAGATTTTTGAAATCATTTAACAGAAGGGTGTTTTCCTTTGACAACACACTTTGTTAGTAGCAAGTGTGGGGGGTTTGTTTTCTGAAAGAAATCTAATCAGTCCTGATGAAAGGTGATTCACAAATACACATTTTTCCTTGATATTTATTTAAGTTAAACACTAGTAGTTTTCAATTTTTTCTCTTTTTTCTCAGCATCAGTGAGCTCCTCCACATATTCTTGGTGACTAGTACTCTGCATACAACACATTTGCACAAAGAAAACTACAATTACTCCAAGCACAGTCTGCATACAGGTCACAAGCAGTATCTTTGGCTACTTGTAAAATAGCAATTTTTTACAAGTGTTCACAATGTTAAGAGCTTTTGCAGAGGACAAAAAACTTGGAATGTGTTAGAATTCAACTGATGTTATCTGCAGGATCATAGTTCCCCTAGAAATTAAGAGCTATATGCAAAAGACAAAGCATTAAAATGATAAAAAATGTCCTGAAAGAGTCTGACAACACTAAAAATTGATTCTGCTAGATGTTGTATCATTAAATAGCACCACACTGCATGAGCACTTACCAGAAAACACAGTCTAATAAAAAATATCACCAATAAAAAAACATGTATAACACAAACACAAGTTATAACCCATTTAGCTCTGTTTTATCAGCTATATTTCACACATACTGTGTAAAACCTATAATTAATGCATATCAGAAACTATGTCAAAAATTACTTTTTAGATTCAAGTAATTTAGCTTTTTTACATTTCATTCCTGTCAAACAGAATTGTATAATGGTCTTATACAGTTCTGTTCCTCCTAAGCAGCTGCAAAGCCTCTAAAGTCAGCAAAATGTCCTTCAGGTAATACACTGCAAAACTAGTAGTGATCCTTGAAATTACTCATAGAGTTCAGTTCTAAAGGACTGTTATTTCTGGCTATTCCACCTACTGGGAAAACATCTTATGTCATTTCTGCTGCATTACACTAGAAATACTGAACGCCTAGTCATTGCTTCTGTCTGCACGCCTCTACCTATGATTCATAAAAAAAGTAAATGTTTCAATTTTCCTAAATATTAATTACAAGTGCGCATGTGCCGTGATGTAATGCACAAACCAGAAAAAAAGAGACAATATTCAAAAATACAGTCCAAGCAATAAACACTGAACACTGCCAGTGTGATGAATCTTAAAATCACCCACTGTGTTCTGGTTTTGTAAACACAGATGAGGGCATTTAATGTAACCAAAGACATAAAAAATCAACACATTATGCAAATTCAATAACAAATGTAAGATGATAAATTAGCAAGCAACTATTCAATTATTGCTGTGACTAATTCCTGTAGACAGTGCCACAGTAAATGAACCTGAACTTGCTCTGGTTGACTGCAGTGTTCTGTTGAAACATTTCCATTTGGTTTGTTTGCCGTTTATGTAGATCAGTGAAGTAGATAGCATCTGTTTAATGAGCTCCCACTTCATTACAGAGCTGCACTACTTACTGAGTCATTCTTCTTAAGCATGCAGTCTGCATAATCTGGTGTTGTTTTAAAGCAAATACTAATTTATGATTACCTGTTACATTAGGCCACTGAAAATTGTACTTACAGTGGCTTGCATGAGCAGAATACTAATGGCCTTATTATGGATTGTAGTGATGTTTCATGCTTACAGTCTGTGAACATAAATTCCCATCTCAAGCATACTGGCTGAACAATGCAGTGTAAAAAAGAAAAGGGATAAAATACATTCACTTGCAAAACACACAAATTACATTTTCCATGGCCATCAAAAACAGAAATGTAGAGGATAATCAGAAACATTTCAGTGATACTATGCTGCCGATATAGATAGTTGAATCATAACAGAATTATTCATCAAAGTGTCGTGATTGTTATGTAATTGATATCACAATGATGGGTAACCAAATCCTTTACTGAGTAAAAAATATAACAACGTCTTCAAAAATATTACAGTTATTAGAGGTATAACTGATAATCTCCAGATCATGTAAAACCTGCAGATTACAGCTGTAAATGGGAACAAAGAGGTGATAAATAAAACTTGTATTATAGTTCTGACCTGGCCAAGTTGCACCTTCAGATCAGATCCATAGAGCTAGAATAGGCATCACCATGCAACAGACAATTTACTTCAGAAAAGTCCACTGGATATCTTTTCCAACCTTTAAGCCACAAAAGTTTCCCCATACATTAAAACCACTCATGTTCCAGGACACACAGCAAGGCAGTAAATAATTGCATAGTGCCCTGCTCTGCTCATACAGTCCCCACCACTTTGACTTGAGAGATAATTCTGTCCTAAATCCCTAAATTTTTTTAAAGACTCTATGTCAGTACTTGTCTGCTCAGAACAACTAGCTCTGGAATGTACAAGAGCCATAGCTACTATTAGAGAGAAGGATAAAAGTCCAAGTGACCTGCAGATCACCCATTAAGTAATACTGGCCACATCCTGCCTAATCTTTCTTTTACAAGGAAATATTAAAAACAAGAAGTGTTGCCCTAAACTTCAGACAAAAAACATAACCAAGAACAACCTGGAGCAAAAATTGAGAAATTTAGACTCTCTGAAATAGGATTAAGCTGCTTAACCATACAGGCATGAAATCTCAGTAGGGAAAGTCTTTCTGGACAAAATAGCAACAACTAAAAACCACCAAAAAGCAAAACAGAAGCAATACTGTAAAAACATTCAGCTGAAAGTATGCCTTGTGTCTTGTAGACAAGACATACTTGAAAGCTTATGAAAACAAAACCAGTTCAAATTAGTCACATAGAAAATGAATCAGGCTAGACGAAACTTAACAAAAAGCACCAAAAAATCCTTCCAGAAAAATGCATAAGAAATTATATATTAGAAATAAAAGAGTCCATAGGGCAATGAGAGATTTCAGAAACTTACAAAAAGGAAAGGCAGCTGTAAACAATGAAAGAGACACTTAAGAAAAGCAAAAGATTCCTCAATAACATATTCATCAGAAATTATATTAAGCAGATATTTACCCTCTAAACTTCTCCCAGTCAATAAAGATGAGACATCATCAAAAGCTGAAGAGTTTACAACATTTGAGTTCCAAGTTCAGTCCTTAATTATTAAACTGGTATGCTATTGAGTTCACAACATCACACATAGAAATGTGTAATTCTCTTCCTAAATGTGTGTAATTTTCTACTTACTTCCTTCACAGCAAAGTACAGGGTGAAAAACACATGACAGCAACCCTCTAAGTTGCAACAAGATGAAGATATTTTCTATTCACCCATGTGGAGTCAGAGGATATTGAAAGACATTAAACTTTTGACCAATAAAAGTGATGGGATAAGAAGTGAGCTGGGAGTCCTACATGCATACAGCATAAAGCAGCAACAAGGACCATGGATGCACATCCAGTAAATGACTGTTCCTCCATGGGAACACTAACACCAGACAGCACCACTGCAGCTGTTCCCTTACAGCCCTTGTTCAATGCACACCCCTGAGATGTCCCTGAACCACAGTGCACTGCCTGCTTAAGTCTTTCATGAGTCCCAGAGGTTCAGGCATCTCTCAGTTTATCAGGGCTCAGGGGCCCTCTTTACCTCCAAGCTCCAAGGTGGCCATGCACCTCCACCAGGAGATGAGCAATCAAGTGCTGCACCACGGGCAAATCTTTCAACCACAATTAAAGACTTGGTGGAACAAAAAGTCTCAGCATAAAACAAAGGTCTAGAGTTTACAGCAATGCCTTTGCCCTTTCAACTCAAACAATAGCAGTTTCTTCATTTTTTTTCCAAAGTGTGAGTAGTTCACTTTGACCTAACCAAGACCCCAGAAGATTCTCTGTGCACTTGAGAAGTAAAAAGAAGCTGTGAGAACCAGGTCATACCTCTATAAAGCTGTACTAAGGCATAAAGGCCCTGACTAGGATGCATTTTTTGTGTCACTGGCTCACGGTTTCTGTTCTCAAGCCATGATAAGATGCAAAAAGCTTTTTGCAAAATTATCCAGCTTGATAATTTTTTTTTTTTTCACAGAATCCAAGATTTTTTATTTGGACCAAATGCTTTATTTTGTTGTAGTTTTGCAACCACTTAGATATTTCTGGTTGTCTTACTTACATTCTTCTTGTCTGGGAGATTTTGACAAACTGCAGGAAGTTGTTATCTGTACAGAAGCTTATATCTGACAATAAAGCAAACAGCCAGAACCCAAGTTTAGAATTATTTTTGAATTCTGAGTAAATGAACTCTGAAAATTATGATTAGAAGCAGGAATCTGTTAAAAGACTCATTAGAGTTGTAATTCATAGATATCTATAGCATTGCTATGCTGCATAAATAAAGCCTGTTAGAGCACTGTTCCAGACAATGGATGTCTGGAAGAGAGGAAGATGGACCAGAGGCAGGTTTATTTCTAACTGCCAGTTCTGGAACAAATTAAATACTTTTCTGTCAGAAACATAAATGAAAGGTAATTAGGGAAGTGTTCAATACAGAACAGCTTCATACAGAAAGAAGACTAGTTAGAAATACCTTTTATGAAGAAGCAAATAACATTTCATGTGGTTCTGACCATACCAAGATCTTTACAGTTAAAATGTTCAGTTAGGGCAGACACCTGAAAAACGAACACTGATTGCAAAGGAAGATCCTCAAACACAATTTTAAACATTGATGGGAACAAAGGATATGGTCCAACGACCCCTGTGGGCAGCTGGTAGGCTAATGGAAATTACAGATCTTCTGAATAGCTACCTATTACTCTACTCAGTAGGTGGTAATATTCTTCTTAACCTAAAATGTTGAGCACACGCCACAGGCATCCCAACATCCAATTCAACAGCAAACACAAATAAATGCAAAGAAATTCTGTATGTACAGAGGTTTTGAAAAGTAAACATTTTTAAATTTCAAGCATCAAATATTGAATGTTGCTGATAAAGTCATCAGGTATCTCATCAGACAGTTAAAATGAGAAAACAAGGAAATTTTTTGAATTGTTGCTGTCTTTTACAAAATATACACATCTACGGAACAAGAGATATTGGCGACATACTTTTAATCTTTTTTCACTTTTCGTATTTTTGTAGGGAAGCATCAAAGTAGTGTCCTTTGGTGTGGACATGGCGTGATGTTGACAGGTGCACAAACATAATAAGAGCAAAATTTTTGTTTATACTTTGTAGACCTGATCCAGGAAAAGGAGAAAGCTGACTTAACTTTTTCCACCATTCAGGGAAGAACTGACTAGAATGGAAGCTGGGTACATCTTTCTACCTAAGAAAAACTCTCTTGTAAATAGGGAGGACACCTATATTTTATGGCTTACTCTTTAATTTTCTATAGCCACAACAGTCCTCATAAACCACGCATAAAGTCCTTGTTTTGGTGACCATAACCCTGTAACTTCTTATAGACAATGAAAAGCAAAATTACTGTAAGACTCTTAGTATAAAAGATCTATTTTCCTCTTCTCTTGTCACATCATTCTACTGCAAAACATTACCTCAATGATATCTGCAAGTTTAGGATTTCTTTTTCTGGTAGAGAATTTTGAGTGTCCACAAAAGACTATGGATTAATCAGATATGTCTTCAGCCATATCTGCAAACTCCTTTAATACAGAATGAAATTTTCAAACACTGAGAGGGACAAAAACCATCTCTGCTCCTGGCAAAACACTGTTATTTGGTAATTAATATTCTGTTAATGTAAGGCTACAGTTGTTCTCAATTCCCTCAGCAGGAATCTTTGCAGGTCTCATGCTCAGTGACACTCTTCTGTGTACTACCTGTGTTCCTGATACAACAAATAATCAGATGTCCCTTATTAAGCAAAGCAAGCAAATTAATGTAAGAGACAGATATTTCTAATAATTTATTTTAAAATTTTTTGTTAAAATAAATTATGTAAAAGCCAACCTTAAAAAAGACTTCAAGGAAGGTGCTGCTTCAGTGTAGACTTACAAATACACTGAGTTAATAGTCCCAGACTGACAGAGTATAAAAGCCTGGAATACTGCTCATTTTGCTTAAAATAAACTAACTAACTAAATAAATAAAAGTTAAATAGATTAATAAATTTGTTTGCCTAAAAAAGGGTTGACTTCATTATTCGTTTCAGCTGATCCAACAGAATTAGAATTCAGCCTGCAACAAGGTTTGAGACAGAACAGAAAATGAACAAGCACCAGAAAACCTGAAAACACAGATTTTTTTCAAGAAAACAGTCCAATAGGTATCCAACTATGATGAAACCTCCTGGTACAAGTCCTAAGAGTTGCAATGCATTTGGCCACTACCTGACAGAGTCCAAGGGTACCAGGTCTAACAAGCTTTCTCAGCAGGAGCTTCAAGAGCACTTTTCATTAATTTTCTGAGCATGTAGAACATTTATTTTTGTAGTTTATTTTAATGAAAAAGAGATACTGAATCTACAGGCAAAAACATAGTTTAAAAACTGATGGCTTTTACTTTTCTTATTTGAGTTATGTTTGGTTATTTGCTGCTGTCCTTTAACTACTACTTATGTTGCCAGATTTGGCAATGGAAGGACACAGAGGAAAAAAGAAGGCCTGGTATTCCTTCTGCTTTCAGGAAAGGCCACTTAGTAAGCACTCAGAGAATAACTGACCTAGCCAGAGAATTCAGCAAATAAAGAAAGTGAGAACCAAAATTAATTTCAGAGGAAAGCTGCTGAATGACTTCCCATGGAAAATTGACAACCAAATACTTCATTTCACAAGGACTTCCCAAGACAAGTCAACAGTCATGTCACTCCATATATTTAGCAATATGGTTCTCTTGATTATGCTGCAGCAGATATCTGAAGCGATTGTCTAAGTAAAAGAAATGCTAAAAAAAATCACCCAACCATACTGTTTGACAAAACCAATCAGAATCAACATTTTCCACAACAATTTCAAAACAATTTGAAATATGTTATATTGCTATAACAAGATATGGGGATAAAGTAGAGGCAAAAAATGAGCAGATTCAGACATTGAAGAGTTCAGCTACGTTGAATACAAGGTTGACATCACTAGCTATTTCACATGAAAAAAGGAAACTGGAATATCCAGTCTATGGCACAAAGTAAATCTGACTTTTATCCCAAACCAATATTAAAAACTACTTAAAATTTTAAAATGAAAGAAAATAAAATCAGGAAATAAATCATTCATACTTGACATTCTGTTGCTTTGAAAACATATATTTTTAATGTGAAATAATTTATCTATATAATGTCAAATTATGTATGGATTGTGAGGCATAAAATTAGATTATATCTCTCAAGTTTTTAACATAAAAGTAGATGTTTCAAATAGCAAAAAGCAGAGTGCTTTTAGGTAGCCTACTCTTTTGATGCTTTTGAATTTACAAAAAATTATCAGCACCTTCTCTATACCTTGAATGTTGACAAAAGTAATACATTTTTAATGTAAACCTTCCATTCAACATTTGTCAATAATATAAAGTCAAAGGAGAGCAATAACACACATGAGACAGTAACATTTCTAATTACACAGTGTGCTTTATTCCCTGTAAAGAAACAATAAATAAGTAAGTAGAATTTAAACCTGCCTGTTTGTTTGTCTTTTTTTTTTTCTGTTCTGTCACCTATGCTTGCAGAAGTAAACCCCTGATTTGGACACCCAAGAGAAGGGTCTATGTGTGCTTTAGCTCTCTGTATTTTCAACAGGCCACTGCACTTTTGTCATTGTATCTTAAGAGTTATCAGTGACAAGTATACAGACACAAATTGGTTAACATTCCTGCCTAGCAAGACATGAACTGTGGTAAAAATATTCATTTACAAATGGCTGCTAGAAAGATTTCCTTTTGGATGTTATTTATTTATTGGTAGCACATATTCTCACACCAAAGTTCTCACTAAAATCTTTCAAAGGGTCTCTAATTATCTTGGGTTTACTCAAAAAAAATGTTAAGTGTTCCAAAAGTTTTCAGTAGCTTCTGTGTGGAAGATATTCGGTAATATAATAAGACAACTCCTTGCAGCTCAGTTCCAGCTCTTACTGACATTGGACCTAATCTCAGGTCCTCATTTTCTATATACTAAGAACAATTCTAGACTTTAAGCCTGATCTGCTTCTCAGTACAGAAACAGAACAAATGTTATCAAAAGTGTCTCTGGCTTTGAATTACAGCTCTGTCATAGCAGGGTGAAAATGGCAGCATCCTTCAGCTCCAACATTACACAGCTCCACATTACCCACGAGTGCAGTGGGTCTTTTAATTCTCCATGTGCGTGCTGAACACAGTTGATTTTTTGCCTAAAATGCCCTAAAATAAGGTCAACTACAAGCTTCAAAATATAAGACAAAACACAGCACACAGCTTCCAGAGCTGTGGCCACAATTAGGCATTTCTGCCCCTCGCCACCCCCACCCTGCAATGCAGCTTTGTGCAGTGATGATGGCACTTTGATTAGCAAGCCTTATGAACACAGCACAGGAGCATAGTCAGCAAGCACCATTTGCTATTTTCCTCTTAGCTGTGCAGACATGCTGAAGTAATGATCCTGGCAACATGTTAGCCAAACATTAGAAAGACTTTAGTAAGCAAATAATTTAATTACATCCTTTTCTCAGGGAGTTTATATTGCGCGACCCCTGACCTTTTATATTGCTGTACCTAAACTCAGCATGGGATTCACACTTCCCATTCCTGTCACAGAATCTCTCCATCTTGTACCATTTAATATAGTGTGCTCCAGGTGTTCTGTGGTGAATGAATAGTTATATTACTACCTGTCAGACACAATCACACTCTATTCATCATCCGCGGCTGGCTGCGTGAAGCCTTGCTTCCAGCAGGCTCCCTCTCTATTTCCTTGTTCAAACGTCTGCAGTGCTTTCGGCCCATCTGTCAAGCCTGTCATTTAGAGGGAAAACAGTATCAGCACTTTAAATATATGGAGTTCTCTATTGAAACAGTGCTGTGATTGAACTGTCAGCATTCCCAGTATCACAGACAGTAATTCATGGCTGGTCAGAGCTCCATTTAGGTTCCTATTACCACGCTGACCTTGCTGGGTCATACTGAGAGATTTTTCCCTCTGCAGTCAGGTCTATAAATAGTGCAATTAACCTTTCAAGAACTACAAAATGTTCTCAGTTCCCCTCCTCCACAAATTTACTTGCTGTTTGCAGCATTTATAATAATCAAGGGGGAAAAAATAATTCAACAGGAAGGAGCATTTTTCTCTCATGACATATACACCGAGTGTCAGTGAAAGACAAACAAATGCTGTAACACCCCTAGTGCCTTTCCCAGGCAAGACTTGCATGGTTATCATCAGGAGCTTTGCTTCCAGCTTCACTTTCCTGGTGTGAAGCCTGATGCCTCAGAGTGCTCTCACTCTGAACTACACCCCTCTGCTACAGAAGAATCATGAGACTTACAGACATTTTATACGTGTCATATATTTGTTATATTTTAATTTCATTTTTGTGTAATAAAAATATTTTTTATCACAAATTTGAAGGCAAAACAAAACTCTGGACTAATACAATTCTGAAAGGCAAAAAAAGTACTTCTTAGGCACACATGCTCCTGGTGCTGTTGCAAAAGTACCTTTCAATTTAAGAAAAATATGGAGCAGAAAAAATCTCAACGTGTCAGAGTTTCCATTCCAAAAATTTCCTTTGGGAACAATTGACAAAAAGAGTTTTGTATGAACCACTGATCATAAAATCATAGAAACATAGAATGTCTTGGGTTGGAAAAGACCTTAAAGACCATTTTGTTCCAAGATGCCTGCCATGGGCAGGGGCACCTGCCACTAGAAAATGTTACTCAAGCCTATCCAACCTGGCCTTGAATACCTGGAGGAATAGGGCATCCACAGCTTCCCTGGGCAACCTGTTCACCACCCTCACAGTAAACACCTTCTTCTTAATATCTAACCTAAAGCTATTCATTTTCAGTTTGAAGCTATTTCCCCTTATCCTGCCAGTGCATGATCATGAGATGGCTGCATCCAATAGAATAATCTCTGGGTAATTTATGAGTCACCTATTAACCAGACCTCTTTAGAGCTTAAAACACTTGAAATAAGTTGGCTTTCATTTGTTTCTTCTTAAAAAAAAAAAAAAAACCAACTAAAAATGCAGGGACAGTGAGCTCATGTGCTCCAACCTTGGGCAATACATCAAAAATGCCTCTGAATTTTGAGGACTCTGAATTACTGAACAATAAAGTACACTGGTAGTGAATGTACACCTGAGACCAAGTCTGGGTTTATGTCCTTAACCACAACATTTTTCAGCAGCTGGACCATGCTCTTGGGGTTGCACAGTCTCCATGCAGGATTTCAGAATCTGCCCAACTGAGGCAGGACTAGCAAAACTGTGGAAGAGAAAGTGTAAATGCTCATGAAGTATAAACAGGTTAAGACAAAATTCAAAGGGGTTAGTTTAAGGCACCAGGGGAATAGAGCAATGTGGAGAAGAATATAACCCAGCTGCCTCCCTCAGTCTAAGAACAAAGCTCTAATTTGAGAGCAACAGCACTGTCTCAGTAGGCTCACTCAGTTAAAGCCTAGGGCTCTGACCTTGGTTTCATTTTTAGAAGTGGACATGATCACTGTTCTCTGGGAAAATGTCTGGAATTCTGTGGAATTCATTCCACATTGAATCCATTCTGTATTTGGGATACAGCCAAATCTGCATAAACAAGCTAGCTAACTCTAGGTACCATGATGTTTCCAGTATTATTAATTTAGGAATAACATTCAGAAAATTATTCACAATATCTTGTTTGTGGGCTCTGTTTGTTTAGTTGTTTTGGGGTTTTTTTAATACACAATCTAGTTTTGCTTGCCAGCATTAACCTGGGCAATTTTAGGTAATACATTTAATCAGTATCAACTAAGTTGGATGATTCATTGGAAAGCTCCCTCCCCAAGTATGTATTTATACATGGCTGCAAAGAGCATCATGCTGCAAACACACAAGAATCACCAATGACAACCAGAAGGCCTACACAAAACTAAATTATTTAGTATATGAATGTGGAAATACAGCAGAGAAAAAGACAAAATGTCTTTCCAAAGCAGCTGTCTCCTTATAAAATACAGGGTGTGAAATTAATTAGGTAGCTTCAGCCAGCCTGAATACTTTGGGCTCTAAAGAAAGATACAGTAACCTACATCACTCCCTGTATTGTTAGCGGTTTCTTGAATGTTTCCTTCTTTAGATTTCTCTGCCATGAATGCAAATGTCACATTTTGTTATAGATGTTTAATAAGTATAATTAAGAAATAATTTCATTTTTTTTCTTCTTTCTTGGAGAGAGTCATAAAACAGAGACACGTAGAACAGTGCCCTTGCTGTTGTTTTTAGCTTTTTAAATGAATATTTCAGGATATGGCTTCCCTCAATCTGAAGGCAAAAGCTTTCACTTATTATTATAAAGGCTGAATAAGTTTAAGTCTCATCTCATTAACTGTCATATTACCAGGCTTTATGCCATACCATTCAAGTTTCACTGAGCATTCAGAATTGCTTAATTATGTACAGTAAAAACAGTCTGCTGAGACTTTCCCTTTCAGATTAATATGCAGGCAAAAGGACAGAGGTCATCTTCATGACTCACTCTTGCTTGCCACTGTATTAACTCAGAATGACAGAGGCCTTTGGTTAGTGACAAAAATGTAATGAGCATTTGAAAATAAAATGTTTACATCAAAAGGAGAGACACTTTGATTTTGCAGATGAACAATTCTTTCACTCCTTCCCGTCTTCCCGTGTTGGTGTTAAGCTGCACAGAATATTCCTTACAAATTATACCACCCCGTGTTAATTACACTATGCTGACATTGCTTGTCATTACTGAACCAACTACATGCTTTGCATGCCCAGATTTCAATAGCTATTTTGTTGCTAAAAATAGGGGAAAGCCATACATGTTACAGAGACTGGTCATTGCTCACATTTTCTCTAGCCCCCCCTATTTTGTTTTATATTTAAACAAATACGCATACAAATCCCAGTTGTGTGGTCTACAATCTGGAGATGCTGTCATCCATAGTCAAAATGACAGTCCTTTCTGTGAGTTTATGATGCATTCCTATCAGGAGCTCCTCATTCTGTCACATTCATCTCTCCTGACGCACAGTTCCTAAAGATTTCAGATATCCAGCATATGCACATAGATATGCCACTCACATTCACACATAAGCACCCCAACAAATGGATTGTACTGCTTATCTCTGCTTTCCAATGTAAAAATCAGAATGAGCTTTTTCTCAAAAAATTAAAGCTTTGTCTCTCTCTTAATCCCTTTCCAGAGCTATGCCCTGCGAGTGAAAGCAAGAATGCCAGTAAGGTTAGTCAGCAAGTGTGCTACATTCTCAGAAAATAAATTAAATAGATTATCATTCTTCGTCCAGCAATTTCATATGCTTTCTTCAGAAAGAACAATATCCATTTGTGTAAATGTACATTCTGCAACACAAAGAAAGAAATCCTGGCACACTCACGTAAATAATCTCTTCTTATTCACAAAGTAAGATATGCCTCTATGTTTCGAGAAAAAATGTGTCCTTGTAAGTGAAAGAATGTGTTCCCTAAACATCCTAGACAACATCCAGTGTTTTTTTGAAGTTTGAAGAATGCAACCTTCTTTAAATATGTGATGGATTTTCTGTTTTTCCAATTGCAATACTCTGTTTAACAAATTCCCATATTTTTCCTCACTTTAGTTTTAGACAAACACAACCATGACACAAGCGCTATACTTCAGTATGCATTTATTTCATTTTGTCAGAGAACAATTTTGAAAGACTTGTCACCTTGTCAGGGAAGAATCAGCATAATGCTTTTTGTTGTAATTACTATTAGTTTTAAGAGTCTGACTAGAAAACAATAGTTCAACAGCTTTGTTTTTCCAGATGTAACTGCCTGCCATTATTTTTACAACACAATCCAGCTCTTCATGCACTTACCCTCAACAGGAAACACTGAAAAATATTCTGAAATGATGGGAAGATCTAACATTGCTGTATCATCATGATACTATGCCACAAATTACATCGTCCCAGCATTACAATTTTGGAAGGCTATCCACAACTTGCCACTAGATAAAGGTTATCTGAGAACTTCTAACCTATGAAAATCCCTAACCACCACTGTCAAAATAAATTTGGCTTCACTATACTCTCAGTGATTGTTTACAGCCCTTTAGAAATACAACCACCTATTACACAAGCACTAATGCATTGGTCCATTGTCTAGGTGCTCATTAGACTTGTAGCTGTTACCTTTCCCCCGTTGAATCCTCACTACCAAAATGACACAAACTTCTAAGGCTCACAGGGGTGGAAAGGCCAAAGGAGACAATTTCAGTGTAGTCCAATTCGAGCAAGTAACTAATTGAGGCAAATGATAGAAAGGCATTAGCAGCCTTAGCTTTCTAGCTGACTTCATTCAATCATTGAGGGACCAAGAAAATTTCTTCTAAACTAATGTTTAATTCAGATATAAACTGAAAAGAAGGAAAGGATTGATTCATGAGCTACAATAAGAAAATTGCTATTAACTCTCCCTTTTTTAAAAGCTGTAAGAACATCTTCCAAAAAGGTCCCAACTGGAGAGGCAGGATTCTAAAACAAAAAAGACCAAATATCAGGTAGAAAATCCCAGCAGTTTAAATATTTGTCTTCTGTGCTGCACAAAGATTATCCTTTTCATTCCCTTCATGCAGCTACACTTTGTGAGGTTAAAGGCAGTGAGGGCCACCAAGTTGATTAGAGGAATGGAGCACATAGTGTTTGTTGAAAGGCTATTGGGATGGTTCAGAAGGGTCTGGAAAGAACTAATTGCACCATTCTAGTAGCTGAAGGGAGCCTGCAATAAAAATTGAGACTTTTTACAAGGGCATGTAGTAACAGGACAAGGAGGAATGGCTTTACATTGAAGAGTAGGCTTAGATTTGATTTTAAGAATTAATTCCTTACTGTAGTGGTGGTGAGGCACTGGAGAGAAGCTGTGGAGGCCAAGGCTGTTCAAGGCCAGGCTGGATGGAGCTTTGAGCAACCAGATCTAGTGAAATGCATCCCCACCCTGGCAGGACAGATGGAATAGGATAATCTTTAATGTCCATCCCAACTAAAGTCATTCCATGATTCTATGATGATAGGACAGTTTGTGGTTATATTTCCTACCCTTTAAAATATCTTCTAACAGGACACAATGGGGACTCTGGCCATACTTGACCTGAACAGTCTCAAAGCTGCAGACATCCCCAAAGCGGTTTTTGAGAAAAATTTCCCAAGCAAAATCAGAGACTGTGTGCAGAAAGAAGATATATACAAAGGAAAAGAGACCCCAAGTGTCTGTAGGCATAAGAAGCCTAGTCGGAGGGGAAAATTTCCCTGAATCAACACATCCAAATTACAGCATAATAAAATCAAGATCAGAGAAATTAGAGCAAACAAACACATGTTAATTGAACTTCTTACACCTCTGATGCAATTAAGAGCCTTTTTGTTAAAGCACTGGAGTTAATAACCATTGAGATTTATGAAGGGAAACAGATTGGTTGCTCTTTGGTACTTTCCTTCACAAAAAAAAAAACCCCAACCCCTTTGGTCAGGGCCCAGGGAAGAGCAAAACAAGTGGAGTCTCACCTCCCTAGAAAAGTACCTAACCACTGGAGGATGTAAACTGTGAGGCTTCCACTGCAGTCCTGGAAGCAAGAGCTACATTACAGCAAACACAGTTTCATTTCTGGAAAGAGAATTTGCACCCATGAACAGCTACGGATGTATCTGCTGTACCACTGGAAATACCATTAGCGAATTTAATAATCTTGTGAATAAGTCATTATCACTTAGTAACATGTAGGGGTTTTTTACCATTTTGATGAACCAATTTTTCCTCTTTTTTAAAACCATTATAATTAGTATCTATTCCCTCTCAGATCTTGATTATTTTCCCTCTTTTATAGAAATTAGGAGGTTTTTGTTTCTTCTCTTCTTTGTTACTTCTCTAGACTATTTGCCACTATTTGTAGACCTTCGTCTGTAGTGACAGCACAGATTTGCTTTTTACCTCATTTTATCTACCCCAAATAACTCAGTGCAAGATCCAGCTCACGAAACCAGAATCCCATGCATGTAACCAGAATTAAATAAAAGCATTCAAGATGCTTGAAATTATAAGAAAAAGAAACCATATCAAATCAAATTACACTGGGTAAAAGACAAACAGACTACTACTCATATTACAAGAGATAGAATTAATATAATCAAACAAACGAAATAAGTAACCTGTCTGTCCTTTGTAGCCATTAATGACAAAATACACATAAAGTATAAGGACTAGAGGCCGTCTCTAAAGTATGGAAGATGTCTTTATGGATATGCTTTCTAATAAATGAGGAGGCTGATTGACATCAGGCAAGCTTACAGTCATCTAAATAGTGGACCATTCTTTCAATAGTATAATAAAGAGGAGGCTTCAAGAAAAGAAGCTACTCGCCACTTATGCCATGATGGTCTAGGGTCTCTGTAACAAAAAAAAGTTTACAAATTAAGATATTTTCTATTTTAAAGAGATATTTGATTTATTGTGGTGTCTCCTCATAACTTCCATGGTCAGTGCAAACAGAAAGTCTACATGATCCTCAAAAAAAACTTTTTTAAAGAAAGTCCAAAGGGAAAGATGTCTTCTGTAGAATTAAAATGTAGACAATCTATTTCAATTAACTTTTTCTGCTAAATGATTTTATCTCCCTAGGAAGGACAGGATCCATCAAGTAAAAAACTCTCACTTCAATCACAGAGCACTCCAATCAGCATTATTAAAATTTACTAAATTCCGATGGGTGAGAATGCTTAACAAAAGTAAATGCATTGAATTTAGAGTGAGTTAAAAGTAAGTTGTCTGTAGGGGTCACATAATACTTGTAGGGTTCACATAATACCTGAATAAATTCCCAAGATGGAATCACAGAATATTCTGAATTGGAAGGGACCTAACAAAGAACCTCAAGTCCATCTCTTGAGTGCATAGCCCACACAGGGATTGAAACCATAACCTTGGTGTGAATACCCCATGCTCTAATTAACTGAGCTAATCCTAGAGGTTGGCTCCTGTTGCTGTACTTCATGGAGGACTTTCCATGGATGCCAATTCTACCTCCACCATGAAACTGATGACCTCTCTTCTATTTTTTAGGTGTGAGATCCACTCACGGTCAGAAGAAGCTTTGGTATGGATCTTGCTTTGGCCTGCACATCCAGAGTGTTTGAGAATATCAAATTGTATATCTTAATTCATTATTGTCTTTAAAGCCTGATTACATATTTTATCAAATGAGTATTTTGTAGAGAGGCATGTGTTTCAAAAAGAGAAGTCACTTGAAACTCAGAATTTTCAATTATATTTCCCACTCCTCTGAGCTTCTTGAGACCTTGCCATTCAGCTTCCTCACCAGAAGTTACATTTCAAGAGGTGGAGTCACTCTGATGGTGAAAAGCAGGTAAGAGAACAGAAACAGAAACCACAACCTCTCAGTGTTTCTCACTGCCCTATCAGCATGTTGTATGAGTGGCATCCATTTAGCCAGAAGAATTACTTTACAAATATGTGGCCTGCAGACCATGTATTCTCTTTGAACAAGAACAAATATGACAGCAGGGTCTCCATTCTCTCAGATACATCTTATTTACAAAAAAAAATGAAAACTACCAATGGTGAAGAAATTATCATTTCTCTTGTTTCAGTAATAATGAGTGAAATACCAAAATAATGAAGAGCAGAGCAACTCAGAAGTCTAGGAAGTGGGATACAGAGGGTCACAATTTTTAGCTTTCAGGTTCTTGGTGAAACTTTATGCTCCTGAAGAACTCATGCTACTCTCACAGCCAGTTCTTCCAGTATTGTTTCCTACTATCAATTGGCAAAATGCTAGCATAAACAGATGTCTCTTGAAGCACATTTAAGGATTCAATCTCGTCTGCAGAATCTTAAGACCCTGCAAAAGATGATCAATAACTTAATTGCAAGCCATTTGCAGTTTAATGAAGTCAAACTCAGAGCTTGACTTCTGCAAATAGCTGTTTAATACAGATGTTTCACATGTACTGACTGCATTATTTACAGAACTCCAGGTTTCAAACACTAAAAGTCAGGTATACCGTGCTTCATATTATGCAGATTAAACCCACAGGAGGGTATCACAAACAATGGTAGCAGACAATTTAAGAAAGAGTGCTGGAAGTTGACCCATTGAAATAATTTGAGTGCACACTCTATACTGCTTCTCACTAAGGAAAAGGAAAAAATACTAGCCAAAACACAGAGGAAAATGACAACAATTAAAACAATTAACTCAATCTTGCAAATCTCCCACATGCAAACACTTTTCCCTAGAAAAAAAGTTGGTTGTTTCAATTGAGGTAGTACTGACTTAAAATATATTTCTGTCAAGTTTCTCTAAAAGGATCCTTTCATAAATACAATGAGGAGCTAGTTCATCATAACTAAGATGAAACCTGCATACCCAGAGCCACATGAATATAGCTCCTTTGTGACCAGCAAAAATCAGACCCAAATTCCACCACACCATATCTTCATCCGTTTTTGGTGTTAACTTTAGTCAGCTTTCTCAGAAAATGTGTTGAATTGAATTTTAAGTGTATTTTGTAAGGCTTTTGCTGACTTTTAACCACCAAGCAGAAATGACAGCTTAGCACCTCACACACTCCTACAATGTCCACCACTGTCTTTTTGCTAGAGGGTCCTGCTCTGTTTCCATTCTTGCTAATCTGCCCCATTTCATCACAGCACACCAGAAAAAGTCTTTCGTCACCATGAACTGAAGAATGAGTCCCTTTGTCCAACAGTCACGGGTCTTGTCTAACAAAAGGACTTTTTTTACAGTTAAACTACTGCTACTAGATTCAGAATATTGCAGGTTCTTCAGAACTGGACTGCTGAAGCACTGAAAAGCTCTATAACTGGCCAGGAAGGCTATACATGGCTTTGCTGCCATGTCGAGTTCCATGCTGCCAGTTCCACTCATTACATTCACCTACAAAATATCCACGATTCAATTTATTTGGATTTCCACATAGTTTATATCTGGGACAATGGCCACTTCTCTACTGTCCCTCTTTCATATGGTAGAAAAAGTCTTTACAGGCATCATCTCCTTCTTGGCCCTTCAGTGTTTACATCAAGTTGTCATAGTTTCCTAATATCTGCAGGAGTTATTACAACAAATTCAGCTGTTTTGGCTGTCATTACATCAGTATCAGATCTTATTTAGTTTAAATTATTTCATTACTATTTCATTGAGTCACACCCATACTTCAATGTGCAATTACATTCCAGTCAAAATTTAAAGTTTTCTGCAGTCATTAGGGGGTTTAGGGTAGAAGATTAAAAAGATTCAAAATGTTTCTCAAACTTTTTCTACTGATTAACTAGGAACTGAATTTTATAGTTTAGAACAATGTCACCCAACCCCTTTTAGTAAAGTCACATTTTTTTCCCCTCAGCACTTCAACAGTAGTTCTATTCTTTTCTAGCCTTTCTGTACACAAAGTTCCATTCTCAAGCATGCTATAAAACAGTTGATTTTTGTCAAATGATGAGGCAATTTTTAAAACTTCAAAACCATTATTTTCTAAAAAGAGCCTTCTTGCATAAATAGACCCAAGCTGAAATTACCTTTTTTGTTTCATTACACTTCCAAAATCACACACTTTTATAGGATCTCCATTTCTATTACCAGCTGTTGCACAGTTTGCTCAAAAAAATGCATTGATGTCTGACACAGGTATGAAGAGTTAAAATGCTGATGTTTACACTTCATATGTGGCAGGAGTGATCACACTACATCCACACATCCGTGGCCCTATTTACTTTGTCAGGTCAATCCCAATGCCAGAAAAATCACAAAATAGTTAAGAGGGTGGTACTAAGCCTGAAAACCTGCCCACAAAAATGGATGAGATGTTTTGCTCTAAAAACACTTTCACAGGATGCAAGCCTGAAAAACAAAGTTAGACATTATGTTTATTGTACTTTTCAAAGGAATTTTAGCACTTGAAAGCAGATGGTTACTCTGAGTACTTAACACTGTTTACTGTAATCATAGTCATTTTTATGAGAGGAAAGTAGCAAAATAATAACAACTCATTTTGGTAAAGGAAATTTCAGTAAGCAATAGATTACAGCCTGTGGGAGGAAAATACATCACAAATTTGGATGTTCCTTAAAAATAAAGTACATTTCAGGTAGAAAGCAAGCTACAGCAGGAGATAAGAAGCATAGAAGAAAAAAAAAACAGTAGCAAACAAAGTCACTTGTCTATGAGATTTTCAATCATGACTAACAGAAAAAAGAATTCTTTTCCCTGGACGGAGCTCTAGAAAACCATTCTGACCTGTAAGATGTGCTCAGGTGAAAAGAAAACACAGAAGTTACAAAAAATATAGAAAGTGTCCATGCCATGGTGGTGCCAAGTGTCCATGGGTGGAAATGCTGATCTGCTGGAGGACAGGAAAACTCTACAGAGGAATCTGGACAGGATGGGCTGGGGCCATTTGGATGAGGATCAACAAATTGGGCCTTTGGGCCACAGGTTCTGCCTTTGATCCTTAACAAGCCAAGGCAGCGCTACAGACCGAGACAGAGTGCCTGGAAATTGGCTCACCATGCTGGCTGGCAGCAGCTGAATGTGAGCCAGCCGTGAGCCCAAGTGGCGAGGAAGACCAGTGGCATCCTGGCCTGTATCAGCAATAGCGTGGCCAGCAGGACCAGGGCAGTGACCATACCCCTCTACTGGGCACTGGGCACATGCCTTGAGTCCTGGGCTCAGTTTTGGACCCTCTCTTCAAAAAAGACCTTGAGATGCTGGAATGTTTCCGGAAAAGGGCGGTGAAGGGTCTGGAGCACAAGTCCTGCGAGGAGCAGCTGAGGGAGCTGGGGGTGTTTATCTTGGCAAAAAGAAGGCTCAGGGGGAACATTATCACTCCCCACCCCTGTCGGAAAGGAGGGTTTAGCCAGGTGGGGCGTGGTCTCTACTCCCGAGAAACAAGGGACATGACAAGAAAAAACAGCCTCAGGCTGTGCCAGGGGAGGTTTAGGTTGAGTATCACAAAAAAGATCTTCTCCAAAGGGGTTGTCAAGCATATGAGCAGGCTTTCCAGGAAAGAAGTAGCGATGCCATCCCTGGAGGTATTAAAAAAACTTAAATACGGTGCACAGGGGCATCAATCAATGTAGGACTTGGTAGTGATAGACCCAGCTCTAACAGTACTGGTTGGGCTCTGTGGTCTTGAGGGACTTTTCCAACTTGAACGGTCCATTGGTTCTAAAAAGCATGATAAAGAAACGAAAACAATGGGGATGACTGATGTGAGAGAAAAGATTAGAAGAGATTTGATGTAACTCTCTTTCGCAAAATGCAATTGCAAAGAAAGAACTTTGCCAAGTGTGAGACAAGGTGTAGGGTTGGAGGGTAGTAGAGGAGATTAGGTGAGTTATAAAGAAGTCATGTCCAGTGGAAAGCACAGAGAAGAACTGGTATGGAGGGGCTTGACAGCTGGCCTGCAAGCAAAGCTGAGTTAATACAAGAAATAACAATTGATGATTTTCGAGTGCATCCACAGCAAGGAAGAAGACAAGACCGTCAACATGGAAACTGATTCGAAAAGATACATGAGAACTTTTGTAAACTAGGCTATGTGCATAAGTAGATGTGTATACATGCCTTATTAAATTTCTGTAAAATTTCTGCCAATTATATTAACGCTAATTGCTTTGTACCAATTAATATAATTAGTTATTGTGATGTAGTTAATGACTTAAGATCATGCTTTGTTAAGAGTATATAAGCTGGAGAACAGGCAGAATAAAAACTTTTTACTTCTTGAACCCTGACCATGTGTGGTTATGTCATGTCCAACCTAATGGTGACAAACTGGAATAAATTGGACAAGGATGGAATAAACCTGGAATATACCTGGACAAGGTTGCTGTTTCTGCACTTGGAAATGTGTAAGAACAGGAGAAGGAACAGCCTTAGGTGCAATGTACTTTTTGTACAGCTTTGGGAAAACAAGGTGGAGTGCACAGCTTCCCTAACCCCATTCAAGCAGTAGATTCCTATCTCTCTCTGCTTCACAACAGCTAGTTCCATTTGGGCCACTGAACTGAACACTGGAACTGAAGTTTTGGGGTCTTAAATATTGCTACATTAAATGATTAGACAGCAATTCTCAATATGGTTTTGTGGTCGCTGCTTTTATACATCAAATAGAGCAAATTTGGCTTTTATTATCATCTGACAAAATAATAGTGAAAATATTTATTACCATTTACCACTTAACCAGAATACAGGCTATGGAGAAGCAGCTTAAAAATTTCTATGAACAGCAGCTAATTTTCTCTGCTTAAAAATTAAATCTGAAAAAGGACAGACCAAATTTTGAAGATCTGTGAAAGGATCCCTTAAAAGCCTTTACAAGAACAAATGAACCACACCTTGACAAAAGTGCTGAAATCAGTGCGGTAGAGCTGACAAATTAAATTTTGCCCTGATTATTGCTTTGTTCCTTACCAAGGAGCTGGCTTGCTAACATAGCAAAAATTTCTAGACTTGGAGTTAAAGTTGCCAGATTTCTTTCTCTCTTTCTTAAAAACAGTTGTTTAAAATAAAAGACAATGAAACACCTAGTTAGGTTCATCTGCAGTCAGAAATAAAATGAAGTGCTTTTTAAACGGTCAGCATTCACCTTTTACAGTGTACCTCAGCACACAATTTTAGAAACATCAAAATACATTTTTAGAGACATGTTGTCATGGAACAATGTGAGGGGTTTTCCATATCACTACTAAGAAATATTTTATCATATAACTTGAACTTGCTTTAATATGTTTATTCACAGTTTCTCATTAAACAGTCTTATTTTCCTGCTCAATAAACTGATTTAACATACACTGTGTATGCAAAATACAAGCTGAAGTGCTTAAAATGAAAGGAGATACAGGACATAAACAGATTAGGAGTATTAGTAAAGGTAAGCAAATCAATCTGTCTTCCCCTATCAATAAGTCTTTTTAAAATAAATGTGGGTATTCATGTAACAAAAATGCTGTGGGTGTATTAGGCTGAGAAAGCAATCCAAGTCACTGAGTTCATTGGAAAAAAGTGAGAATCCTCCTCCTGCCCACAGCTGCTCATCATATTTAGTCATCTCTGGTTATTCATATTAGTATTAAATATACTCCTGTCCAATTGGGTTCACTCACGTTTCCAGTTTTTGAATCTATTCTTTTCCCCTACGTTAAACAAATCTAATGATTCCTATCCATAGCAAATGTGGAGCTGATGAGCAAATGGATGATAAAAATTCCTATTATTCCTTTGTGCTCATCTCTTCCACTTAAGATTCTTGTCATGCCCTGGGCATTCTAGCTGTCTGATACTGTTCCTTTATTTCCAATTCCAGTGCATTCTCTGCTGAATATTTGTCTGTCCAGAACATTTGGTTCACTGCCTAGTACCAAGCAAAATCTGCTTGCAATGTAAGAACATGTGGAGAAATTATGTGTTTTTGTCACACCCTATTAAACGGTATTCAAAACACAATGCCCCAGAAAGTAAATTGATTGTAGGTTTTATAACCCTTTTCAGGCTAATGGAAACAATTTAGTACCATGAACGAAAACATTGCTAGTGCAGCTGTGGGAATCTTAAATTGCTCAGCTCAGCAGTTCTGTTCCGGCTTAAGTAGGATAAAGTAGTTAAAGTTCAGTTAGATTCCATTCCCCTGGATCTTTGACAGATCATTTCAGATTAATGTCTTCAAAGTTTTCAACATGCCTTGTAAAAGACTTTCTGAGGAATTCCTGGTTTGTGCTTTTAACTGTGTGGGGGTATTGTGAAGGAGCTGTAAGAACTGGGAAGGGAAGGGAAGACAGGGCAGGAATGTCCTAGGGAAGTTTTCAATCATTTTTTAAAGTGTCTTGAACCATCTTAATCATTTTTTAAAGTGTCTTGAAAAATCCTTTGCTTCAGTTGTGTTATTGACAATATGGGTGGGCAGGGGGGGAAGGAAGAGGGAACCACAAACAAAACAAACAAACAAAAGCCAAAACAAACAATAAAAAGACTACCAGTTTTCCTATAATTTCATAATGCAGCCAAGACAACAAACGTTAGCAATGAAGAGCAAAGATTCAAAGTCCATGATTAATTCCACTTTATGAATCAGTTGAAGCTCCTTAAGATCCTATGCTTAAGGATATTTTCTGAAGGACAGAAATTATCCAATGTTCATTCATATTTCTGTATTTTAAACAGAACTTTATTTTAAAGCTTGATAGGCTACAAGAAAACTTGGCTGCTGGGGAACTCCACACTGCACAGTACAAAACAAATCCACTACCTAGCCACTTATGAGAAGAAATCATTCACATGGGTATTACCTGCACTGTACTACAAGAAAAACATCTGTGAATATTATTTGACAAATTGATCACTAAATGAGCCATTAGTTTGCAGGGTTTTTGGATTGCCTTAGGAAAGGAGGGTGCTGTATAGCACAAAGGCTTACAGATGCAAAACACTGATTGGAAAAAAAAAAATTGTTCCAGAAGAAAAGATGTAATAAAACAAGCCTAGCATGAAAACCTACGCTTTCTAAAAAGTAAGCCATTTATGAGAAGCAGTAGTAAAACTGCTTAATTCTTCTGTGCCTCTGGGGAGAAATCTAAGCCTTTTGAGAAGTGATGGAGAGAAAAATGAAGCCAATGGTGTGTTTGTCAGTGAGAGAATGCTGTGGAAACAAAGTTAGTAATTTTACCATTCCTGCTTGCCAAGAGCTGACAGGTGTGTAGTTTCTTATTGTTCTGAAAGGCAGCCAGAAACCACAGTTTAATATGCATCTGTGTCTTCATAGCAGGGGAGAAAACAGCTGTCTCTCTTGCACATGATACAAGATGATAGAAATATTGAGACATACTCTTCTTTACAGTATCTTACCACAATTTTCATGGCTTTGTTTGATCTTTCAACAAAGCACATAGCTGGAAGGAAAAAAAATGCCGCAGCCCAGATCAGATCAGACATGATGTGGCAACCTCTGCTCTCACAAACTGTTATTATTTCACAGAGCCTCATCACCTCAACAAGATTTTTTTACATGAACAAAGGTTGACAGATTAGAGGCATATTTTTAGCACAGTAGATCCAGACTTTCTACAAAAAAGTCCATTAAACTTATAAGTAAACAAAACCAGGGAAATACCAGGTTATTTCAGATAAACATGAGTTAATAATTTCTGACCATTCTTAAAGAACGACTCCCATAAATCCTTCAGTTTTAAAATTGCTGAGAGATGTCTGTGATTAATAAAACTTCTGAACACAAAAGGTTTCCTTACATAAGAATTATGTGTGTTTTTCTGTAATATGTGGCAAAGCAATCTTTTAAATCTGAATTCCCTCAGGAAGGTAAAAAGTATGAATATGTTACACGCACACAAACGCACTGTACCAGATACCAAATTTGCAAGAAATTCTAGGCTATGTGGACCAAATTTCCTTTCCATGTAGAAGTGCACTGCAGTGTTAAAAGCTTATGATAACTGGCTGGCATATTGCCAATTAGATATGCATAAAATGTCTGCATTGTGTCCAGACTTGTATGATTTGATAATCTGACAGATGTAATTTAAGCAGTAAGACTTGGAAGTTCTGTATTTACCAGAATGTGAGAAAATGGATTAGTAAACTCCTTGAAATATTTGGAAATTTTGAAAATCTCCGAAAAATTCTGTTACTTTAGAAAAATTCTTGGCTTGACCAGCAAGCTTCTAAAAGAACAGAAAAACTTAGTATAAGAGAAGGATCCTCCTGGTCTGTGTGGTACACAGATACACACACTTCTTATGTCAACATGTTAAAAGTGTCAAACAACAAGACTCAATTACCAAAAAATTAGGAAAGTCAGAGATAAGCACAAAATAATTCTTAGACCAGAGGTGTCATTTTTTCTCTTCATTGATACCAGCCTCTGACACTTCTGGAAGGAAGTGATTTCATTATCAGAAACTATTTTCGCACCGAATTTTAATACAACCAGGAAGCAAAAACTTGGTAATTGATTCTGCTGGATAAAGATAATTATCACTGAATTAAGACCTAAAGAAAGTCACAAACTCTTCCAGCCAGTCTCCTCCAATAGTTATTCACTACATTTTCGATAGCCCAATGTGAACCCAAGCCTTTAAGTTCTTTAACAAGAAGAACAGGTACAAGATACCAGCATGCATGATCCTCCCTTTCACAGTGCACCTGGAGACTGGAAGCTGCAATGAGAATGCAAACAGAACAAAACCAGATTCAGAATTACTGTCTCCTGCTGAAATTTCTTCTCAAAAAGAGACACTCTGATCCACTTTAAATTCCCCAGGCTTGGGATGTAGGTCAGACTAGTAAGTAATAGATTGAATGCAAGAATTACCCTTCCAAATCTATATAAAAGAAATCTAAAATAAAAATAAAATATTCATATCCAGTGCCTCAAATAATTTGTGTAAAACTCATACTATCCAATTATTTTTTGAAATCAAGTTAGTTCATTTTTTAAAAAATAAATGGCAGAAACTACTTCTTCCATAGTTTTCATTTCTGTGCTTCTCAGCACATGACAGCACAACAGTTCTAGCAAGCTTGACATGAATATGAATATGCGCCTGACACGGTTAAAGTCAGATGTGCCCTGGTATGGTTTTGGAATGTGGACAATATAAGACTTAAAGCTGCAACATGATGTCAGACATCTTCCTGAAAATGCACTTTCAAGTGTAGAAAACAACCACAAGAAATGAAAGAACATGCATGGTCCTGATTTGGCTAAGCAAGACAGCTGAAGCTACACTGTCAGATCCTGAATGCACCACATGCATCACCTATCCCTCACATCAGCAACATGCCAATCATCTTTCATGTTTAGAAAAAAAGAGGCTGGTTGCACTTTTAAACTTATAACGTTTAAGATTGTGGAATAATAAGGAATTACTTTTCAAATGCGCTGATGAATGAAAACAAAGGACTGTTAGCCATATTGTTCAATCTCTCTTATCCTAAAATCACTGGTTGGTAGCCACAGCTAAGTACACAGCAGCAATGGAGCAGATGGCAGTTTAAATTAGAATGTTAAAAATTAGTCTTCAACTGTCATATTCTTGGTATTGAGAGAAGCTAAACGAGTATTTAGAAGACTTCCTCTCCCACAGAGACCTGTCTAAGTCTATTCCATAATGCAGGAGAGGTATTGCACCTATGGAGAACCTAAGACCCAGTTAAACTACCTCCAGGCCTGGTTTATCCCACCATAACCAATGAGTAGGTTTACCAGGATTGAGAAATCCTATTCTGGTATCCCCACCACTACATATGTGTTTCCATATAAAAAGTCCCCAAGTGTCCTAGTTCAAATCTGAATCTATATGTTATAAATAAATCTGCATTTGACCAAAAAAAAGCCAAACCAAACTCAAGCATCAGTGTCTCCCTTTCAATCAGAATTTTACATACATTACTTCCTAATATGAAAACCCAGAAGTATAGAACATCTGCATCCACATGCATAAGAACATGTGGACATACACATAAACTCCTCCTCAAAACACCAAAATCAACATTCTACCCATATGAGCCACTGATGGTTAGTTTCTCAATTTTTCACAGCAGACTCCACAAACAAAACCTCAGAAAGCACGAGGAATGTATGGTTTCATTGCTAAACTCTAATCCAAAATCAGCTTTAAAGATTAAGGTGATTTTTTTAAAAACAATTTTTAGCAAGGTAAGCCACTTGTGTAGTAGTGCTCTGCCACAAAGGAACAGAAATGACTGACATATTAACAGTCCAAAGCTTGCCTTGCAAACTGAAAAGAATGGTTGAATAAGAATGCATAACCCTGGAGAATAAGAATGCAATCCTGGAGTTAAGTGACTTCAAGGACAACAAAATAAAGGCAGTTTAAAGGCCCACAGGAGCAGACAGAAAAGGAAAATGCATTTTTTGTGTCCACAAACCTCAATTACAAATTTGGTAATGCAGTGGAGGTACTTAGAATATCCTGAGTTGGAAGGGACTCATGAGGATCACTGAGTCCAACTCCTAGCTCCTCAAAGGGCAACTTAAAAATTAAACCATATCTCTCAGAGTATTTTCCAACCACTCCTTAGGCACCAACAGACTTGCAGAGATGACCATTTCTCTAGGGAGCTTGTCCCAGGTGCAGAATATGACATTTGTTCTTGCTAAAATTCCCACACTGGTGACTGTCCAGCATTCTAGTCTATCAAGATCTATCTCTAAGGTCCCTGTACCCCTGAGGGTATCAATGCCATGTCCTAGTAAAATACTGTCTGCAACTACTTACTGTGCACTCAACTTGTGTGTCCAGGTCATTAACAGAACTTCTCTAAAAAGAGAACTGGCCCCAAAATTAAACCTAAAATTGAGGGGAACACCACTATTGACAGCCATCAGCTAGATGTTATCCCAAACACTACAACTCTTTGAGACCAGCCTGTCAGTCAGCTGTTCACCCATCATATTATGTACAAGTCCAGCTGTGTGCTGGAAATTTTATACAGAAGGATTCTGTGATCAAAAACTAAACTAAACTAAACTAAACTAAACTAAACTAAACTAAGCTAAACTAAACAAAACAAAACAAAACAAAACTAAACTAAACTAAAATAAAATAAAATAAAATAAAATAAACACAACCACCAAACAACCCACATCCACTGTCTTCCCTTTTTCCACTAGGCAGAAAACTTTATCACCAAAGAATATCAAGATAGTAAGGCATTACTTTCCCTTCATGAAGTTATTGTTGCCTTTGACTGATGACTGTATTGTCTCTCAAGTGTTTTTTAGCAGCTCCCATAATAATCTTCAGGCACTGGAGTGAGAGTGACAAGCCTAGAATTACAAGGGTCATCTTTCTAGCCATTCTTGAAAATTGCTGCCTCCTACTCAACAGGGATAGGACCTCCTCAGAGTCCAAAAATTGATTACTGAGAGGTTTTGCAATGACAATGCCTGGTTCTTTCGATACCCTGGGATGAATCCAATTGGGCCCCAGTTGGATTCAATTCAAGCCCAATTCCAATTGGGCTGCAGCAGCAAATTCTGCATAAACAGCTGGGAGTCTATCCCTCTCCCAGTCGTGGTGCTCAGACCCACAGTTCCTGTGCTTCCAGGACCCATTGTTGACAATAAAGAATAGAGGCAAAGGTGGCATGAAATACATCAGTTTTCTTTTCATTCACCCCTGTTTGTGAGGTGAAAACCAACATCATCAGGTAATGGACCAATCTTTTATTTAGCCCTCCTTTTACTATGAACATGCCTTAAAAAGCCTTTTTTTAAACTTTTTTTTGCTAACTTCAATTCCAACTGAGATTTCATGATGCAAATTTTCTCTCTAGTGACAAATAGCACCTCTGTAATCCTCCTGTGTAGCCTGACCAGGCTTTTAAAGTCCATACAATTTCTTTTTCACCTAAATATTCAGAAACAGTTATCAAGAGTTCAGTGTTCAGTTGCCTATTTAAGCTACCCAGTCTATCCTTGATTTCCAAAACATGGGAATTCCCTTCTCCTGGTCTCTTTTAAAAGGTGGCTTTTTAAAGCCCCCAGTATTTTTGGGCTCAGAAGCCCTTAAAAGCAGATATACCCTACTATCTAGTTCCTTGATCAGCCAAAAACCTGCTCTTAGCAACATCTCTGCTGACAGCTTTTTTCATAGTGCCAACTATCTTAAACAAAACAGCTTCACTGTGGCCAACACAGCCACCAATCTTCCCTTAACCCATGAGATCACCTCCAGCTAGAAACAACACACCTAGGAGTGCACTTCCCCTATTCATTTCCCCTAGCACTTTATCAGAAGTTGTCTTCCTGAAGAACAGCAAGGACAAGTTTAACATCCTGTGCCTGGCCCAGGGCAACCCCTAGTCTAAGTACAAACGGGTAGATGAAGGGTTTGAGACCAGAGAAGGAAAAGAAATTGGGGATACCAGTGAATGAAAAATTAGACATGACTGGCAATGTGTGCCCATAGCTCACAAAGCCAGCCATGTCCCGGGCTGCATCCAAAGCAGCGTGGGCAGCAGGGTGAGAGAGGGGATTCTGCCCCACTGCTCTGCTCTGGTGAGACCCCACCTGGAGTGTTGTGTCCAATTCTGGCATCCTCAGCAGAGGAAAGACCTGGACCTGTTGGACTGCGTCCAGAACACAGCTGAGACTATGCTTATGGAAAGGAGAAAATGCTGAGAATTGGAGTTACTCAGCCTAGAGAAGAGAAGGTTCCTGGAAGACCTAATTGTGCTCTTTAAACACTTAAAAGGGGCTCATAAGAAGAAGGGAGAGAGAAGGGAGAGGGTCTGTAGAGGCAGAACAAGGAAAGAATGGGGGTTTAAGTCCTTACAGACTAGTAACTCAGTGCCATCATCCTGGCTGGCTGATCTACAGTTAACAATATCTGCTTTACTTGCTTTTCCTTTGATGCAAACACAGTCCAACCCCTCTGCCCTGCCTGTCTTTCCTGAAGGGTCTATAACTGCCCACCCCAGCACTGCAGCCACAGGACTCTTCCTATCAAGGCTCACTTGAGCCAGCGTTGTAGGTCTGGGACTGAGCCAAAACTTCCAGTTCTTCTTGTTTATTCCTCATGCTGTGGGCGATAGCGTGCAAGCACTTTAAAGGCTCTCCACTGGATTTAGTGCATCTTGGAGCAGACATAAAGCTCACAGCTGCACACTGTCACTCACTGTGCTGTCCCAGAGCTTGTGACTGGTAACCCTGCCCAGACTCATGCTTCTGCAGGGTCACCTTCCCAAGCAATGTCCGTGGCCACTGCAGGGAGGGCAGCCAGCACCTCTGGCACTGGAGGGCTGCTACACTTGAGTGCAGCACTTCAAGCAACAGACCACAGCAAGGGCCAGCTGACACCTTGGTCCTTGGAAAGAAATGCCATAAAGAGGAGACAGGTCAGCACTTCAAGCAACAGACCACAGCAAGGGCCAGCTGACACCTTGGTCCTTGGAGAGAAATGCCATAAAGAGGAGACAGGTCAGCACTTCAAGCAACAGACCACAGCAAGGGCCAGCTGACACCTTGGTCCTTGGAGAGAAATGCCATAAAGAGGAGACAGGTCAGTCCCCTTGCCAGCTGCAGCCTTGCACAAAGCTGCAATGGTCATGCCAAATAAAAGTCTGAACTCATTTTCTTTGGGGATTCTGCTTGTCCCTACTGCACAAACATCATCTTGAGAGCTCCGGGATGGAGAAATCATGGGGAGGTCTCCTTCTTGTTTCCCTCTACTCCCCTGGGAGTTGCAATGGCACAGGAGGGAAGAGTCTCAGGGCTCAACAGGGTGTGCAGAGCAGAAAAAGGGGCAAGTACCTGATGTGCAGGAGGGCTTTGTCCACCTTCCTGATATGACATCTGAGTAAGGATGAAAAGAAATTTGGGCATTTTAGTACATTAGGCAGTTTTTTTTTCTTCCTCTCCAGCATAGGCAATGCCCCTTATAAGGGCTTATCTGGGCTGTTTTTTGAGTACTTCACTTGGCAAGAAAAACAATCCTCTGGATCCACAATTAGAAGTATTCATTGAATAAGAGAGTAAAGTGTATAGATGACATTTAAGACTTTGGGTTTTTTGCATACATATCACATTCATGTGTCTGTATCATCTTTCCAGCAAGTCATGCATGCTTTATCCATTTCACATTATCCCGTGCATGTCTTATCCTTAATAGTGAGAACTGAGTCTTTTGTTCCTACTTTTACTGCTTCTGTTTGTATTTTTTAAAAATAAATTACAGTTTTCTTTAAAAAAACCCAAATATATTTCTGTAAAGCAACTGGAAAACCCTTTAAAAGGTCCTATATAAAGTGGGAGTGTCCCACAGGCACACTTGTTTTTATAAAGTACTTTGCACTCAGAAAGTCAGATGATGTAATGACTATTCCATGTTCTTGGTGTGTTATGTAAGGAAACATAAGTAATTTCCTCCATTATTTATAAAATGATAGAATGACCTGTGAATACATATGCATACAATGGAGTAAATTCAGAATTCAGTATTCAGCAACTTCTGCCATCTGGTACATTTTCATTTGCACCTTTCCTGAGCTGCTGCTGAGCACATCACCATTCTAAAGAGGGTTTTTGTTTAAAGTGCTGACTTGAAGCATTTCCAATTTTATGCCGGACAGGAAAAATATAAACACAGTCCATTCCCTCACCTTTCTATAGCCTCCTCAGACTTCCATTTATGACTGTTCTGAATGTTTCTGAAAATGGGGCATAACTGTTAGCTGACAAATAAATGTCCGAACTGAAGTCAGATGATTTTTTATGACAGAAAAGGAGGAACTTACCCACAGTCGTCACACACTTCACTCAGATGGATATTGAAGGCATTTTTTACACTCCAATCTCAGGAAAAAGGTTTATGAAAAATGGATCAGTTTTGCATGTCAGTGAAGGCAGTTCAGTAATTTGAGTTAGATAATAATTGACTTGCTCCATTTCAAAGTGTAAACACTCACCTTACAATTAAGGATCAGATAAGAACAGCTGGCAGCAAAATTATAGCTACTGGAAAACAGGAACTACAATGAGTCATTGCCACAGGGACTTTAGCTTCCATGTCAATGGAATTTGATATTTGCAGAGGGAGTAAATAATGCTGGGGATGAAACACTGGCTTCCAAAAGTGAATCTTCATACTAAGAGCTTCTAAATATGAATTAGACTGTCAAGGAAAGCAGAATAGATAAGAACATGCCATTGGTCATTGGAAATTTTTACCTTTGTGTCAGCCTAATTGGCATTTAGTGATGTGTCTTTTCCCTTCCCATGTTACAGAGGATAAGTCAATGGCAAGACAATGACAGAGCATTTATCATTATGATTTCTGCTCATCTTGCATTCTATGGCACAAAGACAATTATAACTGCAGATACATAAAGCTGTATTTCACCCCTATACATTTCCTGATCAGAAACCATGTCAATCCTAGCTACCAATAGAGAGAAACTGGTTACTTTCCACTCCCCTTTGCCTTTTTCAGGAAAAAAATACAGACAGATTGTACTGTGGTCTTGTACTGAGAGAGCTGCTGTGGCAGTGGACACTCCAGTCTGAAGCCCACGGTGGATGACCATGACTCCACTTCCAGACCCACAGCAGAAAATGGACAATCTCAGCCCAGGATATTTCAGTGCCTAGTGACTGAACAGAAAATCATTAGCTGAACAGGATTTAGGAGTAAGAGTTTAGAAGGAAGTTAGAAGGGTAGGCATCAAATATATTATATTTGCCTTTCCTGAATACTGGGAGGAAAATCTGACTGGGTAAGAATAAGAACAAGCATAATGTCATATAACCAACAACAGATTGCTGAATTAGCATTTTTAAACTTATTTTCCCTCCTCCTAAGGGAGGAAGAACTATGAAGAAAGTGTATGTAAGGGCAATCACTGTCAGCACTAAAGACCTCTTTACATTCACTGTAATGGGGAATTTATAACTCTCTCTGTCTGGACCACTGCTGTAATGCTAGTGGCAATATCACAGTTATAAACACTAAGCAGCTGATATATATTTAGCAATGCATTCATGCTTTTGCTAAGCCTGTAATCCCAGTTTTAAGTATACTTGCTAGTAGCAACCAGTTAAATCTTTGCTAGGATAATTCACTAGTTATCTGTTACATGTTTTCATTATTTTTGCACAGGCATATTCTGTGATTCTGGGATTATTCAGAAAATGGTAGCAAAAGTGATTAATGCAATAGAAGCCTCAGAGCAGAGAACGCATTCCGAAACTGCAACTGCCTTGGTCATAAACCCATGAAATTCTAAGGTCCCTTTTCCATAAATCTATTGCTAGACTGGTACCCAACAGTAGTATTGGTTTCAGTCTAACACTGGATATTAACCTAGCATCACTTAAATGTTAATTGTCTCATTTGCTTGAGGTCATTCATACACTGGCTGTCAGGATCTGTATTAAAATATGATTTACAGTAAGATTTTTTTCAATAAATAAATAAAATTTGTATTTCATTCACTTGGCAGCTGAGCTACGCAGCTCTGTTCCTGGGTATCATAAAGGCTCTGTAGCAGTGCAAGTCAATATGGAAATACCAGTGTGTTTTCAATGTCCTTTACTTTGATCTGGTTCCCACTGACTCACTCTATGTACACCCTTCACAGGCAAACAGTGAGTTCACAGTGATAAAGGACTAAACAGCTTTCTGGAGGTCATTTAGAGCACCTCCCTAATCAAGAAACAATGACACATTTCGTGTTCAAGCTCAGCTAGACTGTGCAGTGCAGAAACACCACAGGCTGTGTGAAGCAGAAACACTGAACACCTGTCCATAAACAGAGAGGTCTCTGGGACATAGGGGACAAGTAGAGAACTGGCACCATTGTTCTATAGCCCTGATAATCTCTGTAACCTATGCATAATACAACATTATGACAGTTAGATACAACAGGTGAATGAGAAAACACGAGTTGATTTCAGTTGGACTGCCAAAAATATAAGACCAGTACAGAAAAACACAAGCAATCTCTCACCTGTAAGGAATGACTTCTATTTTCAACCTCTTTGTGTGCTGACTGCAAAGGTCAGAGTCATCTGTAAAAATAGCTCAGCAAGAAAAGAGCTAATATACTCAAAAACTTGCATTATACAAACGAGACATATTTACACTATGCATAATATAGCTCTACACTACCTAGAAATACATGTAAACATGTACACATGGAACCACCCAGACATGTGTATCATTTTGTGCCGGAACTTTATCTTCTGATGCTGCACAAAGGAGAAAATGAAATACCTTCTCAATCCAGAACTGGGTCCAAGTGATCTGCAGACTGCCTAGGTTCCCATTTACTAGAAGCTTCCTACAAATTCTGATATTAGACATAACATGTACCAAAGCCTCTCCCTAGTCCTTTGAAAGATGTGATGTGTTCTGTGGAAGCCAAAACTTGGCAAAATATGATTGACTTAATTACAGCTCTGCAGTCAGTAGACTGAATTCAAACACAAACTCAGATCAACTTAAGTCACCACTTCCCGTTCACATTCCCTTTGTCCCTGTTAGGGAATGCAAAATCCTTATAGTATCCTTTAAGTAATTCACTTTCATGCATAAAGATCAAACATCTGTTTTGAGTTATAATTACCCATATTTTAAGTTTAAAGAGCAAAGGAAAAGAGAGAGTGAATACTAAACAACTTCTAAATCAACTTTCACCAAACTAAACAAAAGATGGCTTCCCACCCATGCATAATCAGGGTCATTTGTCAACATACCGTATTAAAGAACATAAAGTCATAAGTTATAGTACAAATAAATATCATATTAAAAAGAAAAATTTTCTTTCTCCTTCAGTTGAGGAATCCCCATATCATGACTTTTTGTACTACCCTTCAACAGATTTCCAGATAATTCTGACACAGAAAATAGCATACAGTGTATGGCTTACTCACATAACAGTATTTTCTGCTGAAGGTATATTGTGCTTACATCTTGGACTAACAACCACTCTCAGTAAGTTTACTGGTGAATTTCAAGTGCTGTTTTATGTCTAAAGTTTAGAATGTTTACCAGCACCTCCGAACAAACTGTTTCTTCCACTATTCCATTTTGCACACCCTCTCAAGAAAGGTATGTATAACCTTTATATAAATTACACAAAATAGCAGTAGGAAAAGTTTAATTCCTTTTTGATTGATTTTGTAAAACTCTGTTAACCAATTTCTTCAAAAAGTTACTGCTGATGTGTTGTCCTCAGAAATGTCAGCCTCTGTATTTCAAACCTCACCCTTCAATCTCCTATCAAGAATCAGATGGGTAGTGAACAAAGTACAACAACAAGGTACTTGGCAGCCAATAAAGATGTTGCTTGACAGATTTTTTTCCTTTAAAAAAAGTGGTGTTTATAAATAAAATCACTATAAGCCCTCACTTAGAAGTTCAATCTAGCGTAACATTACAAAAAACACCTAATACCATTTGCTGAAGCCAAAAGCAAGAATAAAGGTCTTCTAAATTTGTCTTTGAACATAAGTTTAGTATTCATTAAGGATGCACATATAAAGTATGATACCTGCAAGCTCATATGACACGATCTTTCAGAGTGCAAAATCAGAAAGACATTTTGGGTGGAAATAAAATACCTATATTTAAAGGCTGTTTATTCTGTAAGAAAATACTCTTCTGTAAGAGAAATTACTTATACCTAAAATCTCTGCCCACTTCTCCTCCCACAAGTAAAAAGACCACCTGAAATAATGTGTCCAGTACTAAAAAAAAACACAATAAGTCGTATAACAAGTTTCAGTCGAATGCATTTTCAAATGGCTGAGTTACAAACCCCTTGAAATCAAGCTTTATAATGAAATGCTGATAGACCCTTAACTTTAATGGCTTTTCCAAGTGTTTCTAGAGCAGGCATTACTTACAGTGTCATAAAGTGACGTTTAAAATGCTACAGAATTTTCTCAAGGCAAATAAGCAGGTGTTCAAGAGGGCAGCACTATTTAATCCTCACTGATTTATGGACATGATGCATGAAAGACCAATAAGCTTTATGAAAGCTCACAGCAGAAACTCCAGCCTTTCGTAGACACAGTACTACCATTGTCTGAAGATCACCAATACATATTAATTTCCACATTGTAATATTTGAGCTCCTGCATTTTGTATGTGTTAACAGTAGTGAAATATATACCTTAACTGACAGAGTAGGGCTCTCTTTTACTGGTGCACTTTTCATAGAATATTGCATGCCATAAAATCCAGTGCTCAGCTACTTCATCATACATAGCGATGTGAGTCACCTGACACACAGGCCTTTTAGTGTTTTTTCAGCAGCACTTCTTCTCACCTCTTCCAAAATTTACAGTCACTGAGTCACTTCCCTCAAAATTTTTAAGCAGATTTAAAAGAAGAAGATGCATCAAAATGTACCTTCCATATTATCCAGTGGTCAAAAACATCCTTCTGAAAGTCATTTATCAGAAAAGCAACCAATAGGTCATCAAACCAAATTCTGTAATTGATTAGCATTTTCTGTTTGTTAACACACACACATAAATCAGTAAGTTCATGGCTATGGGATCCAGCCTTAATGATTTAGTAAGACAGCAAAACTAAAACAAAACAAAACAACGACAACAAAAAAAAACAAGTCAAAAAAAAACAAGCCAAACTAACAACCAAAAAACCCCACAAAAAACTTCCAAACAAAAAACCACTATTAGCTATCAAGAGCACAGTCCATTAAAGAAAACTTGTAGGAAAAACCCCATTATTTCTTAAACTGTAATTAGTACTAAAATACCTGATATCTGAGGAAAATTATTTCAGCTTTCTCTTCAGGAACAAAAGCAACCCTATATTTTTAGTTCTACAAGATAGCACACCATCAGCTCCATACTGGTGCATGTGAGAAATAAAGATCAACTGAAAATTTCAAAGAGAATAAAAAGGCAAATTGTGACATCAGTTCAGTTACCTGCAAAGCAAGCATGACCTCCTTTTAAAATGCTTTCTAAAAATCAACTTACCTGAATATTCCTTTAATTCTAAGAAGCTTATAAAAGGTCACATGAGAATTGCAAATTACATGCACCAACAAACATCATATTCCTAGTAAACAGGACTGACTGACAGGGAAAGATCGCAACACATATTTTACTCCCATTTGTCCCATTACTGATTGATTCTACTAGAAAACATGTAGTTTACACACCAGTAGCAGAAATAAATTGTAGACAGTAGTTACAGATGCAGCAACTAAATTCCATTCAATCAAATCATGATTTGCAGGTAGAGTATGCAAATTAAAATTCAGATTTCTGTCACATATCTAAAATTTCTCCCTGAGAAATAGTTGTACAAGCACACAAGTAAAGAGGCACAGGACAAATTTATCCAGCTAAATGCTTACCCAGAACTAACCCAGCTAAATGCTTTAACAAAATGCTATACAAAGAAAAGGTACCTTATGACTATTACAAAACTCAAAATATTTCCTGACATGGCCACCATCAAGTTATGCTTTGGCATAGGCAAAGTTCAGCACCAGCAGAGGTACAATGAGTCTAAGGTTCCCTGAGCATTATTTTCATTCATGAGTACATACAGCAAAGCCAAAAACAGTCTTCAGAATAATTACAGTTTTACAGTATTGAATCTTTTTTCCATACACTTGATCTTGTCTGTCATAGAGACTTGGTGACCATAAGGAAACATTGACAATTTGGGAATTAAATTCCCCTGCCCTGAACTATACAGTGCACCTGAAGATATAGAGAGAACTGTTTATGCTTTCTGTGGAAGGCTGAGACCCAAGATTACAATACATGTGAGACAACAGTAACCTGCAAAGAATTAAGAAGTGAGAAAGTGATACAGTGTGGCTTTTCTTTGTGACCCTTTGTTTACATTATTGATGTGAATGCAGTCAAATTAAAGTAATGAAAAGGCCGTACTTGGGATCTAAAGGAAGCTCTATTAGTGAGTGCCAATTTTGATGCACTTTACTATCAGTTTAATATTGTAATTTCAGATTAAATTTTTGCAACACTTTTGTAAAAAAAGTCTGTGTTTTTATTTTGCCTAGGCCCATGTGGTTGGAAAGGGTACAAGCCTACTCAGATCTTTCACCACAAGTAATACAATTTTTGACTTTAATATAATGGCAAGTAACTTTGAGTAGTTTTATGTTTCACTGTGGAGTTTTTCTAATTTATTTTTTTCCCAACTTCTCACTACTTTTTTTCCCTGTTAGAGCTTTGCTTTCATTAGCTTCACTCCTGAAAAAAACCACATTGCCTTTGGATAACAGTGAAGGATAAGAAGGGCAGGAGCAAGGACAGAAGTCCTCTTCCACTGACCTAGAGAAGAGGTCACAATAATGTTAAAATTACAGATCTTTTAAAAGGTGATCAAACAAACCATCCACAGCACAGAGGTTTGATACCATCATGAAATATTGTACTCCTACTCTGCTCTTTTCTTCCTATTCTTCATGCCAGCAGGAAACAGAATTCATAAGACTGTAGCACTCTGAACACATCAGTAAGTTATAGTCTTGTCCTTTTCAGTCTCCTGCTGGTTCAAATAACAGGAACCAATAGAAAGAATAGTTCAAAGATCTTATGAATGACTGCAACAAATACAGAATCCTTGGGGTGATTGTTAGGTACTCCAAACCAACAAGTTTAACATGGTTGCAGTCTCCTTGAGGTTTTTCACATTCTCAACAGAATTTAAGAAAAATTCTTTTCCCTCCAAGTGAACAAGTGAACGCTGAGGGAGGACGAGTCTAGAGTGGTTACACAAACTCAGGCAGTATGAACTCATCCTTATCTTTGTTGTCTGCTTCTATTTCCCTCTCTCTCCAGACTGGTGCTTTGGGGTTTAAACAAATGGCAAACAGAAACTTGTCTTGAAACTCAGAGAAAATATTTTCACCTCCTTTTCTTCTGTAAAGTTTAAGCACAAATAAGTGTTTCCATCAACAAAGTGTACATGCTCTTGGTAACCCTGTGTACCTTTTCTAATTCTTAATTCTTCCTTCAGTCATCTTTGACATATAATAAACATGCATAAGGAATCTGTACCATTATTTGCATTTCTTCTGTGGACAAGTAACGTCCTTAGTTCCCTTTTCATCCTATTTCATTCACTTTATCAGTAACTCAGTTGCAGGATTTTTTCTATTTCCATTTAGCAAATTCTATGAGGGTAGAATTGTTGCATTATACCTCAAAAACAAAAAGCCTCAAGAATTAATTGGAAAGATTTTCATCCCAGTTTTATTCAGCAAATGTTGGAGTGTTCTGCCAGCTCTCACAGGAGATCAGCACAAATCTCTTTAGCACAGGTGTTTCCAGGACTGGGATCTGTTAGGAAAAGTATCTACCTACTAAACAGCTTATAACCCTTTTAAAGCCAAAACTGTCTCTAATGTTTTTCAAGACTGACTTGAAAATACCTGTACATTTCTTGCAGGGGCCTTTGCCACAAATCTGATGATCTGGAAGTTAATGCAAATAATTTTATATGTTTCTAATTCTGAGGAGGACTTTATCTTGTGTATTTTCATTTATGGTTTTCATACACATTTGACAGTCAGCATAATCTTTAATCACACTTTCCTAAACAAATGACGTATAGAAGTAGAGCTGGGCTTCTGTGATGGGGAATCATTCTGCTAAAAGCATAAGTCTATTAGTCTTCTTTTCATTCATTTTAGCACACCATTTCCACTGACTTATTCAGTTATTGCCAGTTCTAAGAGTTACTGCAGCACTACTTAATAACAATGTGTGGTTTCTGACACTTATTTATAGTACTCTAAAACCAAAGTCAGGCTGGGTGGTAAGAGTTTTAGACCACCTGGGAAGTCTTTAGACCTGCAGCACACGTTTAACTGCATCAAGACCAGAAATAATCCCAAATATGCAGTCATCACACTATTGGCTGATTCACCCTTTAAAATTATATATTCATTTCACCCTTTAAAATTATACATTCATTTCAAGGAACTATTTTGCCCAAGTGTCCCTTTTAAAAAATAGAAGTGGTTTATTATATCTTCATCAGTTAAGTTATGGAGAAATACTTGGGAAAACAAAAGTGCCTGGTGAAACTGTATTTTAAAGCAAGGTATGTGTGAACAGCAAATTGATGGATTTTCCACATTTAATTTTCTTTCTCTCACTCTCTTGCCTTGCATGAAACAAGAACTGTACATTTCGTGTGAGACAACATCAGTTGTTTAGTTTTAAAAGTGTCTAGTTGTAAGCTTAAAATACGTATAATGCAGTAACTGTTTTAGGGAAAAAAAAAAAACTATTCTATACTTCCTTTCAAAATATTCACTTTGTAAGTATTTCCTAAGTATCTGAGTGGTGTTTGAAACTGGCAATTAGGTGACAGAGTATGCAACACCATGTTTAGTAACCATGCTACAAATCAATCCTCCTCTTCTTTCACCTGTATTGTCATTTTAAGTGAAGGACACCGTTTTTCCATCAAAGCCCTTAAACATTTGCAGTCTCCTTGACTTCAGCAGTGCTATTCTTCATGGACCCAAAGTGAAACCTGTGCTCAAGTGTTTCTGGCGGATCAGAGCGCTGCTGAGCAAGGGCAGCAAAGCAGAACCTAGCAGAGCCTCTAGTGCTGGAAATGTTGCATAGTAGTAATAAAGCTTTTTCAGGTGCAATGGTTTTTGAACTTTTTATCAACAAATTCGAGTGCAAAGGGAATTCTGAAATGCTTCACACTGTTATTTTTAAAAGTTAATTAAAATAAGAGGAAAAAAATAAGAGGAAAATTGTATTAACCAATAAGAGGAAATTTGTATTAAACAATGTTAAAAAGCAGAGAAACCAAAATCAGTTTGATACACAAAGTTATCAGAGTAAGACACATCATGGATGTGAACTGGCATAGATTCAGAATACTGAAAATTTTCTAATCAGTGAGGAACCTTCAATTTCTACCAGTCTCATACTGGTGTTAAGCCCTCAATTACAAGGGGTTTTATACGCTACCAGTAAAAAAAGTTAGTATGGAAAATCAGTGAAATCTTCACAAACCAAACATATCTGTAAATAAGTAGTTTATGGTTACTGTCAACTTTCTTACCTATAGTTTCTAAACAATGGACTAAGTCGTTTAAGTGTTTGAAAATTCTTTGTCTGTGAAAGACTGTCAAACAAGCACTCATCCCACAGTCACATTATAGCTGAGATTTCCAAGTTAGAAGAATTTCTTCTGGGGCACAGTAAGGTAAAAGAATGCTTGCTTGTCTTTATTAGAGAACAATAAAAGAACGACAGGCATATTCCTGAAGAATGGCAGTACAGTAAATCTCTGGGATTTACTTTTGGTTATTTTCTTAATTTGGTTTAATTTAAGAAATGTAATCAGAGGAGACAATAGCAAAGGCAAAAGCAGAATAACCTCAGATGAAATGTACTGTTCAAATTAATATTTTTCATTAAGGGTAGTTATAGTCACTACTAGGATCAAGGAAATGACGAAAATGCATTCTCTGAGAATTGCTCCTAAAAAAGGAGAATAAATAACCAAAATAACCCCACAGTGTTCCCGCAAGAACCTTACTTTTAATCAAACACATTTTACTCCTCAAGCAGGAAGCCAATTTGATATTACAAATTTTTTTGCCGAGTGATGGAACATGCAGTCATGCACCAGCAATTGAATCCGGAAATTCAGTTTGTCCATGTTTGACAAGATATAGCTTTCGGGTTCAAGCATGCACTATATTACGAGGGGAGGCACTTAAATAAATAAGAGGAGGCCATGCATTTTGTTCCAGAAGACTGAAATACATCTTGCAATGTGGGGCTTTGATGTTATTCATATGCTAACAATATACCATTTCCTCCAAGTGCTTGATACATCAGAATAAAAAGACATAATTTGTTGACATTGTACTGAACACTTCCTGTCCAGAATACTGATCAATTGTCATTCAGCTTCTAAGGCAAATACACCGAATTAGCCCTCAACATAACCTTTACATTACAATTTTAACACTTAAAAATTCCAGTTAAAATAATTTTCCATTTTACAGAATAAAACAATGAACCAAAGACTATAACTGTATTTTCACTCTGCTTCTAAAATGCAGTTCTAGTGCCCCAGGGACTTCTTTCATCTAGTGCAAATGCTGGCATATGATGTGATTGTTAACATAGCTGGCCACCAGATGAAGTAAATTATCTAAACTGCCAAGATTCCTACTTTCATTCCAATTTAAACATCAGTTTAACACAGAAACTGAAGAGTATTATGAAAGCTTTAGTATGAACCATTTCAGATATGAAAAATTATAAATGGATTTCTCAAGCCACCAAAACAAACAAATAGATAATTCATTGAACCTGAAGATGAGTTAAAAAATGATCAGTGCACAAAGGTATTTCTATCTAATTTACTTCATGCTAGTAAATTAGCACAGTGTACCCTATGCACATTGCAAAAAAAGGAGTCATCTGCATGAATCCACCAGGGCATTATCCAGACGCATTTGTTATATCAAGAGGTTAAAAGGGGAACCTATTGCCAACAAGTATCTGGTTCCTTTTTCTAAGGGAAAACACTTTTAAATATATTTGGGCTGTGAGATTGCCTTATTCAGGAAGATTTTTCTCCAGTTTAAACAATTTTATTACAGATTTCTTTCTGAGAGCCATTTAATCTTTTTTTCTCAGCTCCTTCCTTCTGCATATAACACTAATGCTCTTATCCCATTCAATGGCACACCCATGAGGCTGTGAGCTCTTCAATACAGCAGCTCCCTTTGCACAGCACACTGCAGTTAGTTTTACCTAAGGTACTGAGACATCACCATGGGAAGGTCTAGGCCATCCAGAGACTCCTGGAAGGCATGGAGGAGATCTTCTTAGGTCACGGAGTACACAGCCCTAGCAGAAGGGATGTTTTTCTAGATCTATTGGTCAGCAGTGTAAGGGAGCTAACTGGGGACATCAAGATCGGAGACAGCCTGGTCTGCAGTGATGACAGGTGGAATTTGCAGTCCTCAAGCTCATAGGTCAAATAGATATGTCCCTGAACTTTAGCAAAGCAAATTTCCATCTCATCAAGGAGACAGTTAGTGGGATACCCTGGGAGATTTGGATAGATAGTCATCTCCAGAGGATAGTGGTCAATGGCTCAGAGTCCCAGTGGTGCCCTAAGGGGTCTTTACTGGCACCATTGTTATTTAACATCTTCATCAATAACAGTGATGAAGGGATCAAATGCACTCTCAGCAAATTTGCAGAAAACAAGCTGAGTGGTTCCTTCAGCACTCCTGAAAGAAAAGATGCCATCAAGAAAGACCTGGAAAAGAAGTGGTTCCAGGAACTTCCATGGGGTTTAACAAGGCCAAGTGCAAGGTACTGTCCTGTTGAGAAAGACTGGGGAGTGTTAGTGGGTGAGAGGTTGGACATGACCCAGCCATGGGCACTCACAGCCCAGAAAGCCAAACGTGTCCTGGGCTACATCCAAAGCAGAGTGGGCAGCAGGGTGGGGTAAGGGATTCTGCCCCTCTGCTCTGCTCTGGTGAGAGCCCTCCTGGTGTGCTGTGTACAGTTCTGGGGTCCCCAGCAGAGGAAGGACATGGACCTGTTTGAGTGACTCCAGAGGGCGGCCTGGAAGATTAGAGGGATGGAGCTCTTCTGCTATGAGGAAAGACCGAGTGAATAGAGATCATATAGCCTAGAGAAGAGACGGCTTCAGGGTGACCGAATTGTGACCTTCCAGAAGAGAACTAACAGGAAAGATGGGGAGAGAGACCTTTTGCAAAGGCATGTGGTAACAAGACAAGAAAGAATTATTTTAAGCCATTTTTGGTTTAAATTATTTTAAGCCTACTCCCAGAAGAGGTTCAGATTAGATTACTAATAGATCACTAATAAATTCTTGACCATGAGGTTGACGGGAAACATGTTCCCAGAGAAATTCTGGCTGTCCCATCTCTGGTATGTTCAAGGCCAGGTTGGACGGGGCTTTGAGCAATCTGGTCCAGTGGAAGGTGTCTCTTTCCATGGCAGGGGGTTTGTTACAAACCAATCTTTACATTCCTTTCAACCCCAACCATTCTAATTTTATTCTATTAGACGGAAAAAATAAGCATAGCCAGTATTAATTCAAGTGCCAAGGAGACATTCAAACCTCAAAGTACGTGAGAGAACTCTGAAATATTCTGGGGCAAATAAAGCTTTTATAGAGAGAAGAGCCCAACTCTTCAAGGACTTGTGACTAGCTAGTGCTTTAAAAAGGAGCAACAAGTATTAAGATGTGATTCCTTGTAGATGGTCTACAAAGGAGAAGAAAAATAAATTTAATCAGCAAATGCACCCCATAATTCTAGTAGCTCTTCCTACAGTACTGTGGAGATCTACAAGCCATGTAAAATTGAGAAAAAGTTGTTTCTAAAGAGGTTAATCAGAGCACATGCAGTGGACATGCGTGCAGTTTTTTGTAACACCCAAGTTTATTACCCAGGAGCATATATCATCATTGTCCTATAGTGGGAAGAAATGGTCTTTCTGCATTATTCCTGAACAGAGCAGTTTATCAGTAAACAAGGCTAAGAAATTACCAAAGGGAAGGACTGCCTTTGAAGAAAATCCTGTTAATGACTAATGGCGCTAACAAGAGTGCAATGAATAAAATTCACCCGGTTTGGACAATATATTACAAAAAAGATAACAATAAGATTGCAAATAACTCCCAAAATCATTAAAGAACATAAGGGGCTTTTTCTACAATTAAGGGGAATGACACAAGTCAAAAACGCAATGGAAACATGAAATTAGGCCAACCTATAAAATTGACTAGATCACTAATTAAGACAAAGTAGTCCTTTTGGAATTAAATAGCAGAGGTAAAAATAAAAGCATAATCTGACACCATTTATGTGAACAGTGACTGTATATGGAACAGAGTGCCAAATCAAAGAGGTGGCAACGATCACTTTTAAGAGATTTGACAATTTTGACAAGACAAAATTAGTCAACGTATCAGTAAGTTATGTTTATTTCACTATTCCGTAATGTTCTCAGCCAAATAGGTACCAAAACATCAACTCTACAATGTAAGCAAGAAAAAAAAATGTTGTATCAGAAGGACAAACACACTACTTGTTATTCAGACAACATGACTGTATCACCTGCAGGGACCACTTTGCAAATACTTCAGTGCAGATCCAAATGTGTACATCCAAAATATTGGATTTACACACTTTATCTGCCAGATCATTTCCATGCAAACATCCACATTTTTCAAAGTGCCTAAGATGAGACAAAGGAACTCAAAAAGCTAGCCACATTTATACCCAAGAACCTAAATTTTAGAACTAGCTCTTAAGGCCATCCTCCCAGTTTACTACTTAAATATAAACACAAGTATTGTCAGTGGAGCTTAGATTAGTATTTAAGACAGTAAGCAAGACAGTCTTCAAGAGAAGTTCCATTCTTGGCACGCATACAGAAGTGTCATACAGCCTATAAATAGTCAATATTTTCACCACCCAGTTTAACTGACCTCTCCTGCTTAAGGGGTACTGATGTGGCTGGAGGAAGTGCTTGCCAAGACACTTTGAGAGGGGAGGGTCCAGCCGACTGGAGGTTAGCAAACTCAACCTCCCTCCAAAAGCAGAGTCAGAACGGAAGGTCTGGCCTGTCGCCCTAACCTCAGTGCAGGGGAAGATCCTGGAGCAGACACTTTGAGTGCCATTGTGCAGCCCAGCCAGAGGATCAGGATCGGCCAGCAGGGGTTTATGAAAGGCGTGTCATGATTGACCAAATTCTCCCTCTAGGACAAGGGGACTCATTTTGTGGATGACTAAATAAAGGCTATATATAGCCACAGGCGGTGGCTGTGTACACTTGGGCTTTGCTGATTCCTTTGACTTCACTTCCCACAACGCTCCCCTGAAGAAACTGTCTGCTCAAGGCTTGGACAGGTGCACTGGGTGAAACCTGGCAGTGTGACTGTGCCCAGAGAGTGGAAGTGAGTGGTGCCACGTCCCATTGGCAGCTGGTCAATAGCTGTGCTGCTCAGTGTTGGGACTAGTCTTATTTAATATCTTTATCCATGATCTGGATGAGAGGATGGAGTGCCCTCTCTGTCACTTTGCAGGTGACTGTAGGCTGGGATGGAATGTTGATCTGCATTGATGAAGGCAGGAAGGTTCTTCAGAGGGATCTGGAAAGGCTGGATTGATATCTGAGGGCAAGTGAACGAGGTTCAATAAGGCAAAATACCTTAAAAAGACCCTGTCCTTGGGTCACAAAAAGCACAGGCAGTGCTCAGAGTGGCTGAAAAGCTGCCTGGTGGACAGTGATCTGGGAGTGCTGGTCAACAGTGGCTGAACATGAGCCAGCTGTGCCCAGGTGGCTAGGAAGGCTGGTGGCATCCTGGCCTGGATCAGCAACAGTGCCACCAGCAGGAGCAGGGCAGCAGACCATACCCCTGAAGTCAGCACTGGGGAGGCCACACCTCAAGTCCTGTGTTGAATTCTGGGTCCCTTGTGACAAGAGAGACACTCAGGTATTCAAGTGAAGCCAGAGGGCAAGAGAGCTGGTGAAGCTTCTGCTCACTGCAGCTGCCTGAAAGGAGGCTGTAGCGAGGTGGAGGTCTGCCACATTTCCCAAATAACAGGTGACAGGACAAGTGGAAACAGACTCGAGTTTCTCCAGGGTAGGTTTAGATTGCATATTAGGAAAAATTTCTTCACTAAAAGAGTTCTCAAGCCCTTTAACAATCTGCCCAGGGAGTCATCATCTCTGGAGGCAATTTAGAAGACATGTAAATAATGGCACTTAGAGACATAGTTTAGTGTTGAACTTGGCAGTGCTGGGTTAGCCATTGGACTTGATGATCTTGGAGGCCTTTTCCAAACGAAATGATTCTATGATTCTATATATGTGTTGAAAGAACAGATCTGTGCCCTGCAGTCACCTCTTAGTGAAAAAAGAGAAGACACCAGAGCAATACTTACCAGCTGAGGAGAACAAACAACCTGTAAACAGCAGCAAGCTGTTGGCATAACTACTTGTTGGCATAACTATTTTTCTCTGACAAGTGTAGAGGGTAAGCCATCATTTTCGATTTGCAGAGATATACTCTGGTACTTACATGGCATGGGGTTTTTTTTTAGGAATAGCTACAAAAGTTAGTAAACTTATATTTTAAGCAAAATTATGGTGCATAAGTAGGTTTTGTTCTTATGAAAAAACAACAAAAACCAAGAAAGATACTTGAGTAATAATCTGAGGAAGGCAAGGCAGGGGGGAGTACAGAGAATGAATTGAGAGAAAAACTTTGTCCCTCTCAGAAAAAGAGATGGGATGAAGTTGGGACAAGGCACAGAATTAAATACATCATACTAGACTGTGGATTCCATCAGACTGGATCTTTGTTTTCCCCCCATCGCTCCTTTCAGAAATCTTATAAACATTTTGGGTTTTTTTTAATTCTTAATTGATGCATCCACAGGACACTTAGCCCCAGGAATAAGGCATACATTGTACTGCGTTATCATGTACTATGTTATTTTTACTAGTTATTGTAAAAGACAAACAAATCAGAAATTGATAATCTGATACTGATGCCATTCTACATGCAAATATTGCAAAGTTCTGACCTTCTTATCAATGTTCTTATTCTTGCTATCACAATTTAAATGAATTAGTATTTTACCCTTACCTTAAACACCAGATAGATTTCCAGAGAGATGGAATATAACAGTACTCTTTTAAACATAGTCCACGTTCTTGTGCATTTTCATCCCTCCTTTTCTGAATCACAAGCTTACAGGTATGTATGGGCATCTATATGTATTTGTGGTTCATCATTACTTTTTTAGTCCTTTCTTAAGGGAAAATAGCTCATTGAAAGAGAAGTCACACAAAACAAGGGCATGTCCTGGACACACAACTACAACAAAATAAAACTTTTAAAGTGTGGAAAGGTAGGTACAAAAAAATATGCAATATAGACAGGGTGCTTCCTCTCTAGCACTCCTTTTCAACTTCCTGATCTTGGACATTCTGATCAAATATCAAGCTATTTACAATAGCTCCAAAATGCTGACTTTGTTAATGCACAGACCTCAGCAGGACAAGGACTGTTGAGGATGATTGATTGAAATTCATAACATGTTGCAAAATGATTTCTTTGAGATAGCCAGTAGGGAACTCTTGTTTGTTGAACTTATTATTCATTCATGTATTCATGAAACAAAATACAATAAAAGCATAATCCCTCCATAGCGCCTGAATGATCACATTGAAATGAACCCAGAGCTTTGCAGTGCTAAGCAAGGTCTTTACTTTGCAACAGAACAGTTTTATATTGCAATATCATTAGCTGAGCCTAGAGTTTACATTATACTTACAAATCAGCAAGGGAAATTTAACCTGCATTGTAATCTAAGGTTATGCTGAAAATCAGATATTAAAAATACACATGCATAATAACAACTGCTTATGGGACTTTTTTATTTCCTCCTTCCTAAATGATTTAGCAATTACTGTGTTGAAATGTAACTAAGACTGTGAATCTGCCTACATTTTGGCAAGAAAAATATGGGTCACAACAAACACAGGAATAATAAATACACTTTGGTGATCTGAAAATTCTTAAAGTAAATCAGTAGTAGGAAAATTGAGTTGTCAAACCCGTTATTTGAAAAAAATTACTGACAAGGTTTGAATCAGACTTTCCTGTGTTTGAAATACTGATAGAATAAAGGAATAAAATTTAAAAATAAAATCACTGTAAAATGATCCAGCACTGAAAGTGTTTATATTCACACATATAAACGGCATATTTGTAAATTTACTGTATGGAATGCTACAAAGCAATGCTTGGTTTTCCATTCCTTACTAAACTTTCCTGTTGCTTCGCTTTCTAAACTAAATATTTGCATGTTTATATTCAGCTTGAGCTAGATTTGCATTCTATATTCACATCCTATCTTATCCTGAGAAGAAATATATTTATGCACTGTAGGCATCAGGTTTTGCATTACTAATTTCCATAATTTGCCATTCATTTTCAACCATAGTAGATGCAGAACCACTTGGCAAAGCAGTGTTACTGACCGTGCTGTTGTCAAACTGTTTTGCTAAACTAAGAGGACTTCTGGAATTCATCCTGACAAATTGTTTCCTCTTGCTTCAAAAGGAATCCTCCCTCCTCTCTGTAAAATGCTTATAACTTGTGATAGAAGGATAAGGAGCCCTTGACTTTGAAAGGTCTAGGTCAGCTTTTCATTGAATTCTTCCTACTACTTTTGATCATCTAGACCAAAAAAGTTAAAAAAACCTTGACTTAACAAAGTATATCTGGCTGCATAAATTTAATTCGATTTTGGAAGAGATAGAGAAAATAATTAGGCCCAAACATAATTTTCCAAAGTTAAAGTTAACCAGATGGGTAGATATTATTCTCAGCTCTCAACATGAAAGTGGAAGGATCCCTGTTTATGGGACACTTAGATGATTGTCTTTCAGAAAAAAACTTCTTTCTCTTGCATTAATCTGTGTTCTTACCCCTTGAACTGGGAAAAGAACTTTAGTCAGTAAAGGCCACGTGAGCTCTGTTCAGGTAGCAAAGAAGGGAGGTGGATACCAAACCCCGTGAGAAGCTTTTAGGTGCAGAAGACTACCTCTTCACTTTCCTGTGATCCAAGCATAAAGATTTGCATGATGGCATCCCAGCAAAGGGAAAAGCATAGTTTGATCTCTGATTTGATGCACTTGCACAGCATAAGCCTGTAATCAAGAAAGATTTCAGCCTTTTTGAATAAACAGCAGCCTAAGACTTGAACAGAGAAAATCACTTAAGTTTGACTTCAAAATAATACGTCAATGAGATTTAACATCATGCACAATCTCACTTATTAAAGAGTGTTGGGCATTTTTACTCGCAAAGATTTAAATATTCCCTTTTATTTATAGTTAAAGTCTTATCCTGTTGTAACTCCTGGCAAGAACTTTGTGGTATTGATGCACAGAAAGAATAATATTGATGCCTTAAAGACAATAGTGTTTTCCAGATAATGGCGAAAAAACAGGACTTTAAAGAAACTTTTCTTCAATTGGGAAACAGGGACAATTGTTATCAGCTTGTCATGACTTCATTAACTACTTCTGAAATAACTTCAATTTTTTTGTTTTTTGCATTCTTTTCTTTTACATGTTATTAATGATATAAGCTATAAGGCAACGGATCTAAAAGTATTACAAGCAGCTCTACACCAGCTAACAAGACATTCTGCTAACAAGTCACTTAACAATATAGCTTCTTAGGCATTGGGGACAACTAAAAATATTATTTCACATACAACACCATTACTCCAAATGGTGACTCAGACTTGAGTCAAATTGGAAATTTTCAGAAAAGTAAATCTGGTTAACAAGCACTGGTTAACTGCAATAAATTGCAGAGATTAAATTAAAAGGATATTATTTTAGTCAAATAAAACTTGAAAGATTCTTGCATTAGAATTAAATGGTGAGGAAACAGGAATTAAATCAATTTTCTGAAACATATATATATAACCTCTTACGAGTTTCTCTTAACACAAAAGAAGGTCTTTGCATGATGGGATGGGAGAATCTTTCTTCAGCTCAATAGTTTATGTTCTCAACCATTATTCCCATAAAAAGATCTTTTTCTCATTATCAAGCACATGCAATCTTTCATGCCAGCGTATACTATGCAGAAGTCACCTCTTACACCTAACTAGTGTGCCTACAAGGCAGAGAATACTGCTAGGCAGAGAAGGTAGCTCAGTTTGCAGTAATTGTATTCACCCTGAGAAGAAGGATTAACTGGCTCAACAGTACTGATGAAACGCTATTGATGCAGATATAAAGTTCTCAGGACTTTGATCAGCTCACTTATTTTTGCTTAACACCACACTTAATTGGGTATCATAACATCACAGTCACAAATGTGGAATAAACACACACACACACACACCAGAGCCCTTCTAACAGTCCTTCTCCTGCAACCAAAGTTCTTACCAGCAGGAGCTTTCCTTTTGAAGGAATCAAATCCCTTCATTCTCAGACTGCCCAATCAGGCTTTTTGTAGTACCACTCTCTTAAAAGCTGGAACCCTCCCTCCTGTCTTAAAAGATGTCGAATACCTACATAAGATAAACAGATGCCAACCTGTCGTGTTCTAAGCCAAATAAGACCCCAAAAAGTTAATTTTATTGCTAACTTCACACTGAAGCTATTTCATCCAGTCCCTGCCTATGTAAAGCTCCTGCTTAACTCTTGTACCTCACACCCCATGGTCATTTGGCTTGCATTAATCTAGGCAAAGATAACTTGACCTAATTAACCAGCAATTGCTAATCATATGCATATATTAAATGACTGCTTAAATTTTTATCCTGTTCCATCTTCAGGGGTTACCATATACCATTTCCTATATCAAATGCTGACATCAGCAGAGAAATCTCCTATGATGGTTAAGAAGAAGTGATAAGTCAACATTTCAGACAATAACCGTCTCCTTTAGGAACTCTCCCAAGTGCCACTTTGAAAGACCCCTGTTAGATTTTTCTAATTATCTCCTTTTTGTATACTCATTCATCTTTAACTGATCTCTCATGTTCCTAGTCAGCTAAAATTAGGCTGAATGGCAGAAAATGAGAAGATCTCTGAGAAGGACTATATGCACCCTGTAAAGACAGCTTAGCAAAGCACTTGAAGTTCATCTTTCTTTATGGTGGAGGCCTGGTCAATGGCCACCTACAGTCTGTGGGCATCTATGAATTTCAGAAATCTTGCTCATTCATATTAGGAAAAAATGTTTGCCATGTTTAGCTCTCAGTTATTACTCATTATGAACACAAACACCAGCTCAATGCTCAATTCAGCCATTACTAAATTTCTTAACTTTTTACAAAACTATTCTAAACAACAACTGAAACTGACCCAAGAGCAGAGATATTAAGATTTAAGTGTTTCAGAGCAGCACCTTTTCCTGCTCATCCCCAAGTGTCTTGTACACAGATTTCAACAGGGTGTGAAAATTACAGTGATTAGAAAAGTGTAAATCCCCATTTTCGTGTGAAGTTCATTTTAAGATCAAGGCTTCAGTCAGTGTAGCCATGGCAATTTTATTGTAGCAGTCTAATATCCAAACTGTTACCATGGAACCGAGTTACAAAGACTTGGACAATCAATTCCAATTATAATAGTTAAATGGTCATGACTTAAATTGTACAAATGGCAATTTTCATACACATATTTGAATTAAATAATTCTATTTATTGAGAACAGAGAAAGTTGTGCTTAGCATTGTAATACCAAGGCATGTCATTCAGGATATAATGATATAATTTGCCCTGATATTCACACATGCTACTTTTCTTTTTCCTTTTTTATTCTATATTCAAGTGCCATTCAAAAAGGTAGACTCCTGCTGTCTTTAAAGATCAAAGAAGCCAAGGAAATTACATCCAATCTGATCCTAAGCAATCAAACGTTCATATGTTCGATATTTCAAAAAGCAAACACATCAGCACCAACTGGAATTGGATTTTACAAGGTAATTTTTTATCTGGAAATCAAATAATAGTACAATTAAGTTTCCCTGTTCGTTGATTTTGGAATAAAGCGGAAGAAAAAGAATGGGTCAGGATAATCCAAAGATATTTTAAAATATAGATTTGGTTGTTATTACAGAAAGAACAAGAATAAAAGGCAATTTTAACTTTTTTCTTGATTGGAAGCAAGAAGAAAGAGAAAATAGTGAAATAGCAGACTAGGCAAAATAAGTCTCCTTGACTTAATCCTTCCTTCTAGCCTTGACAGGAGACACTGAATACTTTATTAGCACATACCTAATATAATGTCAAGTGGTCAGAGAACCAAATATTGCAGCTATTTCAAGGGTATCATTGTTTTGTGAACACTGGCAGGAAAACAAGAATAGAGAATATCTGCTTCAGCAGAGCAAGTGAAGAATTCTTCACTCACAGTCAAAGATATTTTGGAGCCTAAACATTAGCTACACTTATTGCTCATTTGGACAAACAATCAAAGCATGCAGAAATCAAACAGCGGGTTGTTTATTACGTGCCATCTGCCACCAACATGACATAAACTTGGACAGTGTGATCCATTACCGCTTGTGCAACAATAGCATGGAAATGTTTACTGGCAGCAAGCTTTTATTGAGAAAGTGATTTTATTTTGCAATTGTTCAAAGAAGATTTCAACTTGCTTATATAATTTCTCGGGCAAATGTGTCCGTTGAGTGCCTGAACTCCTATTCACCTGGAAAATCAAATGTATGACAAGAACAGAAAAACTTATACAATAGCATGACCATTATGCCTCTGCAAAGTAAAAAAAAATGCCTGCAGTAAAAAACCCCACACTGATTTAAGCACTGCTGTCAACATTTGCTTCTTTTAGGCCCTAAGGACCAATAGACCCTTACAGGGAAGCAAATCTTGGTCTTACAGACAGGCAGAGCTCCTGCTACTAATTATTCACAGTAGGGTCCCCAGAAACTTTTACCACATTCATATTTTTCAATTTGAAATAATCCACTGCTTATATTGAAGCCTCCTCTTTCTCAGAAATTCAATCTATCAATAAAAATAGAACATCAGCACAAAAAACCCTACAACAATTAAAACCTCACCAACAAAAGAAAACCAACCCTTCGGAACTGAGAACTGACTTTTACTTCTGACTTAAGTGTTCAGTAAATTAATATATGACTACCCACCTGAAAAATCATTATGCACCAGTATTGTCTATAACCACAAAACAATATTACCCACTGATGTCAAACTAAGCTGGAACCCTCTATAACTAACCATCTCTGTCACAGCCTCCTTTCTCTTAATGACCTGTGTATTTCGCTTTTAGGATAAGCAAATGACACAAAGAAACAAAGTTTGACAGATGATTTTTTGTTACAATAGTCAATTATTCATTTATTTCAGCTGCTTTTTCTATCTTGAAACAGTAAAATGAAAACTAGTGCCTTAAAAGTTAATGCAATACTAACGGGAGGGGAAAAAAAGAAAGGAACAGAGAAGAAATAACACTGAATCAGAAGTGACCAGAAAACTCTGAGATCTGGTTCAGAGACCTGCTGATGTTGACATACAGTCTACTGTATTATGGTGAATTATATCATTCTCCTACTCTAAGAGCAAAGAGGACAACACATAACACATTTACAATAATAAGTGTTTCTCAAGAACTTGAAAGAACAGCATTGATGTCTCTGATTTGTAACAAAAAACCCTCAACCAGTTAAAGACTGTTGCATTTCATTCCAAATAACATCATATCAAGTTTCACTTCCATACCAAATATCTTCCTATTGTCCTATTGTTGTTCCAGGCAACCAGTGACTGGATGAGAGGACACAGGCTTAAGTTGTGCCAGAGAAAGTTTAAGCTAGAGATCAGAAAAAAAATTCCTTACAGAAAGAGTGGTTGGGTACTGGAATGGACCGCCCAGGGAGGTGTGGAGGCACTGCCCCTGGAGGTGTTTAAAAAAAAGACCGGTTATGGCACCCAGTGCCATGGTTTAGTTCATACGATGTTATTAGTTCAGAGGTTGGAGTTGATGATCTCCAAGGTCTTTTCCAATGTAGTTGATTCTATGATTCCATGATTCCAGAAGAAGCAGCCAGAAACTACATCCATGTCTGATGGAGCCAATGCCAGCCTTCTCCAAGCCAAGCCCCTCAGTGACAGCGGCAGCACCTCTGGGATAACAGATTTAAGAAGGGGAAGAATTTATTGTGCAGAAGCAATTGCAGCCAGAGAAGAGTGAGAGAGTTACATCCCTGTAGGGGATGTGAATCAAGGTCAGTGAATCTTAGAATTATAGACTCATTAAGGTTGAAAATGCCTCCAAGATCAAGTCCAACTTTTGACACCATATTCCCATGCCCACTAAAACATATCATGAGGTGCCATAAAGAGGGAGGAGGTGTTCAAGTACAGGAGCAGAGATTCCTCTTCAGCCTGTGGTGCAGACCATGGTGAGGCAGCTGCGTCCGTACAGCCCAGGAGGTCCATGGGAAAGCAGAGATCCACCTGCAGCACAGGGAGGACCCCACCCCAGAGCAGATACCTGACAGAAGGCTGTGGTCCTGTGGAAAGCTCACATGGGGAAGCATGTGAGGAGTTCTCCTGCTGAGGAGGAAGAAGCAGCAGAGACAATGTGTGATGAACTGACACAGCCCACCGCCTGTCCCCCTCCACTGCTGCGGTGAGGGAGGTAAAGTAACACAAATGAAGCTGACCTGAGGAACAAGTGAGGGGTGGAGGGAAGCTGCTTTGAGTTTCAGTTTTATTTCTCATTATTCCACTCTGAGTTGTTGGGCAATAAATTAATTTCCTCAGGTCCAGTCTCTTTTGGCAATGGGTGAGTGAACTCTCCCTGTTCTTATCTCAACCCATAAACTTTCAATTGTATTTTCTCTCCCCTGTTCAGCTCAGGAGCAGAGTGAGAGAACAGCTTTGGTGGGCACCTGTCATCCAGCCAAGATCAACCCACCAAAACACACAATTAAGCATATTTAATCCTACCTAAGTAGTTGTCCTGATCTTGTATATTTCAGAAGCAAGTGGACTGATTTGGCATCCGTTCTGTAGATTTCAAATGTGTATTGACAACCGCAAAAACCTGGGAAGGAAAAGATATTCTATGGAGAGGATCCAAACAAAATTAGAAGTAAAATTGCATGACTCATTCACTCCAGGCAATGCCAAATCGTCTTCAGCAGAATGATTTCTCTTCCAAAATCTTAATATGTTATGTTTTCTTACTCTTTACAAGGCCTTCAGTTTTAAGAATAAATATTTTCCATACCACAAACAGATGCATTTAAGCACAAGCTTTTTCGTACAAAAGCTAAAGAAAATTAGCCTAACCAAAGAAAAGTAAGCTACAGAAAAACAAATATTTCTTCTACTACAACGGTTCAGATGCTGTGTTTGGGTCTGATCAAGTTGTTTGGTCGGAGAAAGTCTCTTACATTAATAATAATGAAAATAACCAATAGTCCACATATGTCATGAGTTCCTTAACTTTTTGAACTCTAAATCCATGACATCTCTCAAAATTGCTCATCTATTTTCTTAACATTAAAGCACATTAAAGAGACGTAAGGCGTTCCCTGAATTAAGATGAACTGAAGCCTGCCTTGAAGACCAGCTGTACATTCATACATACATGATCTTGATGACCCCTAGGTGGGTTTTGTATTAAAAATGCCTACAAGAGAATAGTAACCATATTCACAGAGGATAGAACTCATATGATATATAAAAAGTATTTAAGCTCAATCAAAAACAGGTTCACTTTTGTATTTAATAATGCTGAAATCACTGCAGCCTTTTTAGATTTCAAGATCTTCCTTTAGACTGCTTCAGCCTTGAGGGCAAATGGTATAAGAATATTTGGGGATTGGTAATTTGGACAATTGAATTAGTAATAAGAAAAAAACACCTTATATATAGAACTAATAACAATAAATATGAGGTATTTAATTAAGCCTCAAGTTCTATATTTATTTATAAAAAGTTCAGTGTTCATAAAATAAAGGATGGGGTTTTTTTCTGAAATAGCAGCATGCAAATAACATTTCAATACACAAATGCAACAATTGCTTAATAAGCTCTCTCCATTAAAAAAACACAAAACTATCAAAAAAACCCCACCAAATCTAGTCTGAGTCAAATTTTCATTGGAATTATTTCTACCTCAGAATAACAAAGACATTAGCAAAATATTTCAGTCAGGCTTTCCAAATCCCACTACTTTAAGTTGTTCCAACTTAAACACATTTAAAACACAATAAAACCCAGCAAGTATAATCTAAATCATACACCTTCCAGTCTTCTTCCCACAAGCCTTGCAGTCTGAAAGTTACCATGGAAACAAATTCTACATTTCCACAAATTGGAAGAGCCAGTTAAAAACAAAACAAAACAAAACAAAACAATTAACTCATTGCTAACTATGCCTTAATCAATGTATTAAGAAGGCCATGGCTAACTAGCCTTTAAACAGAAATAGTGAGAGTGACACTCTCATTAATTAATTTGTGAGGGTTCCAAAATGGAATGGCAAGAAAAAAAGAAGGGAAAAGGAAGGGAAGGAGGGAAGGAGGGAAGGAGGGAAGGAGGGAAGGAGGGAAGGAGGGAAGGAGGGAAGGAGGGAAGGAGGGAAGGAGGGAAGGAGGGAAGGAGGGAAGGAGGGAAGGAGGGAAGGACGGAAGGAGGGAAGGAGGGAAGGAGGGAAGGAGGGAAGGAGGGAAGGAGGGAAGGAGGGAAGGAGGGAAGGAGGGAAGGAGGGAAGGAGGGAAGGAGGGAAGGGAAATGAGCTACAGTGTTTCATTCAAATAAGATTTTTTTACAATGCGTTAACAACATGCCATTGTGCTGTTAATATTGCCACTAAAACACAAATTATCCTGTGACCTAGGTGGAGGCCGAACTGCTGGCTGAAGCCTTAAATTCGAGCAGTGTATATTCAAAGTGTGGCCTACATCAGAGAATTACAGAGATATAATCTCTCACAGCTTTGGCTTTCTATCTATAAAATAAGGATGGCATAGCTTGTAAGAGCAGATAATACTTAGTGCTTAATGTTTATCTGCATGTCATGCAGTGTCATTCAATTGCCATATTGTGCTGTGCTTACATTCCACGAAGTTTATCTGTGACCTTGGGCAATACAAAGTAGCTGGAACTCCCAAGGTCGTCTCTTATGTCCACAGAGGTGAACAAATGCATCTCCTGATATCTACTTTATAACAAGGTCCAACACATTTCAGACTATACATGACCTGAAAGTATATGTAAAATTCAAACAAGGCATAAAAGCCAAAACATGAACAAATGGGGATCAGCTATCCCTGCTTGACCTAAGTCCATTAAATTTCTACAACTGGATAAATTACTCCTGGAATACTTGTTATTGCAGCAATCCTTTTCTTATCTTATCATATAAGATGCAAAAGTAATCAGAAATGGTTCTGACATAACAATTGTAGAGTCTCCCACCTTTGGGAGTCATTATTCCTAAAATACCCAACACTGAGGTGCTGGATATTCTTCCTGTTCAGTTTAATATCTAATTTCATAGCATCATAGACTGGTCTGAGTTGGAAGGGACCTTAAAGATCATCATAAAGATTTGAAGCCTTTTGCCACAGGCAGGGATATCTCCCACTAGCCCAGGTTGCTCAAAGCCTGACCTAGTTGAATTTATCCTCTAAATTCCCATTATTCATTTTAACCTTTTTTAATCACTACATTGATCTTGCACATTGTGCCTTCTCAGAAGGCACACAATGTGAGAGTCCTGATAATGGCTCATGCCATGTGAATTCCTGTCAATTTCAAACCAATTTCCAAACACTCTCAACAATGAAGTACATCAGATAGTTATTGCTCTTAACATAACCCAAGGATAAAGACACTAAATTTTTTTCTCTTTATTTCAGCAGCTATTCCTAAGAGATCTTTGAAACATGTCAAGCCATTTACCAGGAATTTTGAACTTATGCAGTTAAGAGTCACATCAACTGAAAAAGTTTAAGATCAGGACTTGACAAGGAGTCAACAGGTCTTTGGAATTCACTACAGTGCTACCCTGGCTGCAATTGGGGGGGGTGGGGAAAGCCATCTCATTTCTACTTCACATTTTTTCCTCACTATTCTTTACTTCCCCCAGTTAAAAAATTCTTATTAAAAAAAATGTTTTCTTCAGCCTCAATGCTAAAACAGTAAACCTACAAAAGCAAATATCTAAAGAACCTGTACTTTCTTTACTTAAAATAAAATGCATAAATATTACAGGGATTGAATTTGTTTACTTTAATTGTATATTAGATGCAGGCTAACTTTTTCCAGCTATCAAAAATAGGTATGGCTAAAATGGCATGTCTTAAATCCTCAGTGTTATTCTTCCATGCTGTTTCAGGGCATACAGTAAAAGTATTTATAGAAATTCAAACTCTTTTAAACCTATTGTAAAATCCAGTTCTTTTTTTCCTTGGTTCTGAAAAACATTCTTCAGAGTAAAACCAAGAAGGCATATACTACTTTTGCTATTAAAAATTCAAATATAGAAAAACATATTTTTGGCTTTATAAATACCAACTATAATAGCAAATTCCATCAAATTTCCTAGGACTGTTGGCACAGCATAAACATTCACTTTTTCTTATTAAGAGGTATGCTTCAATATTCCCTGATGAAAAATTAGGTGCTTGTGTGGCTTTAAGACATCTTTCTAGTTTCAGACTAGCTACTGCCTCTAGTCATTAAAGAAAATTCACAACAGAGCTGATAAGTATTTATCATAATAAAAGTATTAGAAAAGTATTTATCATAATAAAAGAAAAAAGTATCAAATACTAAAGGAAAGAAGGGAGAGAGGGCAACTGAGAATTGTGTGTCTCAAGAGATACAGCACAGAGGATGCTGATTAAGTACTATCATCTAAAATAAAAAATCACTTCTCTCCCAGCTAAAAGAATATACAGTAATCATAATTTTTAAAAAAACAAAAACAAACCAATCTCTGATTCAGTCATCTTAGGTTTTTAAGTCTTTAAAGCACCTCTGCATTGTTCTTCCCAAGCCCATTCTTCTTCTAAGATCTTATCACCTGTAAAATTGTAGTCTCCCTCAGGCTGGAAATTCAACATATGTTTTTTCCGACATCTTCCATCATACAGAAAAGAACTAACAATATCTTCCTCTATACTGGCTTTTGTAAAGTGATTACTCTACAATTGGTAATGTGTTAGTGCATTTTGAAACTGTTTTTTCACCCAGCAATAGGGTGCGCATGGATTTGACACAACTTTTTATGTGACATGCTCTAGCAGCTCAAGTCATTCATATAATATTCATATGCCTATTATCTGCATTGGCAATTGATTTCCTTTCCAGAAATAGTATATGCAGAAGTTTAAAATTCTGGTTTTGTAATTTTAGAATAATCCTCTAAAGTCAACATAGCTTTAACAAAAAAATCTTTGCCAACGTTGATCTACAGTCTTGATGTTACCTCAAACTGATCTTCATCTGTAGTGCCATCAGCAATTTGCAATTTCATGGTGTTTCTTGAAAGTTTGCTTCACCTTTGCTTCAAATTCATTTGCTGCTGGTCCTTGAATTCTTTCTACAAATAATCCTTCTTTCCTGTATAGGGAATAGAAAAATACCTTATTCTCTAAATAATGCACATTTTATCTTTAACCAGAAGTAGAAAAACAGTTTGGTTTCTCATTAATATAATAACTTGGACTAAAAGCATGTTATTTTTTGACCCGCGTTCTCTTAATGTCAGAATTGCTCTTCACACATCCTCTTGAGCACTAACCTTGTTTGTAAAGTGTAGATTACTTCTTACAGAATCCACTAATACTTTCCTTATGCATACCCCTAGAAATATGTAGTACTCCAAATAAGAGAATGTTGTGTTGCCTTGTTATTCAGTTCAAGACATGTTTTCTTATGTTCCATAACATGGAAAAATTCCTATGTATTTTTAAGTTTTAACCAAAATGTTCTTACATCTTGCATATGTAAAACATTGCACATCTGTCATAACATTCTCACCTGTTACAAAAGAAAAAAATATTCAGAGAAATCTAAGGTTTTCATTTCTGCCTCTCTCAGAAGTTTGAACTTGTGATATAATTTTTACAGTCTTACGTTAAGTCTGCAAACTTCATTCATGTAAACTTCTGTAGATGTCCATCTTCTGAAAACTGGCTTTTTATTTAGGCTAATTTTAAACAAACTTCTAGCCATATCCCTGTTTCTCACTTGACATAAGGAACTTTAGGCCACACATGGGCAATACCATAGACTGTAACATCTCCCAGTCTCTCAGAAGGGGGACAACAATCAAAGAGAGCATTAGCATCAAGCAGCATTTTCACAGACCATGAGTGGCTGAACCATCACATCTCTGAACACAGCTGACAGCTTGCCCTTATTTAAAGAAGCATTAGCAATCCCTTCCAACAATAGGGCCAAGTCTATTCCACTTCTTTTCCACAGCTATATAAAGGGATAGAGATCCCATATTCAGCTGGCTGTGCAGATCTTCTTAGCACATCTGAGATTGCCAATCAGGGCACAAGACAAAGATTAGTCAGGGTAGATTCTTCAGTGAAATACTCCTGGTGTCATGTTGTTAATTGCTAGAGACCATTCTATAAATGTTCAAAGTGTATCTATGGAGAAAACTGAAGCAGTGTCTCTTCTTCAAATCTACTTTCTGCTACAACAGTACCTTCTTTAAAATTATATCCTTGTAGAAAGGCCTTCCACATTTTAATATTTTCTTCCTTGAAAAAGCATCCACTAAACTTTCAATTCCCATACACACACATATTTTAACCACTAAAAATATAGTACAATTGGAGAAGAAATTTAGCTAAAAATTTCTGTTGTGAAAAATCAGACCATAAAGTCTAATAAATACAAATACTATCCTGCAGTCAGACCAAACTGACTTTTTTTGCTGCTGTCCACTGAAATGTTTAACCAGCTCCAGATTATTACATTTGCCTTTTTATTAATCTTATCTACACTGTCATGTTCCCAGACTTCTACAAAGATCGCATGATGTCTTGTCTTTATAGTAAATAAGCTCTCTCTGGTTACCTAGGTGCAACATAAATTATTTTCTATGAACCAAAGACAAAATTAAACATCTGAAAATTAAAACCTTAGGGAAAAAAGAAAACTGAGGTTTACTGCCAGAATATATTCTTTATAGTAAAGCATTCATACTTTCCTGTCAAATTTTCAAGCAATTATAGTAAGCAATATTTAGTGTAATTTAATTTTAAATCTTATGCTAATTGTCAATGACCTTTGAACCTTGGAAACAGTGCTACCATCCGCATGGCAAATGAAATTACGGAATCTGATTTTCTATATGTTGTAAGCAGTGAAACTGCTTTAATTGACACTGATATATATTTGCAATAACTTTTGTGTAAATTAAAAATCAATGCCAATATTAGCTCCCTGGATCCTATTTTTATCAGACTGTTTATTTCTTTAGAATAGGAGATACACAAGAGCAAGTATTTTGCAGAATGTACAATATATGTTTGAAATCCCAGTGTAGTTTTCATGCATGCCATTTGTGTGAAAAGCTTGCATATCTCTCACTGAGGTACACACAAATAAGGACAAATCCCATCAGATCTAGGCTGCCTTCAGGAGATTTTGCTTCCAGCTGATTTTTGATTGATTGTCAAGCATGCTTCACCATGACTAAGTGGGATATCATTGTCTGGTGTCAATGCTGCAGTGCATTGTAGATAACCAAAACACAGTTACAAAAACTAGAATTACTCACTTTGATTGGGGTTTTTTTCCCCAGTTTTTATAGGGCATTCTAGATTTTAAGCCCTTCAGTCCCATTGTGTATTCAAAGATATTCTTGGCAAACATTGCTAACATTTCTCTCCTATTTTATAATTTTTCTTTGTCTCCATACTCTTTGTTTAAATGTTGCAAAGCAAACTACAAATACCAGCATATAAAATGTATTTAAAACTTTATACCATGAAAGGTATCTTTGTTCAGCATCAATGAAAACATTCTGCCATCTGGATGCAAGCATTCATTAAGAATTCAGGTGAATTTCAGACTAGGCTTTGAAACAGTCACAATAGCTGCTGTGGGCAGTGGAAGGAAGGTGGTCTTTCTGGTTTGAGCCCTCAAAACCAGCATGCTGGACCGAGTAAAGTATTTTCCTATTGTCATAAAAACCACCACAACTTATGTTTTTTCCCAAAAAGTAAAAATGGTAACAGCATATTTTGAAACTATGGTGTTAACCATATAAGCTATATATTAAATAAAGATGAACTGAGGAACAATGAAGAGAATAAAAACACTCAAAGGTCTTGCTCTCAGACACAGCACAGGGCCACATCTGATCTCACAGTGGTTTACCCTGCTGTGACTGTATAGACTTCATTAAGCTTCATCCTTTATATAAACACAAATGAATACATAAATGGAAAGCAAAGATTGCACAGATTTTATAGTGGGGGGAGGGCAGTGGGGGGAGGTGCAGAATCTGAATCAGGAGGCATGCAGCTATAGCTCCAATCCTGTTTTCAAAGGCTGTTTGTTCACATTGTACTCCTTAGCAAGGAAGCTAATTTACATCATAGCTGCAAAGCAGCAAAAACAGTGCAGTATTATCAAATATCAGGGAAATTTTGCTTCTCAAAGAAATAACATTTTCAACATGTAATTGAAACTCAAAGTGATGTAAATTAGGTCTTTATATTGGAAGCCTTAAACCGTACCAGCCCCTTGTAATAATTTCAGCTGAAGCAGAGGACTCTCTTCTCTCCTGTGTCCTTTCCTAGCAGTACTAGTCAGATGTCAGGATGTACCCGATGTACCACCAGGATTCACACTCCAGAGAAAGAATCATCACCAATCTTCTCACTCCAGGTTCTTTGCAGCAAACTGCATTTGGGAAGAAGGAAAAACAGGGGAAAAAAAATCAGACAGCTTCAAAACATTAATTAATTTTTTTAGATTGCAGAAAGAGGCACATTTTTGTGATCAATTAAATAATCCATTTTTAAAATACAATAATGAAAAGAAAAATTCTATAAGCAAGATTTTGTAAATGCCATAGAGTCCCAGCACACCCACTGTACCTGTAGTTATATTTTACTTAGAAAACAAGCCATTGACCTGTAATTTGCTTCTGATGTAGCCTAAAAGCACATTATAATATTAAAGCTTATTTATGCCTGTAAGACCCTCTTACCTACAGCTATTTCAAATGTAGTGAAATAATGCAACACTAATCACTAAGACTTTTATTCCATAATAGATGTTTTTCTCACTAAATCAATTCAAAGGCTAATTGGGGTGGAAGGTGACTATCTCTAGTGGTTATAAATACATTTGCATTGCTATCAATCTTTTACCCGGCTGATGTTTAACGAGGCTGAACCGGAGCTCGGCGCGGTGCCGCCGGTGCCAAGGCGTAGCCAATGCTGCCATCCAGTGGCACAGCCAGCGGGGGAGGACAGCCACCAAGGACTCCTCCGGGTGGATGACCGCCGAAAAGGATCCCTGTGCTCGGCTCCACCTTTGTCCTGCGGGGCCCAGAGTCCCAGCAGCTCTTCCAGCCTGAAGGTAGCGCTGCCCAGGCTCCCTCAGCTCTGCTGGGCTTCCGGAGCTCGACCCAGCTATTGCAGCCAGAGGTGTAACAGAGCAGCAGACACCCCACGACAGACAAGCCTCGCCTCAAGGAAAAGAAAGACCAGGAAAGGTTATTGATTCCTTCAGTGTGTCTTGGACCAAAGCCTATGTCTGTCGTCTGAGTCGCTCAAAACACCTATAACTACCTTCCATCCTCCTGCCCAGCGAGAAGCCTCTTGTCACATTTTAAAATAAGCCTCCTCACACACACAATCAAAAAAAAAAAAATAAAAAAAACAAACCCACAACTGTACTTTTATCAGGCACGTAATTTAAGGTATTATATAAACTCCACAAGTTTCAGGTGTCAGAGAAATATAGAAGCCCAGTTTACTTCAAAAAAACCAACCCTGAATATATCTGAAACAGGTGATACGGCTTTCTTTAGAGCAACTTAAATAAACATTTTTGGGCTGAAGAATGTTAAAAAAACATTCTTACAGCATTTGGCTAATGAGAAATATGGAGATATGTGATAGAAAGCATCTGGTTTTCTACCGGAGAAATTATTGGAGGAACTAGCTGTTTTATTTACTTGGTTTTTCTGTGAAATAGTAAGATTGTCCAAATCAGCTCAGCAGTGCTTTTCTCAGCAGTGCATCATTTCTGTGTGGACAGCTTGCAATGAAGTGTATATTCCTCTTCAAGACAGAAGGCTCTAAATCAAGTATTTTGCATACACCTGCAAATTTTACCCATCATCAGCCAGATTGCTACAAGTATAATCCACAGAAGGATCATACATAGTCAATGGCAAACATACAATAAGCAAGCAGCCAATACAACATTTATGAAGCTACATTATTGCTAGATGCTCTCTACTGTTTTACAACCAGAAACTTGAAGTAGCCAGTTGCTGTTTGTTAGCAGACTGCGTTAAGTGAAGCCAGCTATTATGATTGCAGAATTTTGCTTTCATGTGCCTAATGTTGTAGCAAACATTACTGTAAGTAATGATATTAATGCAGTGGGCAAAAACCTTGTATTCTGTCTGTTATTACTGAGATTTTGTACATATAGTGTCAGAAGACAGTATTTCCTCTGAAATAGTAATGCTACAGCAGGGTACATTACTCTGCAAGTAAAGACAAGACAAGCCTTTGTGTCAATGAATATGCAGGCTAAAATGAGTACAAAAATAGAAGCCCAATGCATCACAAAATGAACAAAACAAAGTTAGAATTAACTGCAAACACATATGCATAAGGATAGCTAATTGCACTTTCTCTAGCTACAGTGAAAATTTACATTGCTGTTTAAAAGGAAATAGAAGGCACACTCGCTAGATGATAAAAAATATATTTAAAAAGGTTTCTCAAGACTTAAATCAAGAGTACACATTGGGGAAAAAAAAGATCCAGAATAAAAGTTCACTTTTGAAAGCCTGTGGCTAAACACTGAGTGAGCATTACAAAGAAGATCAAACTCTCTAAAATGTGGTGCATATGTTGCAGCATTAATATTTTTCTTTAATGTGTTTAGAGATCACAACTGATGTCACACTGACATTTTTAATTTCTGCCTTGAGGACTTTTAAACAGAGATGCATATAATTAGAAAGCAACAGAACAGACAACATTTTCTCATTTATTAGCTGCTCAGAAATTGAGACCTTCACTGACTATTGAAAGTTCCAAAACATGACAATTTGAGACAAATCTATCCGTGGTGTAAGCAGAAAGAAAAAATTAGAAACTATGTGCAGACCAAATATGCCAGGTGTCAAAACAAGCATTCCAAGTAGGAGAAGGATAGCAACTGTCTATTTCAGATTATTTTCCTTGATGTTGTGAAATATTGCAACACCTTCTGAACAGCAATTAAATCTACCAACAACGACCACACATAAACCAAAAAACTAAACTAACAACAACAAAAAACCACAAAGCCTAGAACATAAAATAAACATTAAAAAGTATTCAGAACTATATATGAGGAAAAGTTAATGTGTCAGGGCAATCAAGACTACAGCCAAAACCTGCCAATTTAACTAATGCTGTATCTGTTTCTGAATTTCCTCACCACTGCCATGCCACAACAATAGAGGGGACATGTAAAATCAGGCCCTTTGACTATGACCAGCTAAAGCTATTCAGTGACAGTCCAAGCTAAGTTTCAAAAAATTCTAATAACATCAGCACAATGACAACTAAGGAGAGGTGTTTTACAGCCAACAAATCTATCCAATTAAAGGGTAGCATTTTATGATCTTGCATTTCTGATTATCAGCTTCTCAAGTTCTGCAAATATTAACAGAATTATCATTTATTTCCTACATTTATTTCCATATCACTCATTTCCTATATGTGCTAATGCATATTTTCAGGAGTTAAAAATCCCAAACCAACAAAACCAAAAAGACAAAAATATGCCAATAAAAAACAAAACTGCCAACAACAACAAAAAGTATCCCACCCCCTAACATTAAAAAAAAACCCAAACAAAATAAAAAACTCCAATAAACAAAAAGTTTTGGATAAGCTCTCTTTGAGAGCTTATCCAAACATTCCTACATGTTGAACTCATGTAGAAAGATTAACAGCAAGACTTTCCCTTCGTCTAGTATCTAAAAGATGTACATGCCAATTCACAAAGCAGTCAGGCAACTTAATCAGAGAAAAAATAAAATTCAGTGAGGTTATTAAAGTGATAAATACTGCTTATGACTGAGAACATTCCTGAACTATGTAATGCTGAGAGAGTTGATTACTGGGAGAAATGTTAGCATAATCTCTCCTTTTCTCTCTCACTCTCTTAGGTATCTGATGGTGAACACTGACAGTGACAGACTACTGTGCTCAATACACATTCAGTCTGCTGCAACATGGCCTTTCTTCCAGTGTGACTTTCAAAACCTAATCAGTTTTCACTCTTAACAGGAATTAAGCATATTTGGAAACATTACATTTGAAGAAATCACAAAATTTCCTAAGAAAAACGTCCTTGCAATCACTTGCCTATGCTAAGACTACTTGTGGTTTCTAATAACCCATCTTAGATTAAGTATATTGCATTAAAACTTCACAGCTGTTGATCCAGACAACCTTGCATGTCTACATGACATGGACCAGAAGTGAGCTGCTGAGTTTCCATGCAAACTGATTTGAACCTTCAGCTCTGCACCTTCATTCAGAGGCTGTGATGTCTCACTGCCACACTGCTCTGACATCACTGTGCTTGCTGAAGGAAAGGTGCAAACAAACATGCTCTCAGCGATGTCCACACAATAACATTTTACTCTGCTAAAAGGGAATGTCTGAATTTAAATCACTAAAGCATTTCAGCAACTACAGAGTTCAGTGCATGAGTATTCTAAAGTTAAAAATTGTGACAAATTACTGTTTATTTTTTGTTGTTTTTTTTTTTTTTTTGTTTTGTTTTGATCTAAGAGCAGCATTCCTATTTTTTTTAAAGTTTGTTTTTTCTTGTATGGTAAGATCATCCACATGGAATCAGATCCTAATTTATATCACATTTATCCAGCAGAAATGCACTAGTTTTGTCACACTATGTTATTGTCTATTGAAATAAAATTGTAATCTTTTCAGTACAACAGATTTCCTTAAAAGGGTCTCATCGGAAGGTTTGATCTTTGTATTATAAATTTCATTTCATTGTAAGCTCTTACATTTATATTACTGCTTAACATGAACTCTCACTGAAACATGAACTCTCACTGAAATGTGACCTGACAATTTATATCTATATTTATTCATGCTAAGCTTTCTGCTTCACAACTACTGAAAGTGTAGTATAGTACATTCATTGCAGAAATAATACTTCCTGCTATTTCCAGCAATGAAGGTCACACCAAGCTGCACATGAAAGGAAATGTAATGTTTCATGTTTTTCAGTTGGGGTACATGTTTTAAATTCCTTGTTATAATGCTTTAGTAGAGCATTTCTGCAAATTTTTTTTTCCGTAACTCCATTTTCTCTCTTTTAAGTCAGGAAAATAGTTTATGTATATGATGCAAATAGGGGAAAAATTAACAAACACAGATTCAAAACTTACTGAGCTATACAGTTAAAAACAAACAAACCAAACCACTGAGGCTTAGGCCTGTCTGTGACTGAGTTTCTTTCACGCATTCCTAGCAAAATCCTACATTTTCAGGGTATACAAAGAAAGGATCCCAAAGAGATCCATAAGCTGTTGAGTTTTGTGTTCGTGTTAAACCTGATCAATAAGAATAACTGCACAGGTCCAGTTCCATGATGAAAGATGTGGTCGATTTTTAATTCAGTTTTATCTGCACACTAGTACCTCAGTTCGTAGCTTGTCATCACTACACACCAACCATAGCTAGTCTGCTAATTCCTCCATTACAAGCTCATACATTACACTCCCAAAGATACTGAAGGTTCAGAACAATAGATATTGCCATCATGGAAAGACAGCTTCTGAAAATTTGAGTGCGTTTTTCTGGTTAAAAACATTGGTTGTTTTTCCTTTCTGCATTTTGAAATATGTAGATATTATTTGTGCTCTGTCAGTATGTTTCCAATGCTCTGTCATATAAAAATGCTCTAATGTATAATTTAAAATATCAACAATTTGTAAATTAAAAATATTTATAGGATAGTTCTTAAATTAAAAAATGTATAAAATGTACCATTTTGTAGACTGTCTATTGAACATTATTAGGGTGTCTACATTTACAACAGTTTAAAATATTTAACACAAGATCAGTAGGTGGGTTGGGGGTTTTGTGTGCATGTTACTTGCTTGAGGGTTTTTTTCCAAGCTAAAAATTTTTGCTACAAAATAAAGCACTTTCTGAAGCACTTATTCCTCATGATATCTCCCAATAAAGCATATTTTATTTGAAAATAATTCTTTCAATTTCAAAGCACATATAATAAGAAATTTCAAATGTTCACTTCAAGTGGCAACATGGCAGCACTAATGAAATTACAGTATTTTAGCACCCATAGTAGGAAATCAGTTAAAAAAAAAAAGAAAATAAACACCACTCAAAAACTAATTCGCTGGAATACAAGTTTTGTGTCTGTACAAGTGGTAAAAAATGTAGTTTAAACCCCCATCCTTCCCATCTTCCCAGGCTCAGCTTCACTGGCAAATTCTCTACCTCCTTCACCCTGTAGTGCAGGGGAACGGGAAACAGGGCCTGTGGTCAGTTCATCACACATCTCTGACACTCTTCCTCCAAAGGGGGAAGACTGATCACACTCTCCTCCTGATCCATTGCAGGAATCCCTTCTAAGGGAGACAGTCTGCCATGAACTTCTCCAACATGAGCCCTTCCACAGGCTGAGCTCTTCAGGAACTGCTCCACTGTGGGTCCTTCACAGGGTCATGGATCCTGCCAGAAAACCTGCTGCTCCAGCACAGGCTTCCACAGGGTCAAAGCCTCCTTTGGGCATCCACCAGCTCCAGGGTGGGATTCTCCCCATGCTGCAGGTGTATCTCCTCTCCACCACAGATTTCCATGGACTGCAGGGGAACATGTGTCTCACCATGGTCTGCACCAGGAGCGGCAGGGGAAGGAATCTCTGCTCTGGCACCTGGAGCAGCTCCTCCCCCTCCTTCTCCTCTGACCTTGGTGTCTGCAGAGCTGTTTCTATAACATATTCTCCATTCTCCATTCTTCCCTGGCTGCAATTGCTCCTGCACGAAAGCTTCTTCCCCCTGTTCAATTTGTCATCTCAGAGGCACTACTGCTGTCACTGCCTGGTCCAGCCTCAGCCAGCAGTGGGTCTGTCCTGAAGCCAGCTGGCTCAGGCTCTGTTGGACATGGGGGGAAGCTTCTAGCAGCTTCTCACAGAAACCACCCCACAGCCCCTGCTACTGAAACTTCGCAATACAACCCAAAGAGAGCAGTAGTGTTGCTGCCTGGGTTTCAGCCTCAGCCTTGAACTTTCAGCAGGTGCAGACAATGTCCATCAGCAGGACCCAGTCTCCTCATAGTTTTCAGGGAAAAAAAAGTCCTATTTACTTTTAAAAAGTTAATTTTTTTGAAGTATGTCAAGCTTCTAAGCCTAATTCCCTAGATACATCAAACTTCTGGGTAGACTTGCACAGCCACCAGTTACTTTGAGGAACTGCAGGGCTGCAGCCTGCTTAGTGGTGAGGAGAGCAGGTTCATCATCTCTTGCTGCTCCAGATACATCAGCAGATTCAATTTGTCCTGTCCTTAAGGATGAGACAACAGAGCAAACAGAACACCTTTTGATGTTTAGCATCTACAAAGGATTAAAATAATTTCCAGGCAGGCATGAAAGACAGACCAGAGCAGAAATATTTTCCCAAAACCTTCTTCCTCAGTATCTTCTATAGCAAGTCATGGCTGCCAAAAGAACCTTATTAAAGCAATTACATCAAGCAATCTTCCGCAGTAGTTCTCAGTGGTAGCCATAATTCTTGTACAGTTGTTGTACTACTTCCTGTTTCAATACAAATACAGGTACTGTATTTGTAAACCTGTTCCAGCTGTCTCCTGTTGGCTTGGCTACCCACACTTTCTCAGCAGACAGACACTGCCCTTCCTTCCCAGGCTGTTGAGCTGAACAGTATAGCCGGGTATCAGCAAAGCCCAGCTAACTGGCAATCTGCCGTCACTTCCCCTGCACACAAACTGACTCAGAAAGATTCTGGCACAAGAAATTCACCTTACAGTAAGGTAAGCCTTGGCATTGAAGGAGAGGAGGAAGAGGGCAGGAAAGGTTCAGAGATTAAATTCTTCCTCTTTTCCCTTTCTTCTTAAAGGTGTTCACTACTTAACAGAAACCCAGCACAACCTTTTGGTCAGCCTAAGCTTTAGGTTTCAAATGCCCATTAAACCTTTTCAAGGCGCACATCGGTCTTTCACCAGCATAAGGCTCAGTTCTCCTATCCTGGTGTCTCCAAAGGCTGGCAACTAGCCTGTACTGCTTTCGCAGATTTTAGTTACTCTTCTCCTACAACCACAATTTCAAGAGAGATAATCCCCACCTGCTCGAGAGGTGCAAGAAAATAGTCATCTGCCAGAGGAGACCAACAGCTGCATTTTTGTAGGCTTGGCTTTGAAGGAAAACTGCCCCCAGAGAAGCCCAGAAGAGCTGGGAGGGGCATCTGCTGCCAACAAGTCTCATGCCCCCTTCCTTTTTCCCCCACAGTGCAGCCAGGCCCAACCTAACCTCCATCAGGCTGCTTCTGCTGCCTCTGCTCCTTCACCATGTCACAGCCCACCTTCCCAAAAGCAGCTGGACACCTTGCACACAATAGCTTCATGCCATTATGATCCAAATAGTGAGAGATGCTTCTGTCCTAATTAAGGTGCTAATGAGACCATATGCCAAAGTCTGTAATAAGTTGGGTTTTTTTACTGTGATTTTTTTAACAGAGATCAAGCAGAAAATGACCACCCATGGTTCCAGCAGTGTCCCACTAGTTCTTCCTTACCCTGGGGCCTCTAAGTGGGGGGCATCCTGGAGTCATTCTTCTGAAGGAACCACCTTTACACAGTCCAAGCTCCAGGTGTCCTCAGGTTGGTCACTGGTGCTCCTGTACCATGGGGTGGCACGGGTATGAGCAGTTGCTTCCTTTCCCATAGTTTGCCAGAGTGGGATTTGTCTGGATCCATCAGCTAGGTTGAGTTAAAAAACCTCATCTCCAAATCTCACCTCCATCAGGCTAGGAATTAGCATCTTCCTGTTGTAAATTTCTCTTATCTGTGCTTATCTCGAGTTCCTGCTTGGGTGATCCATCTTACAGCAAGTTCCTTCGGCGGCCTTGACTGCTTTCAGATGGACAAGCGTGGCCTTTAGGTCCTCACACCCCGCTGAAGTCACACACAGCAGCTCTGCAGGTCCCTGGGCTGCCCTGCATTCCTTTGGGCACTCACAGTTTTACATGGTTTTCCACTCTGGTAAAACTGTCTGCTCTGGCTATGCTCAGGCAACAACTCTCAGATGTCCCTCCCTGACAGTGCAAGCAAAAGGTTGGGACTCCAGCACACATTAGACTGGACTGAGCCCCAGTAGGCACCCAGCCAGCAGACTGCCAGACATCTGGAAATAAACCACCCAAATAACACACTCTTCCCAGTTGTCATTTTATGGCTGAATCACACACCTTGGATCTAATTTGAGAGCCTTCTAAGTTTGTGGTAAAGTTATCGGACCAAACCAAAGTGGGGGCATGAGTTCAACTATGGCTGAAAGGTGGAATCACACTCCCAACCAAAACCTAGCAAAAAAACCCATTACTGTTAGAAACATAGAGCTTCAGACACCATTTGTTCTGAGCCAGGTTTTGAAAACTAGCCTTGTAAAAGCGGTTTTCTGCAGAGAACACGCGTATTGTACCATCCTACAGTTTTCTCATCCCTGGGCTCCAACATGGGGTGCACAAACCCCAGGAGTGAGCAAGAATATCCACTGTGGTGTGGGGAGGAATCAGCAGAACTTACATTTATATTTTATAGCAAAAACAAAGAGACAAAAATCTCAACAACAAAACCACTTAAGAAACAAATAAAGCTTTACTAACATCTAATGCACAAATTGACACCAGTGTTTCCACTCACCTCATGAATCAGAGCATGTCAGGCCATGCACAGTGCCAAGGTCTCCTCAGCGAAGAGAAGGTATCAAGAGCACAGAGAGCTTCCAACAGTGCCCTCTGTCATTTGCTCACTTTCAGTGTATTGCCACACAGTGCAGTTCATACAGACCCGCCCATGTGCATTTACAGCATATGTGCCTGCTTCTGAAGTAAATCACCCTTCAAAAATGGACACGGAGCTCACAGAGCTTCCTGCAAAGAAACTGCACATGGAAGACAATCCTGATGCTCCAAGCAATCAAGAACATCACAGAGCTGACAAATTTCCTGTTCATCGTAGCAGGAACCTGTTTAATAATGCACAACACAAAACTGATGCTTAACTGGGTGGCAGAATTAAAAGATACTGAAATTCTCTGTACTGGTCATTGATACAGAGGACTCATTTCACCTGCAACGTGTGGGTATTCCTAAGACTACAAAAGTTTACCTTGTCTTTTCCACAAAGGGTAGTTTTCTGTAACTATTTAATAAAATGGCACAGCACAACCAGATTATAGAATACAATTTCTTCATTTAAGAAAATAAATACAGAAATATATTCATTTGTCCTACAGGTAACAAACTGTTCAAATTTAGCTTTACCTCAGCAAATTTAGATTGTTACATCCAACTGGGATTTTGGTCCATGCAGGGAGGTTTAACAATCAAATTGGCGTAATTTATGTATACTTACTACCTACCTAATTCTTGGGAGCTCTAAAGAACTTTGTCTTCAATCCCTCTTGTTCATAGAAAGAGGGCATTAATGTGGAAAACAAACCCCTGGCAGGGATCCTCAGGACAACCTATATGGCAGAATGCAGACAGTATACATTCTCAGCTGATGAAACAAACAGATTTACTCCTCAAAAATTAATTCAAATTGAAGTGGACACCCAAGTTCAGAACCTATGTATTCACAAAAGAAAAAAAGAGGGATTACTACTGAAGTCTCAAGATTTATATCTCTGAAGCAGTGAAGAATTCTGGCTATTTTGTTTAGGTGCACCACAACAAACTCACTAGCCAATGCAAGAAAGGAACAATATAGAAAACACTAAATTAATGCATGATGAATTTAAGACTCATTTAGAAACCCATGCCCCAACTGTCAACTGGTAAAACCAAGCAGGAGTTTACATAGTCACCCACAGACAACTGCCTCAAAAACCAAATAAATATTTTGCAGCTATGCTGTCTCAAACTGAACCACAGAAAGGCAATCTGTGGCTCTTCATGTCCAAGCAATGGCCAGTCAATGCCAGCCCTTCATGCGTTTGAAATATGGTATAATAGTACATTCCTAGCATTAATACAGAATTCTGCTGCAAAAGCCCTTTAGGATCATCAAGCCAAACCACTCTCAGCACTGCCAATCCCACCATTAAACCAGGTACCAAAGCACCATATCTACATGTTTTAAATACCTCCAAGGATGGTGACTCCACCATTTCCTTGGGCAGCCTGTTCCAATGCTTGACAACCCATCTGAGAAAGAAATCTTCCCCAATTTTCAATCTAGATCTCTCCTGGTAGAGTATCAGGCCATTTCATCTTGTCCTGTCACTTGTTTCTTTGGACATTTACTCCCATCTGGCTACACCCTCAAGGTCCCTTGTTTTCCAGGTTAAACACCCCCAACTCCCTCAGCCACTCTGCACAAGACGTGCTCCAGACCCTTCCCTAGCTCTGCTGCCCTTCTCTGGACTGCCTCCAGCACTTCAATTTCCTTTCTGAACTGTGGCCCAGAAATGGACACAGGACTTGAGATGTGGCCTTACCAGCACCCTGTATAGGGGGACTATCCTGCTGGGGTTATCCCTGCTCCTACTGGCCCCACCATTTTTTATACAGGCCAGGATGCCTTCTTCAGGGTACAGCTGGCTTCTATTCACCTGCTATTGACCAGCACGCCCAGGTCCTTTTCTGCTGAGCACCTTTCCAGCCACTCTTTCCCCAGCATGTACCTCTGCCTGGGATTACTGTAATGGCAGGACTCAGCACTCAGCCTTGAGGTTTTCATTCAACTACTTTCAGCTTCTCTAGGTCTCTGCAGGACCTTCTCACCCTCCAGCAGGTTTACATTCCTGACCAATGTAGTAGTGTCATCTGTAAACTTACTGAGGCTACACTCAATGCCCTGGTCCAGATCACAGATAAGACCAGTCATCAGCTGAATGTAACCCCCAATTCACCTCCACTCTCCCCTCACACAGCCAGTTTTTTTACCCAGCGAGGAGCGCGCCATTGCAAGCCATGAGCAGCCAGTTTCTCCAGCAGAATGCTGGGGGAAATCATGTCAAAGGCTTCACTAAAGCCCAGGCAGGCAACATCTAGTCTTTCTCTCATGTACTAAGAAGATCACCTTGTCAGAAAAAACCATATGGGTTTAGCAGGACTTGTATTATGTAAACCTGTACTGGCCCACTCCCCTGCTCACCCTGTATATGATTGCAACGTGACTGCGCAAAACTATTTGGTCCATGACCTTCCCCAACACTGAGATCAAGCTGGCAGGCCTGTTGGTTCCCTGGATCTTCCTTCCAGACTTCTTGTAGACAACTACCATGTTTACTTGTATTGGGTCTGGCTGGGAAGGTTCTTTTCCCCGCGGCAGCCCTGACCTTGCTGTGCTGTGTTAGTGACTGGTGAGGTGCTGGTTAGAGAGGAGTGCTTTGGCTACCTCTGAGCAGCCCTGGCCCAGCATCAGCACTGTCTCCCCAAGATTCTGCATCCGCACCACCAGCAGGTTGTGGCTGGGCAAACCCAGTGAGGGGACATGAACAAGACAACTGACCTGAACTGACCAAAGGAATATTCCATACTATACAAAGTCTGCTCTGATATAAAGCTGAAAGGCCACAGTCTATCTTCCAGAAGTCCAAGATGCAGTTCTGCTGATCTGTCTCCTCACTTCTGTAAGAACCAAAAGCTCTGTCATGTGATCTCTGTGCCCAAGACAGCCTCCAACCACCACATCACTCAGCAGCCTTTCTTTGTACACAAGTCCACTGCGGTGCCTGGACCCAAACACCCTTGAAAGCCAAAAGCCTGGTCCTTCCCGGGTAGTAGCTCTGCTGGTATTTTTTTTTCCATAGTGCCAAGTATCTTAAACATAACATTTTCATAATAAACTGTGACCAAGACAGCCACTAATCTTTATTTCACCCATCAGACTATCGTTAGTTGCAAACAATGGACTTAGGAATGGACCTTTATCAAAAGCAACCTTCTATGTAATTTAGGACCTTGACAAGCCTTTGGAGTGCACCCACGCAAACTTTCTGAAGGACAGCAAGGACAAGTTCAGCATCCTGCAACTGACCCAGGGCAACCACCAGTCTAAGTACAGACTGGTGGGTGAAGGGTTTGAGACCAGAGAAGGACTTGGGGATACTGATGAATGAAAAATTAGACATGACATAGAAATGTACACTCAGCCACAAAGCCAACCATGTCCTGGGCTGCATCAAAAGCAGCCTGGGCAGCAGGGTGAGGGAGGGGATTCTGCCCTACTGCTCTGGTGAGACTGCACTGCAGTGCTATGTCCAGCTCTGGGGTCCCCAGCAAGAGAAACACTTGCAACCTGTTAGAGAAGGTCCAGAGAAGGCAACTAAAATCAACAGAGGATGAGAACACCCCTCCTGTAAGGAAAGGCTGAGTATAGGGTTTTTTCAGCCCGGAGAAAAGACGATTCTGGCAATACCTGTGTTTTATGTTGCTTTCAAAACTTGCAATATAAAACACAGAGACTTTTACCAAGGCCTGAGACAGAACAAGAAATTACAGATTAAACTGAAAGAAGGCAGATTTAGACTGGATGTAAGGAACACCTTTTTTTCCACGGACAAGCAACTGGAGCAAGTTGCCCAAAGAAGCTGTGTATACCCAACCCTTAGAAACACTCAAAGTCAGGCTGGATGGGGCTTTGAGCAACCTGATCCAGTGAAACATTCCCACACTTACATTAGGAGGGGGTAGTAGGGGGACAAAACATGTCTTTTTCATGCACTTCCTAGACCCCTTCAGGTCTTTTATAAAGTGGCACAGGCAGCATAAACTTTAATCCATGAGTAGCTTTCAAATGTGTGCATTGAGGTCTCCTCACTCCGTTGCTGTTATCAGGTCTATTAAAGCATGTACCAGTAACATCTGTTAAGTAAGCAAACACAACTGTAAGTGAAGATAGCATTATGAGAATCATGCTTTCAAATTCATTCCCATTGAAAGAGAGATTAGATTTGTTCAGCACATCCTAAAACATTATTTCATCTAAGACTGTAGGAAAAGGGGGGAAAAAGGCAAATTTTAAAAAACTATCTTTATTTTTTTCTTACATTTAAACAGGGATGTATTTCAGTTTTAGACATCCAGCCATTGTTTACTTCATTACTGTAGACAGGAAGAAAAAGTATATAAATGCAAATCATACTGGCATACCTACATTAGTGCCGACTGCTTTGCTAGAAGAAAGCCTTCTTCTGTATTAAAATCAAGCACTTAAAATGCTGAAAAGCTAGTGCCTTGCTAATCATTTCAGCAAATAAACAGCTTTTATATATTCAACTATTGCAAGTCCATAATATTCACACTGTCTTGTTATGGAGTTCAGATCATACAAACACTGCAGAGATTAAAAACCTCCAAGAATAAAACTCACCAGAGTGTGAGAAATACACATACCACATGTACAAGCAACAGATTTGGTCAAGTACTACAAAGAAGGATGTGTTTTCATAAGAGAATGGTCAAGTGACCTACTTCTCAGCTCAAATAAAAACAAAGAAATAACTTTAAGAGACTGAAATAATCAGTAACACACTCTGGTGGAGTGGAAACTTACGACCTGTTACACAGTGTGTTTTTGTAGGCCAAGTTCAGGTTTTCTAAAACAAAAACTTAAGAGCATGAACAGTAATAATGACAAAGATTGAAGTATACATTTGAGCACATAATCCAAACAACAAAATACAATTTTGGCTCTTAATGAAAAATAAATTACAAAATAAAATTTAAATCCTTGTAAATGCAATGATTAATTCAAAGGTGTACCTTTGCTTTTATATACATTTAAAATGCTACCACAAAACAGATGAAAAATAAATAAGTGTGCCAGAAGACATTTGTGGACAGAAAAAAGATGCTACTTAGCTCTAGAAGAATTCTAAAGAAAAAGAGATAATCTGTGTTTTGGTCAATAAACCTGTCTAGTCACTTCCACCTTCCACAGCCCTTCTTCAAAAGTGGCAGTTAAACACGAAAAAAACCAGAACTCTGTCACTATGGCTTCAAAAGAAGCATATCTTTTCTGAAGAAGAAAATACAAAATGGGCTGTCTTGCCTACAGAACTGTTGGTTTGTTCATATTGCAAGCACTTCATCGAACTGTAGAGAATATGTCACATCCTTGCCATCTTATGATACTAGTGACCCTACACTGCATGACAAGAAAATTTCAGGAAAAAAAAAGGCAGGAAATTTGGGGTGCTCTGGGCTAGTATGCAGTGAAGGCAGAAGTCTAACTCACTTCCATTGCATTTATTTTCTAAATTAAAGAGCAAAATAGTACACCTCTAACTTTACATGGCACATCCATATTTTCAAGTTAAAGATGCTGTAAATCATCAACTACCTTAGTGAACATACAGGCTTTCATACTTGTTCTGCTTTAACCAGAGTCAGTATTTGCTCTGTAGAGCTCTTTTGAAGGTAATTTGATCTTGTTAACATTACCAGATGTACAACTTAAATTATACAAACATTTGCATTCTTGCACAAACACTCTTATAATTTCTACCGTACTGCAATATTCATTGTAGGCAAAATAAAAGCAGGTTTTCAAACCAAAAGGGTATTGGAAATACTTTCTGTTAGTAGCACCAGCATTTTGACAACTGTCAACAGTTAAACCAGCATCCCCAGTATCTCTAGACAGTGGCAATTTGACTGGAGTAACAATTTGACTAACCAGTAATACTGAGGCAAAAGAAGAAAAACAATGCAAGTGTCATAAAATAAATCCTAAGATTTTATTATTTTGCATTATGGTTGTGTACCTGTATTTTTCTTCTTCATTTTTGAAGAAAACTACTTTAGATACACTGCTACAAACTCAAATAACTGATTTATGACATCTGTCTTCATCTAAGACACTGCTACTACTTCCTAGGGAAGAAGAAATACTTCTCAAGTTCAGTTTTGCCCAGGATACTGTTCATTTTCTATCATTTCATTGTTCCATATGTTGATGGTCGAAGAAGCACTCCTATTTGACAATATCTTAAAGCTTTCAGAACAGATGAATTAAAGAAACCGAAGATGGATGCAAAACAACCAAATCAAACCACAGAGGTATGGTATTGTTTCTCAGAGAGTCTCCAGAAAATGTGTTTACTATGGAGGTTTTTGCTTTGGGTTTTGTTGTTGTTTTTTTAAGATCACAATACGACAGTTGAACAAATAAGCTTTTTTCCGTGTTCTGTTTGGTTCTAGTCATTTGTTGCGCTGGATGGTTTTCCTTTTCCTCCGCTTGAAGAAGCAGCAGCACCTGCAAGTAACATGAATTACATATGATATAAAAGAAACCACAAAACAAAACTATTTACTCTGTCTCATTTGAAGTACATAACTCAGGTATAGCCAGCACCACGAGGAACTCAAGATCTATTGCAGGCAATTGATTTATTAGAAAAAGAAACTGAAGTAGAGATATTTTTGACATATTTCACCTTTTTTGGTAAAAAGTATCAAACTAAAGCTATAATGCAAGTAGCTATTAAGCTTGCAGTATTGATGAGAGTACTAAAAACACAGGTATTATAGGCTGACTTAAAAAGGCATTTGTAAGAATAAAGACTATTCCATTACCTGAGTACTCTTTCATATTAACTGGCAATATGCCAAGTGGAAGCTTGTGCTTAATGACTGTGTTGCCTAAACTGTGCACTTAAGACACTATTGTTGCTAAAACAAGAAAACAATTTGAGCTTCCCTTGTCAACCAGAACTTAGAAAAACTTTCTCCAAGGATATTCCACAGGACATTTTAGAAGAAAATTCTAATGAACAACACAATTTATGTTCAGACTCAGTGCTGTGATAATAAATACTCCAGTGAAAAATTACAGCTTAAATATAAAGAACTCTGATACTCACTCTTCTGCTTTATTGAATACTACATGAATGAAACTAACTGGCAAACACTGTGAATTTCACTTAGCAAATAGAGACAATCTGAAAGTACCTGAAAGAACACTACAAAAGGAAAAAGAGTTGGAGGGAGGTAGATATAGATAATATACAGAAGGACTGCAGAAGTCCAAGAAGTACTTTTGAAAATAAACTAAAGAGGAAAACAACAAAAAACACACACAAACAAAATTCATTTAAATTGCACTGTTAAGCTTATTTTAAGCAATTCCCAGGTCCTGAACACCACCTTTAAAAATAAAGCTTCACAGAAAGTGTTCACAATGTGTGTGACCAAAACTGAACATGCAAGCTGTCTACTCTAATAGAGCTTGTCCCTTTGAGTTCTTGTCCCTTTGAATTCTCACTTGCAGCTCTATACACTGATGAGTCTTAAAACTATAAAGTACAGCAGTAGTGAAAAAATAAATGTACTGCATCAATAGCCTTGATCGGTAAATCCTCAAGTCCACCAAGTATTTTCTATCACTAAAATTCAAAGCGAATCCAGATGATTTAGTTTGGAACAGGGGAAATGGGGAAAGCATTTAAAAATCAGGGGGAATTAGGGTCTAAAAATAAGGTTCTACAGGGAGGTGAGAACAACATCCAAAGTAAGGGGAGACAGAAGTTACCTTCTCAAAATATCCAAGGCACCCTGTTGCTCAGTCACTGAAAAAGTAGCAGTGGGCAGAGGCAGACCAGAACTGCTCTGAAAGTTACATAACTTTCAGTAGAAAAAAACATTGGTTATTGATGAAGAGGAAGCCCAAAATTAAAATTCAGTAGGGGAAACTACAAAGATAAGTATTTTTACAGCTAGCAGAAGTATCATACTGTATTTACGAAATTTGAAGTAGTTCTTAAAGAAGAAATATAATTGGTTTAGAAGGGTAGAAAACTACTAACCGTTTTTTTAACATCTGCCTATAACCACTAACATTAATTATCACTTAAGCTTTGAATTTACTTGTAGATGTTTGAATCCCAATTTAGTTTAATTCCTTTTTCACCCCAAGTATTTTATATATGTATATGCTATCTATCAAAGCAAAGCAGTGCTCCTCCCTTTCATTATGAATTATCCTATGATCCTGTAGATGAGGAAATCCTACCCTCAACTGTGATGGTAAATCACTTTTATACTTGCTCAAGATTAGCATGCCTTAGCGAAAGCCCACAGAAAAATTCTGTCTTGATTTATAACATTAGCATATACAGAACCCAGGTTACATAAGTAACTGTAGGAAGATGGAATACAGCAGACAATTTATATTCTAGAACAGCTATCCAGAGTTTCAATTCTTCACTCTTGAAATAAACTTTACTTATATGGATCACAGCCCAAGCAGATCAGACTTCTTAAACATTTAAGACTACTTGGATCCTCTTTGCAGTTCAAGGACACTTTAGATTTTCTTGCTTTTTCTATTAGAAAATTTTAACTCATCTTTGCTGCAAATCTCATACTGCTTTTTATTCCTTCTTCTACTTCTCTGTCAAACAGAGAAAAAGGGCACCATGCAATGGTAAATTCAACAGTTCTATTTTTAAGCAACAGAAAGCACTGCTTTTTTAGTCCTCTGGAGTTTGTGTAATACTACTATAATGAGTATAATTTCCATTACCAGTTCTTTTGTTTGGTTTTTTTTAAACTATAAAAACTATTCAACTGTACTTCAATTTGAGGAGAAATCACTAAATGCTGAAATCTTTTATTTAGTGTGGAAAAATAAATATCTTAATAATATATAACATACATAAAAAGGACTAAAGGAATGCAAATTCCATGATGAATTGTAAACCATAGTACTGCTTTGGAAATCTGAACTGAAGTACACTTAAAAGCTGATTTTTAAATTTAGTAGTGCTAGACTTCAAACTGGCTTCCAAGGCCAAATAAATGCAATTTTAAATATGCACCTTTAAATGGGATTATGATAGAACAGACTCTATTGCCTGACAATAAATTTTCAGAAAGAAACATAACCCTGAGTCAGAGATTCACAGTGCAGAATCTCTCAATGAATATAATTTGCAACAGAAATGTAGACTTGTTCTTCAGCATACTGTCGCTAGAGGGTGTTATTGTCACTTACACATAATACAGATATTAGACTGCTTAGAGCTATATTTAAAGCTATAGATAGGTGCATTATTAAGGGCTATTAAACCACAAATTTATATACTATTCAATATGCATGAAAAATACAGAAGAGTAAGTTTTAATAATATCTTCTTCTAGGAATGGATTTTTTTAAAATAGAGTATTTAATGACTGCTAACATTCATCTAGAGTTTATGTAACATTTCTAGAGTTGGCAGTATAACAACAAACTATAAGTGCAAAAAACACTGCACTTTTCCTGTATAATTTAAAGTGTTGTTTGAGGTATTACTTGAGGTAGCAATCTCAGCATTATGGTTTTGAACAGTTTTTGTCCTTCCTAAGACATTATTATATCTTTTTTCCAGTTAAATACCCTTCCTTCCAGTTGAACACTGCCTTGGGCCAAAATTCTAAAGCAACTTAATTTGTCATTTGTGTTTAGACAGCTATGCTTTTATATTTGCCATCAAGCATGTGGCAGGCATGTGGCAGTATTAGTAATGAGTGTTTAAATTGGCAAAAAAGATGCAAGATGCAAAAAGGACAGATCATATAATCACTTCCTGTTTGCCCTTCTCTGCCTCCCCACAGAAGAGCCTTTTGGTCATCCAAATCACACATGCTTCATTGAAGCAACTGTTCTGATGGCTAGCAAACAGGAAAGACAGGTTAATTGCTCAGTGATACTTGAAAGAGCATCTGTAGAAGATTATAGATAGATCTGCAGATCCCCAAGGGTCAAGGCAGCACAGTGATCAGGTTAGTTTTCTCCTTGCTTTACAACTTCAGTAAGTAACAACTGAAATAGGACAGAAAGTAACTTTTCTAAAAACCCAAACTAACAAAAATGAGCAAACCAACAACTCCCTCCACCCCCAACACTCACAAACAAAAAAGCAAACCCACCAAAATTCCCAAAACACAACACCCACTGCTAAGTCATGCTAGCTGCATACCCAGCATGAAAATGACATGGCATAAGATTTAGAATATATACTGCATGTGAGTAGATATATAATTATTGAACAATGAAATGTTTGGTTAAATGTTGGTTATATGTCCCAAACCAACAAAATCATTACAGAATTAAAAAACCCCAAACTTATCCTTTCTGATTTACAGGATTTCACTGAAATGGTAGCAGAAGCTCTAATATTCACCTAAATTACACTCGTGTTCATAGTTAAAATCATATATAGTGGGACAATCCCACATGAGGGGAACCCTTTTAAAAATCTTTTAAAAGAAGATATAGTCATGCTAAGTTTCTAAAACTTAGAAAACATCCAAAACAAAGAATGAAGCATTTCTAAATAAGATTCAAGTTTGTCTTTTCAGAGTATGAGGAAACATTACAACAGAAGATATGAGCAAGAGAGGTTAGCTTTGTTCATACTTTCAGGTGGAAATAAGATTATGCAAGAGGCACAAAGTTAGAGTCTTTTGAGAAAACAAAATCTCCTTAGAACAAAAAATATCCATGTCACAAACATGAAGGATACTAGTAATTCCATTCCCTTAACCTGTTCCACAGTGTAAAATTGATAAACAAATGTTTGAATGCGCCACAAGTCCTTTTGACATTAGGCTTGTAATTACGATGTTAAAATGTAAAATTGAAATGTTCTAACTTGCTCCTTCTGAAAAAATATGTGTACCTATGCGTTGATGTTTGATAGCAAAGCTGGAGAGGGGGTGAGGGTGAGTGAGTGCACATGTATGTTAATTAACAGCTAAAATATAAAACAACTTCAAAATATAAAAAACTACCCCCAGAAAAACCTCTAGTCACTGAGGAAACTTGAGTTTAAACAGACAGTGCTGAAACATTAATTTGAGTGTTATATACCCAAAACCAAGAAAATTAGTCTAAAGAGTAGGACACTGAGATGAGTCATTTTGTCTGTAACCAAACCAATTAAGACTAGGCCAAAATGGTGAGGGATAGCATTTTTATCCATTATGTATTCATATCAGAAAAAGTGAACTCCTACATTTCTCAAGCAGCTGAGCATCTTGGCTCCTCAGAATTCTCTTAACTTTCCACAGATAGATTTTATTTAGTTCCCTACGTAAAACAGGGAACTAATAATGGGTTTAATTGTGCTAATCAATACTCAAAGTACAAGAAATTTGATCTTTTTCTGTGTGTACATGAGCTGAGCATAAGGAAGATTATCACTGTGCTTATTTGAAGAGAGGGGACAGGGAATTTAGCTATGGGCAAGGCTATCAATATTCTTGCCCCTTCGCTTTTTTTTTTTGTTTCCAAAAAAAATAAATATATATATATATATCAGAGAACTGATAGATTTTTTACAGTAAAAAATACCATACTCCACAAAGATGGCAGTAAAGAATTTAGTTTTTCTTGGTGCTCACAGAAAGCCAGTGGAAAAATGTGGCCCTACAGACACCTCGATTCAAAATTATTATTTACACATGCAAATAAAGCTTGCCTACCAGAACCAGAACTTGCGGAACATTTGCTTCCAAAAAAAAATTCACTTTGAGAAATTTCCCTTTTCTCTAAAGTCAGGAAAATGGGTTCTAGAAAAATTGCTGCTAGTGAATTGCTCTTCTACTAATGTATCCTTCATACCTGTGTGCCTTCATTTGATGATAAACTAGATCCATACCCTTGTAAAATCCTATTTCAAGCACAATCATAAAATGAAACATGTTGGAATTCAGACTACCTTTAGCTGCCAAGAATATTCTTCTGTACTATTTTTCAAGTCTAAGTTTACTACTCAAATGCATAAATATTAGTTGTCCATCCGATGGTAACAGATCTTAATATTTTTCCTTTTCATTACACTGGATGTAATTAAGAATTAAGGAACTCTGAAGTTATGTTTTAGTGATTAGTTAGAAAGTTGTCACAGACTAACACTTCGGTTAATAGTTTGTTTACACAGATAACTGGAAAAGTTCAAACATTTGCTAGCAATTATTACTCATTCATGCAAGTTATTTTCCAGATGTTAATACACTAGCTGAATGCTACAATATTTGAAAAGAATGCTTTCCCCTTTCAAACAGAATAGAAAATAAGAAAAAATATTCTAGTACCCATTAAAAAAGTTGATATAAAGTACATAACAAGCTACACAACTTAAAAGCAAGCAGGCTTTGAAGCAGGCAGAACAGCTCCTGAAGGTGGCCTTTTGTAAAAACAGTTAATTGTTTCACAGAATTAAAATGTATTTTGTCATTTCTAAATAGATATTTCAAGTTTTCTGAAATTAGTTTTAAACCAAATAAAAAGAACTAAGCTCCTGGGGCTATTTCTGCCTGCCTGTGCTGAATAACTCACCACATGTTCAACACTTTCTGGCAGCTATACAGAAAGAGAGTAAAGAAAAAAAAAGAATCAGAATACAGTATTTTGCATCTTCCATGCATGGTAGTCAGAACACTATCTTAAAATAAATATTTCAAAATGAGGTAAATTGTGAAATCAAAAATGCATGCACTTCTCTAGCCAGCATAGCAAGACATGTCATTCAAGGCTTAGGCTAAAAAAGCACAAGCTATAGGAACTCTACTATTTAGAAACTTAAAGAAAAAATTAAGTATAGCACTGTGGTTTTGCTCCTCACCAACAGCTAATCAGTTCAGACAACATTTTCTGAAAAACTGTATTAAATAATATTGAAGCAGCTGAGCACAAAAGATCCAAAGAATATAAAAAGAAGGACATACTTTGTTTCATCCATTACTTCTACTTCTGCAGGAGCTGTGATGGGTGCATTTGAACGGCCTGCAGTTGGATCATCTGTGTTCAGTTCTCCATTTGTTGAGCTTACTACCTGAAATCAGAAGAAAGACCCGAAATTACATTAGTGCCAGACATACATTTGTTAATTCCTAAGGTTCCAATGCAACTTAAAGAACTAGTATTTTTTTTTATTTCCATATTTACTTTTATTCCAGTAACAGTATTTTCTCCAGGTTCTATTCTGGCATCCCTGTGCTCTGGTAACTTTCCTTTCATATCTATTAGTGGAACTAACCTCTACAATGAACTCAAAGTGAGTGGATGAAGCAAAGCAACTCTGTAGATGCCATTTAGTGAATATGAAGGTCTGATTCACTTGTATCTCAAAGGACACTCACCAAAAAAGGGGAAGACTAAGGCTGTCTTTTAGACCTAAGAGTATAGATGGTGTCTGATTTTTAGGACATGAAAACAACTACTGCCAAAAAAATTAATAAAAATTAATCTTCTTTCCTATTAGTTTACCATGAAATTTCTATGTAAATTGTTCAAGTCACCATGAAAGCTGTGGTTCTCTGGGAATATTTATTCGGACTTTAAACCAAGTGGAACCCAATATTCCCTCTCTCAGTTCCTGTCAGCTCTCCTACAGGACAAATGGAGCCATTCCAGAGGCCTCTCCATTATCCACCCCACAGAATACAAAGAGGAAGATGGTTAACTGGCTGTAGACAAGTGTCTACCTGATCAGAGCTGCTGACAGTGCTAATTGACCCATTAAAGAGTTGACTTGGCAACATGGAGAGGTCTACTAGCTATTAAATAGCAGCAACTGCTTGGCAAGCTAACAAGCACAAAAATGTAATTCTGGACAAATAATATAAAAGCTTGCAGAAAACATCTGTAAACAATAAATCAGCTATAGAGACTAAGAGTAGTCTGTAATTCAAGATTATTACGAGTTGTTGCCTGATGGTCAGAGATTAAGGTAGATGAAAGGAGAGGGAAGGAAAATCACTACCATAACATTATTTCCCTCACTCTTCCAAGCTTTCCTCTTATTATAGCAGTTATGCCTCATCTATTTATAACCAGAGCTAAGAGCCTAGCCTATTGAGGTTTGTTTTGTAGCTCCTATTCTAACTAAGTACTGCATCTCAGAAGTTTGCTGCACTCAAAGCATTTTCCATGCCCTTTGCCAACATCAGGCCAAGTTTTCTCCTTTTTCAGATTTCACTAAAATAGGAACCACTGCTAAAAAAACCCTGCAGGCTCATAACAAAATAAAAGATATGTGAGATTGCAGAAATCTAACTACTTAAATTTTAGTCAATATAACTGAAGGAATTATGAGAGACTGGACTTTATTCCTGGAGTGATAAGTAAATCAATGGAGCTTCTACTAGGTGTCTTAAGCTTAGCTTGGTATCATTGGGCATGACAGAAACACTTTACATTCAGTGGCAGAAATAGGTAGGAATTGTACTTTATCAAACCTTAAGATAGTGAGGCAGGCATCCTGAACCAAATATCCTGGGTTACTAGTTACTGGGTTTTAGAGAGTCATAGAATATTCTGAGTTGCCATCATGACATATTTAGTAAGAATAGGGATATAGTATTATCCCGACCACCTCACCAGGTATCTCACTGTGAAAGTCATTTTATTGCTTCTTGTAAAATACCCAGAATGGAAAAGTGCATCAGAAGTATTTGCTAAGACAGGCGCAGTCATAAAAATGTAAGGATAAAAAAAACTTTGCTCAACTTGACCATCAAATTAGTTTGGTTCCAAAGGAAGCACAGAAGCACAGAACGGTTACAGCTGGAAGGGATCACTGGTGGGGTCATGCACACATGGAGCTCCCTGTGCCTAACTATATAAGAAAGCACAACTATAGCCTGCACTAATCCATATACAGCAATGCCATCCAATTAATATGGTAGTCAACCTTGCCTGCAGCCCTAATAATGCAGGATTTCTGTTCCATAATCTAGGCTTAAAAAGAACCTCAGATCCATGCTCAAGATTGAGTAAGAGTGGCTGATGAGAAACAGAAACCTTCAGTTTACTCATACATTAGTAGGGTACATGAAGAAACAGCACAACAGGTATACGGCCCTTTCTGGATGGGAATCAAACGCAGTACAACTCAGCTTTCCTGACTGTTGTAAAGAACAGGTCACAGTCTGCAGAGGCACTTGCAAGAACTCCTGTTCTCTTTTCCTAAGAAGCAAATGAAAAAATGTTTGACTTTTACACAGATATCAAACATACTGGCCAACTGTAGCATCTGTGGGGCATTCATAAGACACTCTCCTTTACACTTCTTTCCCAAGAGCACCTGTTCAATGATATCTATCTTGTTGGACAGCACATTCAAAAAAAGAGATCAAACTTAACTATGTATACATCTTCATCTGATTTAGAAAATATGATAGTAGCTATCTAAAAGTCCTTCCTACATGAGTATATTATGTATGTGCTGTACTAATATAAGCTGACTTCCTCCTTAAAGGAGCCAAAATCACCCTCTGCTGGGGTCAATGCACTACTATCCGGTAACAAAGAACAAAGATTACTGCAGCTTATTTTTCAAACTGACTTCAAACTCAGCCATACACATTCACCAAATACACAAACAAATTCTATGATGTGTCTGTTGCATGACATAGTTTAGATGGGAGGAACATGAAGTTCTTCTTTCTGGAAAGAGTTACAACCACTGAAAGCATAAGTGAACCAAAGCATTTATAGCATAAATCCAAAAATCGGGATCAGTCATGCTTCTCCAGAACCACAAATGCCCTGAATATCACTCAAATCTACTACTGCTGAAAGCAGCTCTAGGAGCTCCTCACTAAGATGAAGAAAATGAAACTATTGAAGACTCATACAAAGGAGTACAAGAGGTATGCAGGACTGCTTCAATTCCAGTCAGTAAGGCTACAGCTATATGAATTTAATTTCACATTACCTCAGTAGAGTACTTTGCAATGTGACCTAGAAGAGCCTTTAATAAGGCAAATCGTTACATTTTTCTCTCCAGCTATGAGACAATCATCTCAAAAATCTTCACAACACAGGCAGAAAGATATGGGAACATAACAGAATTGAGCAGGAATAAGGCACACAGAGGACATCATATGCACTGAAGAAGTGGTACAGCACATTCTGTAGCCAGAATGTACCACCAGTAAGGCACAATGAAAATTCATCACAGTAGATCCACATAAAAAGCTATAACTTTAGAAGACAGAAGCTACACGAAACTAAGTTTGCATTAAGAGAAACTTTTAATTAAATTTCTCTACTTGTGACTCAAGTTGGAATGGATTTCCCTTGATGAAATCAATATCCTGATAAAAAAATGAGAGGCACAATTAATCTCTTAGAAGACTTGCATACAACTATAGTGAAAAAATTAGGATCTTTAAGTCATGGTTTTGCATCTAAAAATTCTGTTACAAAATGTATATGAATACTCTTCTCTGAATAGTAACATAATTACATTTCAAAAAACAAATATTTTAAAACCTTCAAACTAGAAGTACTGCAATATTCAAGATTAACTTAAGCTACTCACATATTTTCAGGTGGGAGAAAAACCACTAAACTGAAAACCTAAAACTACTTTAAGCATTTTTATAACTTCATCCTGATTTAAATTTAGTTCCTTCAAATTTAATCAGTTCTTTAAAGGTTTAATATGAAGAGCACCTATATAAAGAAGCATATGCATCACTGGTTATTTCTTGATACTCTCTATGCCATGAGGTAGAGAAACAAAAAATCCACCCACTATCCATTAATGACACATTCATTGTGAAATAGACTGATTTCTTAGATACATGGTCCTCTGGAAGTTTGACAAAGGCTATTTTATAACAAGACACAGCTAAGCCTAAATACCAAATCACTAAATGGTGACATTAAATCTTCAGTCTCTTCAGTATACTTTGTTCCGGATTAGTACACAAATTGATCTTTTACTCCTATGTTCAAAAATGAGTTAGCCATAAAAAAAATGCAGATTTTCATTACTCTAATCACAACAAGGAATTGCAAAAATTTGGAACAGATATAGAAAAAAATCCTTAATTCCATTAAGAATCTCAGTTACGGAATTCTCCACTCAAAAAATAAAGCCAGTCTACATCTCTGAGGAATTCATTAGTGATACTACACAATTCTTTATTTTACATTCAAAAAGTTCTCAGTAAAGACAAAAGAATAAAATTTATCACAATACCTTTTTAGTTCATAAAAGCTTAGCAAAATTGATTTGTTTCATCTAACACTTTACTATCTTAACTTCTTGAAGGAGAGGAATCTGGCAACTGAAAACTACTTACATCAAATATAAAAATCTTTCAAGCAGTTCCTAAGTACTTTACTGGGAACTCTTTAACCCAATCTTTTCATCTAATCTTCTTTTAAAGAATTTCCCAATGGGAAAAAAGAAAGAGAAAAGATAAGAGGAAGATAAGTTGGTAAGTGATGGAAAAAAAATTAATCGAACAGATTAATACAATCTGTATGAGTGCACAAGCAGATTGCAGCTCATGCTGCGAAAGAAATAATTCAGTGTTGAGCCAATGACATTTTGAGAAGTGAGACAAACTTATGAAAACAAAGGCACAAAAGTTGTTGAACAAGTTACTGAGAGGTATGAGTTGATCATTAATAGTCTGCATGAACTAGAAAAATGGACTGAGGTAAGTGGAAAAAGGGATGTCTTCCCTTTACAACTCAATTTCCTAGTACTATTTGAACTTTAATTGATTCTACAAAGTAAAATTAGACATGTCTAAGCACATAAGAATGTTTTGAACACAAGCCTAGGGTTGAGAAAAATTAAATTAGTACAAAAATAAGAACAGTATCTGTTAATGAACAAAGCAGTTTGAACCTCAGTGGCTGTCACTTGAACTTATCACTAAGAGCATACAAATGTATGCTAACAAACATATACACCAACACTCAGTTCCCTCAACGTTAATATGTCACAGAAAAGAATCACTAGCACATTTTAATAATCACCTAAAAAAGAACCCAACAGATGACATCAGCAGTAGTATTACAGATGACTAATAGCACTGACCTAAAAACATTCCACTGTCACTTTGAAATAATCTGACAGATTTTCGTATCTTGCAGAAAAATTAGTAAAGCTGATCTCAAAGATGAGCAATGGCTCACTAACATCACAGAAAAAAATAAATACACTTTAATTTCAAACCTCAGACTCAAATTTCCATTTGAACAATTTTCTGTGGGACTTCTAGTATTTGTCTCCTTGAAAGCAATTAGGAATCCTACTAAAGTAGCTAGCTAATGAACCAACTTAACAAATAGCATGATTCAGTTAGTATCCCTGCAACAAAGAGGCATTTGATATAACAGCCAGGGGCTATGTCACAGCATAACTGGAGATACTATGTGATTTTAGAAGTGCCCTTATTAAGGAAGCATGACCACTCCACAACAAAAATCAAACCAATATGAAAACATCCTGCTGCAAGACATAGACCATGGCTGCAGTTTTGCACTGTGCTTTTATTCACGTGGCAATTGCTTAGCCTCAGCAGATCTAAATGATCTGAACTCAGACAGACTGCCTGTATGTATCCTGTGAGGAAAAAAGGATAGAAACAACACTGAATTAACAGTAAGGAATACTAGTGTTACTTGTGTTGTTTCCTAGAAAATACTGTCCCCTCTCCCAAAGGGTAATTAGGATATTTAACAATGGAAGTAAATTTCTTGTAATTGTTACGTTTTACCTTACAAACAATAAAAGGTTTCTGAAGTGCCGCAAATGCCAACAGAATCATACGATGACACTTTGAAAGTTCTACTAACTGTAATTTAACTAATTCAATGTGTATTTTTCTAACCTAAAATATGGGAAAAGAAAGCTTTTCTAAACATTTGTTAATGGGAAGAACAAAATTTAAATTTTTATTTACACACCATAATAATTATCACCTACTAGATTTTGTTACATTACCCACGACAGCTGAAGCAACAAAATTTAGAGAATGTTATTACACTGACAGGACTGCAGCCTTGTTTTCTGTACCCTGAACTTTTTATTATTTCTTCAGGCCATGACAATCTTTTTCCAAACCAAAAATTTCAGAAGAAACATACATAACAAATGGTCATAATCAAAAATGCAGCAAACAATTTCCACACACAACCCCTACCCAGATAAGACTTCATTTCACAAAGCTAAATCATTTTCATTTTGGACTCAAAGCTAAAAATCTCATATAGACCTCACAGTTGGCATTTTGAGTCTTTCAGTATTAATTCCTCACACATTACTCCAACTATTTCACACCTAAATATATTCAAAGAACGAGACACCAAAAATTTCAAAAATTAATTTTAAAAATTGAAAACAAACCAGGAAAAGAGTTCCTTGGAGATGAAATAAACTAATAATATAGGAAAAACTTTTGGTTTCTACAAATTTTTTTCACTGAGATGTGTGAGGTGCTGCCCTGGGAACATTTTTCTAGTCAATTACTATTTGAATAATGGAGTGAAATTTAAGCAAACATCATCAAGTAGCATTTTAATTTGATGTTTACTTAAGGAACAAAAAACATGGCTTGAACAACACAATTCAGTGAATAGTGGGTTTCAGTTGCTAATACAGTTTACACATTTGAAGTCTAAACTTTAGTTGCTTTCACTGAGCTAAGTATATATTCTGTAAAAAAGACAGGTTGACTGTTTTATCTTTGACTTTTACTAAGAAACTTGCAAGAAATATTCCATCTACAAAAAGTTCCATAGTTTCAGCACCTGTCTTCAATTTGGCAACCAAACTGTGAAATAATAAATAATAGCAGCATTCTGAACATTACTGATAAGCAATCTTAATATGAAAATATGAATTACGTGATACATTACAGGAAAGTAGTATTATGTAGTGCAAAACAACTGATTTAGGTCATGCAAAGAAGTAGAAAATACCTGTACAGAGCCACCATGTCTGTCAGATGCCAGGTGAGCCCTCAAATGATGTGGATTGGTTTGCTGTGAGTCCCAAGCTGCCCTATGGTCTGTTGACTATCATTTTTGAATGTATTCGGATTTATGCAAAAGAAGAAAAAAAAATTAAAACAAACAATTTGTGCATTAACTGTCATATTTTTTAAAAGTACACATTCAATCCCTATATAGATTGCACTTCAACATTATCAACATACACATGCCTTCATAAAAATTTTCACACTGAGCTAAAGTAGCTAAACCTCAAAATTCTTAGTAAGAAAAAGCACACTAAAACAATGTTCCAATTTTGCTTAGGTAAACTGACACAGCTCTGAATTCCTAACATTGTTACCACCTAAGTCATTAGCCTGGTTTAAAAAAAAAAGTGAAAATGTTATACATACATGTCAGAACAGAAAGAGAGAAAAGAGTGTATGGAGGAGAAACAGCAAACAAAGAAGTGTGAGTAGAGAGGAAGTTCATTACTGATTCACTACACTATATCATAGCTTCAAACAAGCAAGCTTTTAGGAGATATTTATGTATCTGTACATATGTAGACTTGACCAAAGATCTACTTAAAGGGAAAATAAAGAAAACCTAGGTTCAATTTTATTTTTAAGTTCTAATAAAAAAAAAATAGCACAAATCGTTAGACAAAAGACATAGTAATGCTGATAATCTTACATGAGCAGTTTACCTGATTTTTGGATTGTTGCATTCTGTCTCTGTGCTGATATGCTTCTCTGTTTGAAGACATTGCAGAGTCTGAATGAATTGAACCCACTGGAGTAGGCTACAAATATAAATAATATGTAGCAACTGGTAAAAAAAGTAAATTTCTAAGTCTCATCAAAAGTTATTGGTTTGTAATAGAAAGTACTATTTAAATCAGACAGTTTCAAATAACACAAAATTATCAGATTAAAGCAGAAGCTTCACTAGATAGTTACTAATACCAACAAGAAGAAAAGCAAACCATGACTTACAGGATGTATTGAAGTAGCAATTCTAAGTACTATCATACATTAATTTTCTGAAAGACTTTAGGCTGATACTTTCTGCAGTTAGCAGTTATGACATTCTGATGAAACCTGATCAAAAGCTTAAAGCAATTTTTAATGCTAAACACTGAAAAATACATTTTGCAATAAAACAAATGCCACCATTCTTTCAGAATCATACAGAAGAGTGAACTGCATAATCTGAAACTGGTCAAATATATGCATATTAGCCTTCCCTTCCCTAATAATAATAAAAAGAATAACAATAATAAAAAGAAGTGAAAAAAATTTGAGAAGCTGAAGAAAACCCCATCCTCTACAATTTCTTAAATTATAGAAACAGAAACTGAAACCTTAGAGGCACCACAATGAAATATTCAATGAAGTATGCAATATTTTATCATAGTAAACTGATAAATATCTAGAGTATACCTCATATGCAGATGTATAGCTCTGCATTTTAAAAATACTGGGAACAAAAAAAAATTCATGCAGTAATGACAATTACTTGCAAGATTTTAAGCTCCTTCAAAAAAACAATCTGAATTTCTACCACCTCATTTTGGATTAAGCAGAGATGCACTTTCATTCTCTTTCCAAATGTGCTCTTGTTATCAATATGAACCACTCAAGCTAAAAGATAATGTCAGAACATACATCTGCAGATGGGCTTGTAATAGCAGCTCTTCACAGCTCTATTAGCAGCCTTGAGAAGCACGTCTTAGGAAATTCAAAACAGATCACAGTGAAACCCACTGTATTACTGACAGCCAAACTGTACTCACCAACTGTTTACCAATCCAGTCGTATTCATAATCAAACATATAGCCTTTCCGATCAAGTAAGTCTGTGAAGAGCTTTCTTAAGTAGTCGTAGTCTGGCTTTTCAAAAAAATCTAACCTTCTTACATAACGTAGGTAAGTAGCCATTTCCTCTAGATAAATAAGAAATATATACATATGCCCTTATCTGTTTTAACGGAACTCAAAAAAACCCCACCACCTTACTTAATTTTAAAACAACTTGTACCTCTCACCATAAAACCTGAACAGTTGTTCACCATGAATTACCAGAAAGAAAAGTTACTTAATAATGCTTTTTGAAATGCTACAATATCCTGAGATATACTACCATATTCCAAGCATATCCTAGCAAGTAATACCCCATTAATTTTTCCTTCATTTTACCTGTTGAGATCTTCTGTTCAGTGTTCTAATTCTAATGCACGGTGTGCACTAGAGAGAAATGCCTCTATTTTCTTCTTTCTTTCCAACCAATTTTACAGAGACAAGACTAAGAAAAAGTAAAGAAAGGAGTATACAACATAAAGCATCTGTTTTGTGTCCCCAAGGCCTACTGTGGACAGGACTTCCTTTCATTAGTAATGAGCTACTCTCAGCAAATCCACTTTGCCTATCAATGATATTTTGATTATCTTTCAAGGTGTTTGTTCATATTTTGGAAAAATCATGTCCACGTCATACATGTCTCCTGTTCCAAGCACTTTATTACAACATTTAAAAAACGTCCTATTTCCTTCTGTCCAATTTTCCAACATCTCATTGATTCTCCTTGTACTTCTAGAGTCCTAGAAGTGACACCTGAAACTTGCAAGTTATTTTAAACGCAGCTTGTTTTTAATAGAGGTATACCAGATTTCAGCTGAAAAGGCCTGCAAAATTTTCAGTGTGAAGATACATGTGCAGACTAGTTAATCACTGTAAGCACACATACAGTATTTTTTTAATGTTTCCTTTGGAAGAATCTGTATTTGGAAAAAACCAGCATTACCTTACTGCTGCTTCAAAGGATAATTCTTCTGTCTGGGCCCAGTATTGTTTTACTTATCCATCAATGATTCAGACAAAGGGGCAGCAATTTCACTGACAACACGAAGCTGGGAGGAGCGGCCGAGAGCCCAGAGGGCTGTGCAGCCCTTCAGAAGGACCTCAGCAGCCTGGAGAGACGGGCACTGAGGAACCTTCTGAAATTCAGCCAAGGCAGTGCAGGGTCCTGCACCTGGGAAAAATAATTCAGTGCAGCAGCACAGGCTGGAGGCTGACCTGCTGGAAAGCAGCTCTGAGGAGAAAAACCAGGGAGTCTTGGAGGACAACAAGCTCTTCAGAGGCAGCAGTGTGCCCTGGGGGCCAAGAAGACTGATGGAATCCTGGGGCTCATTATGAAGAGTAGGTCAAGGGAGGTGATCCTGTCCCTCTACTCAGTGGCTGTGTTCAGTTGAGTTCCTCACTACAAGAGAGACATGGAGCTCCTGGACTGGGTCCAGCAAAGGGCTACTAAATTGATCAAGGGACTGGAGCATCTATCATATGAGGAAAGGCTGAGGGAGCTGGGCCTGCTCAGCCTTGAAAAGAGGCAACTGAGAGGGGACCTGATTAATATATATGAATACCTAAGGGGTGGTTGTCAATAGGATGAATTCAGTGGTGTCCAGCAATAGCGGAAGAGGCAATGGGCAGACACTGATGCACAGGAAGTGCCACCCAAACACAAGGAAGAACTCCTTTACTGTGCAGGTGACTGAGTACTGGAACAGGTAACCCAGAGAGGTTCTGGAATCTCCTTCACTGTAGATATTCAAGAATAGTCTGGACACAATCCTATGCCATGTGCTCTGGGATGGCCCTGTTTGAGCAGGGAGATTGGACCATATAACCTGCTGTGGTCCCTTCCAACTTGACCCATCCTAAGATACTGTGATCTATTACACATACTGTAATTTTAAACCCCTGCAATTACCTATGCCAGTTTCGTTTTATAAATCAAGATACAGTATTTTTATTAACAGCAGACATTACCTGGGAAGTTTTCACACAATACTTCTATAGGAGTTGCTCGTTTAGTGTCTCCAATTTTCTGGTAACGTTCCTTTAATGTATCCGCCTATGACAGAAGAACAAACAAGCTTCTGAAGTTATACGGCTTACAGACACACATTCAAAAAAATCCCAAACACATCAATAAAAGCTAATGATCTGAAAACAGGACAGAGGCAGATATCAAAACCCAATACCTTTAAACCTTGCCATGGAAGACTTCCTCTGAGAAAATACATAAACATATGACCCAATGCTTCCAAATCATCTCTTCTACTTTGCTCTGAAACAAAATGTAAATATTATTAGAAACTTCCATCTGTGTAATTTTACATTATATTTAGAAGACCAGCTCTAAATTAGATAAAAATAATTATTAGGTATAAAGTACTTGAAACCAAACTGAGCATGTGGGGGCATTCTTGTGTACTACAGACTGCCCTAAAAACACAGCTAAACCCAGAAAAAAAGCAGATGCAGACTGCAGGTAATATTCATCTCAACAACACTAAGAAAATTACCTTGCTGAAAGAAGTCATTCTCAAAAATGCAGAAGGCTTTTTTTTTTTTTTTTTGAGCTACTGGAAAAACTTCAGGATTTAGTAAACTTTAGGATTTAATAAAATGTTAGGACCAAATGTTCATTGTTCTTGCAGTAAGAAGTTAATTAAAATTGATCCAGTGTAGATTTATTTGTGTATTTGTGGATGGTTTAGATTACAAAGGAGTTCTGGCCCCTGCAAAACTGATTCTTAATCTAGAACGTATAACAGCTCTGACAAGAGAGCACGTGTACTAAAGATAAGAATGAGGTTCTCCTAGTTTTGTTTGAGGATAAGTACTTGTTTAAAGAAATTGGCTTCATTTGGCCTTTCTATTCATATTAAGAGCAGACTTGTTTCATTCCCAGAAGAGTTTCAAGTATTCATTGTACAATACCTAACTTCTGCCTCGGCAATAATTAAGCACTATCATGAAAAGACCAATACAATCAAGGATATGGGTAGTTCCCCAGAGAGCATTACAGATGGCTAGATTATAGTAAATTATGACTCCATGTGATTATGCTTTGTGTAGCCAAATAACACACTGTTCTTCTGAATTTAGGGAAATCCCAAAATTATTACCAATTTACATATCCAGCAAACAGAAAATTGCAGAACTTTTACAGATGCAGATCTTTGTCTTCATTAACTTACCAGTCAGAATCTACACTCTCTGTAATCTCACTTTCCCCTCCTGAAAATGAAGTGAACTGAAGAAGAAGCAGGGTAATTTTATCCCTAAAAGAAATTATCTTATTGAAAGGCAGGGCACCAGCAACATGCTAGTAAGGGCTGCAGAGAATTTGTATTTCCTTTAAATAGCTCTCTGAATAAAGCCACATTACTCTTCATACAGACAAAATACCTTCTATTCCATATACAAACTCCCAGCTTGGCATAAAGCTACCAGAAATCATTGATCAAATGTCTCTTCTGAAACAAAAGATTATTGACTACAGGATGTTCAGTAACTATGCATTTCCTATATACACCTTAAAAGAGTGGGCTTTGGTGATTTTGAGCAAATTTTGATTACACATTTAAAGTCCTTCTAGTAGCTATGCATTTGTTATGATAGTTATAAATACTATGGATCCTAAAATACACTTTTTATTCCAGGACAACATCCTTCCTTACTCATACGCACTAACAGATAAAGTTACAGGTCAATAGAGACATACTCAAAATAACTTATAATTTGAACCTGACAGCCTCCCTCTTTACTGAAAACATTTTTTCACAAGGGTCAGCTGTCAGACCATTCAAGCAGCTCAGGAAATTATCTACAGACTAAAAATACCACCCTAAAAAACTGTCTTATTACCACTATTTTCAGAGCTGAGCCTATAACTGTATCCTATATACCACTGTCTGTGTAAACAAAGATCTTGAGGACCTTCAGTGCTTTGTATGACTCATTGCATGAATTAAAAAACTATACTACATATCACAATCAACAATTAAAAAATTGTTGGAATGGAACAATTTAGCCTCTTTAGGAAGGAGAGGCAAGGGAGACCAGGAGGCAGTGTTACCCTCCATGGGAATAACCAGCTGACTGTACATAGTTTTGTCTGGGGAATGGATGAGGAGCTGACTGAGAGCTACTGGGGAATGATTAATGGGAGAGCAGGTTTCGGGCCCCCAGTCAGGAAGACTGAGCAGCTGAGTCCTCATGGCGGTGCATCCCTCCCTCACGTCTTCAAGGCCACACTGTTATTTAAAAAAAAGCTTATTAGGTCTCAGCTTGACAAACAGCATCTGGGCTCAGCTTTTTTTGCGTTAATCAGAAACCCTTTGCTCCCATGAGTCCCTGCTGTCTAACAAGCTCATGTTTTCTTTATGAAAAGCCTTGAAAACTATTTTTCTTGCTTGTGTAACATCCCTGTTCTCACACTTTCAACTGTGTGCCAACCCACACTGTGGCCAGGATGGAACATTATTATGCCTAAAGCCCATTCTCTTGTGACCCTATAAAACAGTGGTCTAAAATGAGAACCTTTGAGTTCTTCTGGACTACAGCAAGCTGAGACCAGCAACCTCTCTCAGAGCCCACAAACTCCCAAGTCTGCTGTATTCAGATGACTGCCGAACAAAAATGAATTATAGGCCAATACCCCTGCTCCTCAAGGCTCAACTCTTTGCACACTGGAGAGACGCAAAAGCACCCAGAGTGAGTATTGCACTGCCTTTGAGGGGACATTTTTGACAGGTACTTTGCACTGACTCTGCCTATGTGCATAAACATTTTGGGCGAAATGCTGCTCTCTTAGATGTTCAAGTATCTTGTATATCAAAGTTAGGCATGTAAGTAAGTTTAGGTTATAAGATAGGTTAAATGCTGTTAAGGGTTAATTCCTATGATGAATTGTTAAGTTTACGCTTAAGTAAAGGTGTAAGTTAAGGTTAAATACTTTTGAGTGCTGTTAAGCTTTTAGGCTGCCTTCTTTTTTATGCTTGCCCTCACTGTCCTTTTGTGACTTCTCACATGCACCTAAACACAAACACAGCCCTAGACAGTTCGCAATTCATTTCTGTTTTGATTGACTGGATTTTAGTAGGGGTTTGGGTTTTTTCTTTTCCCTTGGTATAACTGACTAGTAAGTATCGGAGTGAATCTTGCAAAGAACTTTATCTTTGCTTAATATTAAATCAAGTTTTTACTGATACCCTTGCTGATGATTTTTTAAGTGATCTCAAACACTCATTCCTAACAGTTGGCTTCCAATATACAGGAACCATCTCATGCTCACAAGCCCTGGTCCTCACAGGGGAACACTGATATCTCCTGGAGTGACAAGACAGCAAGGCATCAGCAATCCAGTAAGTTATTCTTGACAATAGCTTCCTTCTCCAAGTGACAGAGAACGGAAAAAGGAGATGCACCATGCTGGAGCTTGTTCTCACCAACAACGAGAGGCTGGTGGGAAAGGAGAAGCTCAAGGCAGCCTTGGTTGCTGAGATCATGAAATGCTGGAGTTAGAGATCCTAAAGGTAGTGAGAAGGGAGCAAAGCAAACCAAGTACCCTGAATTTCAGCAGATGCAGCTTGGCCTCTTCAGCGATCTGCTTGGCAGAGTGCCATGAGATAAAGCTCTGCAGGGAAGCAAGATCCTGAGAAAGCTAGCTAATATTCAAGCATGAATTCCTCCAAGCCCAGAAACAGTACCTTCCAACAAAGTCAAGCAAAAACCACCACGAGGCCTGCTTGGATGAGCAGTGAGCTCCTGGATGAATCCAAAGGAAAAAAAGGAAGCATATAGAGAGGGGAAGCAAGGACAGGTAATCTAGGAGGTATACAGAGAAATTGTCCGAGCAGCTTAAGAAAGCTAAAGCCTTGATAGGATTAAATGTGGCCAGGGATGTCAAGGGCAACAAGAAGAGATTCTGTAAGATGGTGACAAAAGGAAAACTAGGAAAAATGCATGACCTCTCCAGAAGGAAACAGGAGACCTGGGATATGGAGAAAGCTGAGGCAAAAAATTACTCATGTTGTGCCACAGGAAAGTTTAGATTGGATACCAGGGAACATTAAATTACTTTTTTGCCTCCATCTTCCCCGGTATTTATTCCAGTCACATTACTCATGTCACAGGAAGAAAAGGGCAGGGACTAGCAGAATGAAGAACACTGTAGATCAAGTTGGAGCCCATCTAAGGAACCTGAAGGTACACAAGTCCATGGGACCTGCTGAAGCACATCTATGAGTCTTTTGGAAGTCTCAGGCAAAGACACTACCCATTACATCCACCACATCTGAGAAGTCATTACAGCCCAGTAAAGATTCCACAGACTAAAAAGACGAGAAAGATAACCCCTATTATTACAAATGGAAGAAAAGGAAGGCATGAGGAACTATAGTCCTGTCAGTCTCACCTCAGGGCCCAGCAAGATCACACCATAGATCCTTGTGGGAACTATACTGAGGGACATGGAAAATAAGGAGGTAACTGATGATGGTCAACATGGCTTCAGTAGGGGCAAATCATGCCTGACAAATTTGGTGGCCTTCAACACAACTACATGGTGGTGCATGGAAGAGCAGCCAACATCATCTACGTGGATTTATGCTAAGCATTAGACACTGTAACACAGGATATCCTTGTCTCTGAACTGGAGAGACATTGATCGGACAGACAACACAAGTGGACAAGGAATTGGCTGAGTGGTCACACTGTAAATCGTGGTCAAGAACTCCCTTCCAAGTGGACACTAGCTCCTTGGGGGCTGTACCTTCGCTGGTGTCATGGACAGTGGGATCAAGAGCACCCTCAGCAAGTCTGCCAATGACATCTGGCCATGCGGTGCTGTCAACAGCACCTTCTCCTTGAGGGAAGGGATGCCACAGCGGGACCTGGACAGGCCTGGGAGGTGGGCCTGTGCAAACATGACTACGAGAAGTGCACCTAAATTAAGGCAATCCAAGCACAAATACAGGCTGGGCAGAGAATGGAGAGCAGCCCTGAGAAGGATTTCCACATGCGGGCAGATGAGAGGTGGGACACGACCCCACAAAGTGCAGTCACAGCCCAGAAAGCCAAACGTGACCTGGGCTGCATCCAGAACAGCGTGGCCAGTAGAGCGAGGGAGGGGATTCTGCCCCTCTGCTCTGCTCTGCTCTGGTGACACCCCACCTGTAGCGCAGCATCCAGCTCTGGGGTCCCCAAGATCCAAAGGACATGGACCTGATCAAGCAAGTCTATGAAGACATTCAGGCAGTGTCCCTCCCATGAAGGCAGTCTGAGAGTTGCTGCTGTTCAGCCTGGAGAAAAAAGGGCTTCAGGAAGACATTACAGCATCTTCCAGTACCAAAAGGGAGCCCTGCAAGAAAGCTATGCAGGGACTTTTTACAAGGACATGTAGTGACAGGACAAGGACTAGTGGTGTAATACTGAAAGACAGTAAGTTTAGACTAAATATTCAGGAGAAACTCCTCAGTGTGAGAGTGGTAAGACACTTAAACACCTTGCCCAGAGAAGCTGTGGATGTCTCATCCCTGGAACTGTCCAAGGCAAATCTGCATGAGGCTTTGAGAAACCGGGCGTTCCAGCCTATGGCAACAGGGTCAGAACTGATGATCTTTAAGGTTTTTTCCAACCCAAACCATTCTATGATTAAACAAATTACCATTAGACAAAAATAAACACATCCTGTGTAAATATCAGACATGTAATCAAAATTCAGTTTGCTCTTCACGTAATTACCATTTCTACATTTTGGCTTGTTTTTCTTGAAAGGTTTAGGGGCAATCTTCTTATTTAAGGAGGAGTAAAAAATTTATTTGATTTTAAAAGTGGTTGTGCCACTGCTGGAAATATAATAATCAGAAGTCTATCCTGCTAGTGGAGATGAGAGCCCAGTGTCAAAAAGGTATCAGTCACATTAAGCTGACATCACCATTTATGCCTGAAAAATATAGAGGATGCTTCTTTTATCTGAAGAATCTGATTTCCAAAAGTTAGATTAAGAAAGCTAAAACCCTACGCTTGAGGCGCTGGAGTATTCCCACTAAAGAGCAACAAAGCTGGTGAAGGGTCTGGAGCCCAGATCCTATGAGGAGGAGCTGATGGAGTGAGTGTGTTCAGAAAAAGAGGTTCAGGGGAGAGCTTATCACTCTCTACAACTCCCTGAATAGAAGAGTGTAACCACATGAGGGTTGTCCTCTTCTCCCAAGGAACAAAGAATAGGAGAAGAGGAAAAAGCCTCATGTTTGCCATAGGAAAGTTTAGATTGGATATTGGGAAAATTTGCTTCACCAAAAGGGTTCTCAAACATTGGAACAGGCTGCCCAGGGAAGTGACTGAGTCACCATTTCCAGAGGTATCTTAAAAGCCTTGTAGACGTGGCACTTAGGACATGGTTTAGTGCTGGATTTGGCAGTGCTGGGTTAACAGCTGGGCTTGATGACTTTAAGGATATTTTCTAACCTAAGTGATTCCACTGCTCTGCTTTATTGATAAAGCACCTTATTTCTGTCTGAGAAGTGTGAATGGTTTCTCATTTGCTATATTAACAGTTATGCTTATAGTTAAACTGTAAGTATTGTGCAACATCTTTATGATCGATTCAAAGAATAACCTAATTAGAGATTACCATGCAGTGATAAGCAACTGGCTTACACAAATTCAAGAGGGTCTAACTGACTGATTTCACTAGAAAATCTTTCTATAGCTGTAATAAACAAAGATCTGAGTTCTCATACCTTCTCAAGGTGAATTTATTCATTCAATAATAACAATTTTATATTTATATACATCCTGTAATTTCTTTAACTTGCTGGCATAACCTTAATGACTCTGACAATGCCTTATTAACAGTGCAAGAACTAAAAAAAAAAATAATCGAGAAATCAGCATTATCTCTAAGCTATTTTATTACTTTATGGTGCATTTCAAAGAGATCAGAAAAGCATGGAAGCATTGAAAATCCATGCTATTGCAACCTATTGACTTTCGTGTAATTAATAAACATTTCTATTTCCTGGACACTTCACCCTGCCATGGTATACTTATAATGTGAAGGTATTATGCTACAAAAAGATACATCTCATCTTGCTTTTAAGGAAAGCTAACAAAGAGGACAATTCCCAAGACATGATCAAGATGATTCGAGATCCAAAAAAGATTATTCCCATAAAGAGTATTTCCATAAGGCTGAACTATATTTTGCACAATACACAAGATTTGGAGTTCTTAATGACTATAGACTGACACAAACTGTAACTTGATAGCAAGATGGTTTATGACAAATCACAGCTGTTTCTGTACCTAAAAAGTATACATACCTTTTCCTAAATGTGTATTTATACTCATGTATCTAGCTGTTCCTGTAAGGCTCTTGTGTTCTCGATATGGTATGTGCTTCTTTGTTTCTGGATCTACGTACTCCTTTGCTAAACCAAAGTCTATAATGTGAATAATTTGCTGGGTTTTGTTTCCAGGTCGTCCTATTAAGAAGTTCTCAGGTTTTACATCTCTGTATATTAAGTTCTTTGAATGGACATATTCCATACGAGAAATCTTCAAAAGAAGAAAAAAAAATAGACAAGGAAGTTTAGTTTAAGCCTCAGGTTGCCACATTAATATGTGTTAGAAGCTAAATATCTCATATTGGCTTTATACATAGAAGAAATCACCCCTCCTAATATCTTAAGATAAAAGCAATATTGTTCTTAATGAAGTATCTCCCAGTTAAAGCCAATGAAAATTGCACACTTTTCCAAAGCAGGTACACCTATTGGAAACTTTCACACTGGACGTTAGTCATGAATTTTACAAACAACACAAGTTTTTGTCTCTCAAAACAGCTGCCACAAGTATGTCTTGTGTACATTAAAAGTAACAGCAGAAATTATGTCATCAAGCAGTAAGCAGCAAAGTTTGATGTAGATCTATTACATATTAAAGATATAACTGAGAGAAGCACTGAGAGTTCATCACTATGCATAAAAAGTTTATTCTAGCTGGACTGCTTTCTATCAAAATTTCCACATTCAGAAAGAACAGGATGTTTTAAATAAAGCTGATCTTTGGACTTGTGAGGACTTGAGCATTTAAAAAAAAGAACTTGGTCATTTTGGTTATAAATAAGTTCAACATGTCTGTACGTCTGTAGTTGGAGTCTGTTATACAACTACAATCATGTTTTAAACAGCCATTTTTAACCCTACAGGTAAAAATACCACTATTTAGGGAGGTTGAAATCTGGTCAATATGCACAGTCTTAACTGTCTTTCCTTCTACTTCCACCCACCCTCAAGTCAGAACCAAATAAGGAAATCTTCAAAAAAGAGAATAATTCTTCATCGAGTAACTGCTATAATTTCTGGAAGGATTTGGGGAATTTTTCATTTGTTTGTTCACTTTCTTATAAGAATGCCCAGGAAAAAAATACTTATGCTATTTAGGAGTCTTATAATACAACTGCTTGTGTGGGCTAAAATTACTTTTATTTCTTTGAGGTTTTCTTTTTTGAAAGAATATGTCAAAATTAATGATTTTAGATTGTGATGAGAACTCAGAAGACAGCAGTAATTACACTCATGAACTGACTTGAAAAACTGGGAAAAGTAAATGAAAGTAATGTAAGAGTATTCCTGTTTAAACTGTATGACAAGCATTTTAAATATCACCAACACCAATTTAAAGCAGAAGTGCAAATCTCCTAAGTGAAGTAAGCATTTAATCCATTGACGACTGATTTAGTTATTCTAGTGAACACTCAAATTAACATCTATTCTACTTACCAACTGTATGGCTATCATAAGAACGGTTTTAAGAGAAAATGTCCTACCACACAAGTCAAATAAATCTTCCAGACTAGGTCCAAGTAGTTCTAGCACCATAGCATTATATTTGCCACATGGGCCAAAATAATAAACCTGAGGTATTCCATCTGTAAAATGAAAAAGAAAGTAATGATAAGGGGTTAAAAAAGATTAAGGTACATAGCAGTACAATTCCTACCCAATTTCAAGTTGATCGTGAGTTAAAAAATACATTTTTCACATAGAAACAAAAATAAACCTCATAAAAACTACAGGTAAAAGACACAACAGGAATACTGAAGATAGTCACAAAAAATTTTAATGAAAATGGTACTATTACATATTTGACTTGTGAAAGATATCAAGATTTTTATAAAAAATTAAAATTAGAACCACTCTATTAAGTTTTGAAACCATAAATTGAAGCAGGGTTTTTGAAATGCTATGAAGGCTTAAATAAGCTCTCGTACAAAAAAATATACTTAAATTAGACTTTTTAAATTAAGGCTATTCCTACCTTTAGCAATAAAACCACCTTATTATCTAGAGAAATTTCACCTTTATTCTCTGTAGGTCAAATGTAACCCTAAGTGTTTTCTGAAGCACATAAAGCCTTCAATTTTTCATACCTTACTACAGAAACACTTACACTGGGGGGACAAATTTGTAATTGTATTCGCTACAGCTTTGGGTAAAAAAATACATTAAAAATACAGTTTTAGCAAAATTAACATCAAATCAAAGCACTGTTTTTAAGAGGTTTTTCACGAATCTCTTTTCCTACAAGTCAGAATATTTAAAGAAAAACCCCTAAAAATTCAACTGTTCCATTTTCAGAAGACTCGAGCTACAATTTGGTTTTCAGTGTGTATCATCACGCCCACCTCTACACTAATATAAAATACATGATTGTAACCACTTCAGAAAGACATCACAGGAGCAGCTTATTGCTACTAATAAAGAAGCACTGATCATATTCCATCCTGTATCAGAATAAGGTATGAGATAGTGTTCTTCAATTTAAAAATATCATCCTGAATTGTCAAAAAGATACTTCAAACACTTGATCCTCTGATTAGATGAGAATTGCAAAATGTCCCAAAACTGTATTTAACATGTAATAACTTCTGCAGTGCATACAGAGCATCCTGTCTAAAATTACCCATGTTGATAAAATAATCTGATATTAACAGTTCAAAGTAGTAGAAGTTAAAGGCTTTGGTTCTTAATCAAAGCACTCAGTACTTTTGCTTAAAAGCAATAAATAGGTATCATTCTGCTACTTACATTCTTTCTCCATGTCTCTAAATCTCCAGAAGTCAGAAAGTAACTTTCTACTAATAAAAACTTACATGAGACTTTTTCTCCCACTACAGACAGATAACGTAAGCTCTCTTAGAGACACCTTTAAGAGATACTGGTTAAGTTAAAAACAAAGAAACTCTGATTTCTAGAAATTTAAGAAAACCCTATTTTGTTGACAAGATATTCCGCTACTAATCACCTACTAAGATGATGCATTTTATTTCTATTTTGAATTACTCTAGTTCAAACCACTGAAGAACAAATAAAGGAAATACACTGAGCTTTTAAGATGCATCCCAGTTGTCGTCTTGTGAATTTAAAGAAGCCACTGGTCTTCAGTTTCTTGATTAACAATTCATTTGATTACCATTCAATCCTTTCTAGTACCTTGACAGACCTTCTCCCCATTCTTAAAAATCCTTTTGAGAAAGTAGTACCCCTCCCCAGTTATAAGCAGAATTCAATGCTTGTCACACAAATATCACTAAAAGTTACATATAACATCGTTGTCTTCCCTCAAAAAGCAAATCTACTTGTGGCCAAAAAAGCAGATACATGTACTCTCCCTAAGCTACTTTAACATTTAAACATCTTTCCTTTCTAGGTTTAAAACTCTGAAAAATAGAATCCTTTTCTTAAGATACGAGTCATATTTCCCTATCCCTAGATATTTATACTTGTTGACAAGTAAAACACTTTTATGGAATGGGCTCAATTGGCTAAAGCTTTTCACTGGAATGGGCTCAATTGACTAAAGCAATCTACAATACTTAGGTGACTTCCCTGTCATAAAATTGTAAATCCATGTTAAACCGGTATGATTTTAATCCTATTTTACTCTTGACAAAAATCAAAGAAGTCTTAACTTGCAAATTAACTATTTGAACATCGCTCGGATTCCAGTTTCTCCTATGAAAGTTAATTTTCATTAGCTACCTATACTGCTGTACCCCTCTGGTCTCTAAAATCAAGTCCAAACACTCAAAAACACATGACTATCCACTGAGAAGGGGGGGTGGGGGGGCAAGGAGAGCCCTCTAAACAGTTATGTGAATTTGTGGATTATACTCTTTAATTTTCACTCAAATACTTTAGTCCACCATGTTTATGTACATGATTTCCAGAAAGTTTTTAAAGCTGACTGATCTGACTTCCTCTACAATGATGAAAGAATAAAAAAATTTTAGAATATAGAAACATGACTAGTAGATTAAACTTTATCTGCCAAATTTTTTTAAAACAAAGAAAATAACAAGCTATTTCTCCTTTGGGACCATTATCCATCTTGGTTGTCTTATTCAAGAACTTCATTACTAAACTGGATTTAAGTTTGAGACTGCATGTTGTTCAGTTATCTACAGCAACATATATGACTAGCACAAACACATTTGTATCTTAAGGAAAAAATTCCATTTATTTGGTTTGACATAGATATTATGTCATAGCTTCAATTATTTTATGTGTGTGTCCTCATTCAGGAAAAAAAAAATTAACTTGATAAACAGGCAGCAGAGACAGCCAAAGGAATATGCAACCCACAGGACAATGGCAATACCACCACTTGCATTTAACCTCATCTGTCACTGACTTGATTTTGAGCTGTATCTTGGCAAAACATCTCTATACAATACAATCTAAATTTGTAAAGCTATTCAGCTAGTAAGTAACTTCCCAATGTTTTTCAGTTTCTTGTAATACCAATTTCCTTTTAGAGTTTTCTCTAAACCAGTCAAGAAACAGACTGATGTATCTACATTATATCCGATTTCTTAGAATCTGTTCAATCAGACACAGAAATGCCAATAACATTCACAAGACTGCTCTTGCAGATCATGGTGTCATGTATTCAGCTTCTTATACCACACTGCCTTTTATCTGCAGTCTTAATTTTCCTGTGGCAATTCACTGGACACAAGCCAAATACTTTAAACTAGTTGGAAGATTTGCAGTAACAGTTGTCTTTCACAGAACATTCATACTGGTACTCTTGTCAAGGATACAGATTAACAAATTGCCACAAACACAAATATACCCTTGCTAGTCTATGGAATCTGGTTTAAATCCTCTCAAAGGATGTGATTATAAAACTCCGGATAGTGCATTCTGACTTGAGCCAAAGCAGCACACACAGAAGATCACACAGTCTCTGGAAACACAGCACCCCAATGCTACTGAAATCATGATTAGCCACAAACTATAAAACTCTAAATACAGAATGAGACACTATATCACCACAACACTTAGACTACATCTCTTACTTACAAATATAAGAAAATGTTTGCAAAAAGAAGAAACAGTAATAAAATAATTAGATCTATTTCAAAGGAAAAATATTCTTTAGTCATTTCCATCACTAAAACAGAATTAGAGATGCATTTTATTGTAATCATTATTAAATCAAACCTCCATTTATCTAGCATTCACTTTGTTCAGTGAACTGTCTTATCAAGCTTCCTTTCACAATTACAGCTATTGTATGCCACTCAAAGCCCACAATCTCTGAAATCTGTGTGATGTCACAATACAAAACCAATATACATTTTTGCACACAACCAGGCTTCTTATGGCCAGTGACTACTGTTTCTCGGAAACATTATCATGTAACTCTATTATGCAGCTGCCATTCTTATCAGATCTCTTGCACTTATTCCAGGGGAAAAAATTACTTTAAATTCAGAAAATCCTGCGCATGTCCTTAAGCTAAATCCTAGAAAAGGATTGGCATAAAACAAGAAAAACTACAAGCAACCTATTTATAATTTTGTTGGACTACACTTAAAAAATAAATTACGCATTACCATTTATGTTTATTCACATAAACATAAATATTAGCATATTCACATTAATAACTGAGCAGCTCAACCTTCCTATTAAAGGAAGAATATCAGCAGCAAAAGCTTAAAACTGAGTCAGAGTTTTCCTCAAACAACCACAGCAGTCATCAGTACACAGATTAAGAGTACCTATGAACAGATTCCTCTTCAGTCAAGAGATTCAATATTTGATTCAATTTATGTGCTCTAATACTATATTCTTAAACTAAGTTTAGAGCTTTATTTTCTAAGATCACCTGCATGTCTAGTTTTTTTAACTTTATCATGATTACCAACCACTTCAACTAACTGCTTATTGTTGATTCCCCAGCATAAGAATGCCAGTCAAATTACAACAGAAGTAATAAAGCAGGGCAGCATGACTAAAAAATAAATTAAAGAAACAGCCATGAGTTTAAGACCAAATTCTCTGCTACCTACCTAGAAGTATAGTTCAAAACAATATTCATATGAAGTTACTAATAAAACTCACTTTGCATTCATACTGAATGTGGGCTAGCAAGATGTATAGAAAGGATATGAAGCGCAACAACTCAAACATATCTGTAAGAACTGATAAAATGTTATGTAGATATGTAAACTAGGACTACCCTGAACTGACCTACTTGCTAACTCTGTAGTTTACAGCTAAACATTTTGTCTTCAATATACGTTGTCACTGATCATTAGAAACATAACACCCTTGTTTTAGAAATTAAATACTACTCTAAAATCTGAAGTTCCAGTAAATTATTACTGCTTTAACTAAGTAGTAGGAACATCCAATTAATATATCTGCATATGTCATGTTCATGTTTTCCCATACAATCTTTTCAAACTCGCTTCAAACCTTCATAACTTTCATAACTTTTATCCTGAAATAGCAGCAAGACATCAATCCCAAAGTATTTTAAAAACACAGAATGAGATAAATTATTTTAAATTGTTTGTAGAAGATCCATGAACAAAAATAATCACCTGACACAATAATCTAGCTGCATGCTTTGCTTCTAGTACTACACTCAAGGAGACTTGCTATTGAGATATTTCCTCATGGTATGATAGAATATCAATCTAGTAAAATACATCACAGTTTACCAACTGAGAAAGAAATTATGAGATTATTATACTGAAATTTTTGTCTTGGGATGAGTTATAGCAGAACACGGATGCTGATACACCACGATGAAATCATGCTGGGCTGCCTTTTCTCCCAGAGGCTGAAGTGGAAGGCAAGGTGGCTATGGCCAAGGGGATGAAGTAGGCGTGGTATCACTAGCAATCTGAGATCCTACTGCCTTCACAGCAACAGTGAAAGTCGCCTGTAACTATCTTAAATGCAAAAGATAGCTTGTCATTTACCGGAAAAATCTGCTTCAGAGATTCCATACCCTGAGTATAGTTGTAGGAAAATAATTAATGGCTGTCACTGAACACTCAGATCTCACACACCCACTGAAGCTGGCCTAAACTGAAATTAAATGAGGAACCATATTTTCTCACCTTAAATATTTTTGTCTTTACCTAGAGGAAAAACACTAAAGACACTGAGAAGTGAACCTCATTCTTGGCCTTGAGCCCATCAAGAGCATTTCCAACACAAAAAAGAAAAACATAAACACCAATGTCTAACCTACTAATCCACAATTAAACGTGCATAAGGCACCTCATAACAAAGAAGTGCTCTTGCCTTAGGGTACTCTGCCCCCTCTCAAAATCAGAAATTCAAAGTATTTGAAACTCACTCTGCTACATTCCCAAACCAAAATGTAATTAGCAATCCAGCAAATCCAGACATGCTCTAAATGTTACAATAAATATTCTACTGAGCTTGACTACAAAATGGTGAGCAGACTCCATGTACTGTACAGGAATATTTCTGTATCTCCCAAAACCACAATATGCCCACACTGAAATCTTCCTGAATCACTAATTCAACAGTAGCTGTGTAATTACAGCTATCCAAGTACTGTGATTCCACTGCATCAAAGGCAGGTTCGCACGATCTCAAAACCGAAAACCGTATTTTTAGATACCAATACAGAACATATCGCATGAACGTTGGTACCAAATCACAATGGTTCAGGTACAGAATGCACTTAGCACTCAGGTACAGAATACTTAGCACTCATTTCACAATGGCCATGACCTTCTTAAATACAACACCTTTTCCCACTGTAGACAAATATATCCTATATGTTGAATAGTCAATAGTAGTGACCCTGTAAAAAAAGCTAATAGCTTCCAGATTTTGAAATGGAAGAGTTAACTAGATTTCAGCTAAAAGAATAGATATACAAAAGTTAAGAAAAATAAAACTTGATTTACAATTCTCAGCATGTGCCTTGTCTGAAATATTAATACAGCGGTTTCACCAGAAGGTTAATCCACTGCTGAACAAATCTGTGACCTGTTTTGAGATCTGTGACCTCAAAAATTACCTCAAATGAAAAAAAAAAAATCTAATAATAGATACTCCTCGCTGCTATAAACAAGAACTGTTCTAAGTCTGTTCTAACAGCAGCATCACAAACACTCCTACTAATTCACTTTAAGCAGCAGAAGCGGCTTGCCACTCTTTTCCTCCACTTGTCAGGTAAGTTGGGTACAGAAGAGTTCTCAATCACTTGCAAAAGCTCCCAGTCATTATGATAATGACCCATTTATTAAGAGAGGTTAGAAAAATTACACAATGAAAGCTGAATCGTTTTTATGCTCTTCAACATGTAACACATAACTTCTTTCATTTACAGACTCCTTTCTGCAAAAGGAAACTGAACCATACTGTAAATACCTATCTGACAGTTAAATTACAGCATAGTGCACGAAATACACCTACATCTTGTCTTCTAATCATGCCAAGAAAGGCTGATAGCATAAAAGATTAGTTCAAAAATCAATAAAAAATATAAAAGTGTTTTCTATTAATTCCAAAAGCCTAAGTGCAATTTCAGGTAAGAATTCAGCAATCACTTTATTTGGAGTATGATAGTATAGTTTTCTTATATCTCATACTTGCATATTAAGAAAATACATATTAAAAAATTTTTTAGAAGCAAAGAGATTCTAAATTCTATCCATATGTTCTTCATTCAACTGACTAGAAACTTCTGCATACTGACTAATGATCTCCAACTCTCTGAGGAAAACACCCTCATAGTTACTGAACGACAAAATTATCACAGAAAAAAGAAAGCAATTTTCATAAAAACCACTTAGTACATAAAACCCAAATGAAAGCTAAATAATGATGAGATTAAATAAGCCACATCTTTAAACTCATTTTAAGAGTTGTTTTTAATAAGTTTGAGGTCCATTTCCCTAAAAAACTAAAAACATTTTTAAAAGGCCAAAAGCACTGAAAGTATGTCCTCTTTAAGAAAGATTCTTCAAATTTTTTCCTGACAAACACCTACATGTTACTGCACATTCACAGGCATTTCAAAGAGCATATTTAAGAGTAAAGTTACAGTTGGGCCTTCTTTTTGAGCAGATTCTCTCCAAAGGAATACAGTTTTGAAATGCTAATTCTTATTCATGAAAGACAAACCACTTTTTATTAAATACAAAGAATTAATACTCTCAGTTCCAAAGTCTTGTGTATAAAAACTGCACATCTATCATATGCCATGCCTATTTTCTCCTTTTTCTCTCAGTGAGCAGAACTACAAAAGAATTCTCTGATCTTTTTTCACTTAAGAATGTCTTCCATTTTCATGGCATTCAGGACACAAAACAACATGACTTAGTACAGAGATTAAGAATACAAATATATATTTTTTAAAAACCCAAGCTACAAGGTGATTAGAAAAGCAAGAAAAAGGGAAATTATAAAAATAAATAAATAGACTTAGTAGACAAATACTGGCTGCAGATAAGGAAATACCGAGAAAACATACAATTTCAAAATGCTACTCTTTTCATCAAGGATGCCTACAAGATTGGAGGAAGTACAAAGATGCTCTGTTAAAAAGGGCTTGAAGGTAAAATAATCTGTAATCACCGTAACATTTTCTTTACTTGCTTTCAGGACGATATTGCCAGAAAATAACCTAGTTTTCTTCTAGAAGTATTCATTCACATGTTAATGCCTCTCCCTCCTCCTCCTTCCACCTCCAAGTCAAGGAGGATTTCACAGGGCCTAAAGGAATTTTATCCTTTAAGCTTCAGGTTATTTCACACTAAGCATAAGTCAATTTACAGCACAAACTGTGGAATCTGTAGTTCTTATTTGTGAAAATCATGGGGTTTTTATAGAAAATAATGGCTCTGCTTACAAGACTAAGATTCCCTTTTCACCAATTGCTTCTGAAACCATAGTTTAGCAGTCACTTGCTATTAATACACAAGTATACATGTAAACATGAGGAGAACAAGGAGAACAACACAATTTAGTACAATTAAAAGCAAACTACACAGTCCACACAGTTATCAAGCTGTCAGCCAATTTACTACAAGTTTGTGCAAATAAACAAAACCAGCTCAGAAAAAGACTACTTTATCGTAAGAAAACCTACAAATGTGGATTTTTAGAAGCGTTTAAGATGGAAAGCTTCAGACAATTTTAACTTTTAGTATGATGCAAAACTGTGTCTCAGAGAAACTTTCTATCTTCATAATTACTATATTACAAATTTCTTCCAGCAATGGCAGCTACTTTTATATGTCCTATGACAGACTCTTCTATAACTTGCACACTGAAGACCACTTCTTTCAATCTATTCTCTCTCTGATCAAAGAACAACCACTCCCCATAAAGCAATACAAGGTCTATCCAATCATGGATAGACCTGGCGGAAGTTTTTTTTCACTCACTATCTCCTGTTTTACATAGGAGGTTTACATACTTGCTTCCTGAATTTATCACTTGGTGGATCAACTTTCCAAAACTATGTTTTCAACTGTTCATGAGATAAAATTACTTAATCTACGTTTGACAGTAAACATGCATGTCATGAAAAATAACCAAACTAAAACCAATTGTCACAGATTACATGAGAACAGAAACAACATAACACTGCAAAGTTTTTTTCTGAAAATCACAGGCCATATAACTTCCTCTGATTGAGGGCCCAACTCCTAAAAATACAGAAAACGTGACTGCTGCCAGATGATAAGAAATCAGCAATCTTTGTTTAACTTCTATGCAGATAGGAAAAAGAAAATTACTTTCTTTATAATGAGCCTTTGCCAAAAAACCCATTAAAACAAGCCTCAAGTGGAGTGCCTGAGAAAGGCTCACAAAGGAGCTTTTAAGGTTCTGTGCTGGGAGAAGCTTTCACTTTTGAATAAAAGCAAGTTATAGCAAAAACAAAGGAGGTACATAATAAAGTTTTTCATAAATATTGATGATGCTTAGTAAGTTACTAGCTCTATCTTCACATTTTCACCCTAAAGGTAACCTCATTTTCATACAAAGAGTCAGAGAGGTGACTCTCCCTTCGGGACAGTCTCCCTGAACTTTAACAGGGCACCAGAGAAAGAGATAAAATTTGTTGCAACCAGCAAATAGGGTTAAGAAGATTGAATGATATCTGAAGTAAAGCAGGATTAACTGTGACTTCACTATGTTTTTATACTAAACACAGTTCCCAGTCTTATTCACTAAATAAAAAGGTAAACATAGTTACACTCACTAAGACATTTTCCCAATAAATACTCCTATAAGGGTTCTTACCTCTGAGAAGCACTGCCTAATTTCTGCAGTCTGAACGAGAAATTACAGTTTTATTCTTACAGCTCCACTACACAGCTCCTTTGCAATTTTAGATAGTTACACCTCCATATTTACAGATAGGTAATGTACCTAACTTGTGGGTTGTCATGCCGCGTTATTTAAAACACTTAAGATCTCAGCTTTCTACTCATCAGCTATTTCACAATAGTGAATGGTAATAGTGTATGGTAAGCTGACAATTTATAACTACTTTCAAAAAAAACACCCATACTGCGATGACTTTCTCCTAACAGCAACCATATAGACTCAAGATTTTGACTACCTACCCACAATTTTATTTCCCATCTAGGAAGAGAAATTGACAATGTTGTGTTTTGCCAAAAGTAATCTCTAAAAACTCCTGGTTGCAAAGCATTCATAGTACAGCAGCAAAAAAAAGTCTATATTCATTGAACATATTAGAAACTTCATTTCACCAGATGTATTCTTCAAAAGAGAAGCATGAAATTTTGAAAGCTACCTGAGAAACACTATCCAGTCATTGCAGCAATGAGCATAAGATCCCAAATTTTAAGGAAAAAGTTAAATAAAGTAATTAAAAAGTATTAAAATTCATCATAACACACACACTTTCAAGGTAACAAAAACAAAGTGGTATGAGCATGTTCATAGTGTATGTCTTTTTAGAGACAACTTTTCACACTAAGTAGGATTTCATTCTAGCTTAAGCACAATCAAAATCAGTGTTACAAATTCCAGACTGCCTTTGCTAAAAAGTCCCTGAACACACATGTAGAAAACCACTGTTAGTATTCCACTCATAAACTTATACATTAGTAAAAAAAAAAAAGGGGAAAATCGTTAATTACTGACCTACTCTAGGAATAAGTTCAAGGACAAGATGTCAAAAGATTTCTTTTTCCTAAATAATAACTGATTTAGAGAATATCTATACCTATTTTACTAGGGTAAGAAACTTCACATCTTCCTAACTGATTATATGGAGTTTTATGAAAGACACAAAAATATCTGAGAAGTTTTAGGTATTGCTCACCTATAACAACAAAAGGTGACAATTGGATCATTCAGGCCACCACCATAAGAGTACTTCTGGGTATAAAAGCACCAAGGGGAGTGAAATGAGAAATTAAAATATTAAACTCCATTTAAACTTCTAGAGATATTTAAGAGGATTAAAACTAGTAAGCAGCAATATGTACTGTATCAATAGAAGTGAAGTAAAGTAAAACTGGATTTGAAGCTATTTAAGTATCACATCAACTTTAATTCAAAATACATGATTAGTAGATTAGCAGTTTGGAGATCTGCAGTATTTTTTCAAAGAGTTGTACAGGGAATAGTCTTGGTTTAAGGTATACCTGTATGTAGACAAATGCTATGATAGGTAGGATTTACTAAATAGTTCAGGACTTCACAGATACACTTCATTGAGTAAGAAAAAAAAAAGTTAAATAATGGAATTTATACATTATTCCACTAACTCATCGGGCTTTTTTCTGCTTTAAGTAGTAAAGAACACTTTATTAAATAGATTTATACCTCTAAACCAGAAAACCTCAGCCAAAAATTGACCCTGGATTACATCACAGTAAAATGCATTATACTGCTTTTTACCTCCAGATCCTAGCTGCTTGTAGAATCTGTATTCCAAATGTAGCTGTGGTGCTCTCGACTTCATTGGCTCCTGATTTAAAAACAAAAACAACATTTAAAACAAAGCCTAAGAACTAATACACTAACCTACTGCTTCCAAGCCACACAGAAAGTTTGAATGTTTCTTCTGAAATGACTGGCAATTAAGAAACAGAGAAAACTAAACCTCTTTCAGGTTACAGTTATGCATATACGAATATTTACATCTTGATTTGCTCCACTGGGCCAGAGTCCAACATGCTAATCAAATAACAGACACATGATGGAATAGCTAAAAAATAGTATGTTTCTCCAAAGCATGTGCATGGTATGTCCTACATTTCTCAAAAAGTGGCATTAATATGCAGTTTACCAGATTAAAAAAAACTCCAAATACCTAATACTCGAGAGATGTATCTTTACAAGAAGTCTTATCCTAGGATCTTAACAAAAAATACCAAATCCTTCCACTAAATAGTAACAGCTTAGCTGTAATCAAGTATCACCATTCCAAACTATGAATCCAAAACAAGCAAAAAAAAGCCCCAGAGTAAGTCTGTGGTTTACACACATTAATGGAATCTCATTTCAGTGTTTAACATGCCACGTGTCAGGGTCTCGCAGAACTAAATGAAGTGACATAGGAATACACATGCAGCCTAAATGGAAACCCAAACTTTTTGAGTATCTCCCTTCGCAAAGAAAAGGTTCCTTAGCACAGATTCTTGAACTAATTTGCTGTGGCATCTTTTAGAAGATATGTTTCTTATGATAAGTAACATGATCTTAAGATTAAACTCCAGCAGGGAATATTTAGGAGGAATTAGGTGGAATTTCTTCACAGAAAGGGTGCTTAGACATTGGCGTGGACTGACCAGGGAGGTGGTGGAGTCACCATCCCTGGAGGCGCTTAATGTTTAAGGAAAGATTGGCCATGGCACTGAGTGACATTCTGGCGTGGTGGTCTTCAGTCAGAGCCTGTACTCAATGCTTTCTGAGATCTATTCCAGCCCAATTGATTCTGTGATTTTCCAACGCATCAGTGATAATTTGTAAACTATTTCCGTAACTACTAGAACTGCAGCACATAGTAAGTAACTCTCAATACGGTTATAAGCAATAACTGATACTGCTGACATCAATTTTTAGGAAAAGCCTGGGCAAAGTGCTCATCTTTTTCTTCCCACCATCATCTTAAAGCTACAAGTTTATAAACCTGTGTTGTTTCTCAGTGTCACATTCAGGGCATAAAAACTATGAGCCAGTGTGCAAGAATGAGAAATTCAGTCTTCTCCCTCAACCCATCTCGCCCCAAGACTTAGTTGTTTCCTATTGCTGCCAAAGTTCCTGACAGTGTATATTTATGCATTTGATCTTGCCAGGATGCCTAAGGTGGATGCCTAAAAGTAAAGAAGGACTAATGTAACAGTTTCTGAAAAGAAAAAAAAAAAAATTTACTGTATCTTTTTTACATTCCAGAGCAATCAGCATAACTGAAAACTGTTATTTTTTGCAAAGAAGTGAAAAGTGAGCAAGAATTTCCTAAAATAAACAAGTGTTAAAAAAATTAATTACTAAGCAAAACTAACTGGGCTACCAAGTTTAGGAGAACAGTTACAGTTTATGAGAAGGACACATGAAATTTAAGGTAAAGTATTGAAGAGAGATAATCCCAAAAAAACCTTTAATGTAAACATGATTCAAAGCAAATCAGCCCAACTTTCAACCTTTAGGACTCAGCTTTCAGAGGTACGAGGAAACCCACTATAAAGTATTTGAAATATTTTAACCTTTTTGGAAACAACATAAATTCAGCAATTAGTTTGGTTGTAGTATACAAGTCTGTTAGCTAGAAAATACACCACACTCGACATCATGCCTAATTAAAACTTAGGATTCTGCCAGCTAAGAAGAAAACAATTTAGTCCACAAAACTCTGCATGTTTTCTTCTTATAATAACATAAAACCCTGGCTAATAGGAAGTTTAATTGTGTTCAATTATACAGTTTTGTCTCAATTGGTGGTACATTAACAACTTAACCCCCCAAGGTTGTAACATGGTCCCATTAAAAGGATGAAAAACAGTTTGTATGCATTAAATTTACAGGAATCGACTTTAAAAAAAAATTCTAGGTAAAAGAAATAGCTTCCAATTTCTGACACACACCCTCTTATGAATGCTGCTTGTCCCAGCCATCAGCAGAAAACAGTCCTGACAAATCTCCAGAAGGCAATGTCCTTAAACAGTCAAACACAGAGCCAAAAAGACTGAAGCTAAACCATTCTTCAGCCGAGAGACAATTAAACACTTTTATCCCCTCCAAAAAAAGTGAAGGAAAAAAAAATGGCAATATGTACTTGTAGTTCCTTTATTGAATGACAGCCTTTAGGAATTGCCTTATTTTTGTAAAATGGCTTAGATAGCTTCCTGTCATTCCAAAATGCAGAGGGAACACATCATCTTGCTCAACAAAGCTTGTTAAAAGGGCAAACACAATAACTTTTTCGGATACAATTATTTTATTTCTGCACATCCCACTCTACAGTACCCAATAACTACACATAAATGAGAAAGGACGGAAAAAGATAAATCACAACAAAATAATGTTAAATGTAATCAATCTTTCACCATAATGTAAGAGTGAAGAATACACTACTGTATCTACAAGTCTAAAAAGAAAACTCAGTAATAAGAAAAGAAATGACAAATCGTAGTTCTTTAGTTTCACCAGTGTTTTGGTATATTTCACCATTTAAAAATAAGCCTGAGTAATACATAACTGTTATGCATATGATGTATATACATACATCATGTTAATCCCAGAGTGGCTTGAAACCAACTTCTCCTCTTACCAAAAGAAACTAGTGTATTTTCTTTACTTAAATAAGCCCAGGTCTTCACTGAAGTATCCTGAAAAAATTGTTCTGGGATCTGCAAAGTTCTGTATACAACCCTCCCTACCTTGCTTTTTACATTCACATCTAATTATTTTAAAGCTTCACTATTAAAACAGACAAATTCTTTTCCCTGCAGAAGACCATTTCTCTCTAAATGACAAACATGGGGTCTTGCTGCCATCAAAGAACTAATGTGCAGCTTATTGAGCCGCAGTTACCTCACCAACAGAAACAGCCACTCCTCTAGTTTATCAGAGAGGTTTTTACCCTCCTTTTTTCTTCTGTGGCATACTTATACATTCAAACACAACAATAAAGACACCTGAAATGTGAAATCTGCTTCAAGTTCATTATGAATTCTTTCTACAATTATTTTTGTCCCAAATACACGTTATAAAATACTATTCAATTTTCAAGTTACTTCCTTTTAAAGGGGCTTTGGAAAAGCAGTTTACTTGAACTATGAGGTTAAAAATGTTCAAGAAGTCTAATAAGCCAAAGCACAATATAAACATTCAACTATTACCTACTTTTCATGGTTTTAATAATTCAGTGAGAACTCATCTCAGTTTATGTTCTGTGTCTGCTTTAGACATTTGTAAGCAATGGCAAACAAAAGCCATTTTCAGGAAAAAAAATTCTTTAAGAGATAGGCTGTAGTTACAGGAGAAGACTAGTCTGTTAAACAGACTTGCACTAGATTTGGATTTACTCATATCCTGGAGGGATTCTAAAAAGGTCTGACTCTAGACCACAGTTATTCCTTAAAAACAAAAAACAGAGAGAAAAAACATTACAATCTTGAAACAAAGTGCAACTTTGTTTCCATGCACAACCCTCATTTATAATAGATTTGAATTTTAGCAATTTAAATCTTAAGAGTGGACTAGTGAATCAGTGAATTAAAGATTACAGTTTAAAAGGCAGTGATGACTACTCTGTAACTTCCTATCTTTCACCCAAAGAAAGAAAAATTTATGTATTTCCAGAAGCAGTTCCATCAAGGAATAAGCATTACCACATTTTGTCTCAAATATTCTGACTGTTATGACAGGAAAAGTGTGAGTGAAACAAAGGGTCCCATGGAGATGGAGTACCAGTGCTCTGAGCCAACTTCCTGCTCCTGATCAGTCCCTCCCAACCAGCTTCCCAGAGAACAGCTCAAAAGGTTGCCTGTGGATCTGCAAACAAAACAGGATGAAAAGTCTTGTTTCCCTAAGTGGCTGCATCAGATCAAGTATAAAAGGAAGCGCACATTGGGCCCCCTTCATGACTTTTTCCTTATCTTTCCCTTTCTTTATTTTGCTATCCCAGCTCTGAACCATCCATGCAGCAGGACTGACTGCAGGAATCTACAGATGGTGAACTTCTTCACTCTCTCTCTCTTTTCCACCTTAATTTCTCTCATCCCTTGCTTTGCCTGGGCAAAGGACAGCTGTCAAATTTTTCCCTCTACTGTACAAAATTAAGGGGTTGTTAGCCAACATCTTTGGAGTCTAATAGTGGGGTTCCAGAGTTATAATAACTGTACAATAAAGCACAAGAGCTCCCCAATGTGTGGTCTGGTGGGCTTTGTTTAGACTCTAAGAATTTACAACAAACGTCACACTCCTACCAATGGCTTGTAACAGTAAATTGGTATCACAGATAGGACTCTTAGCTGGGATGGGCTCAGATATCTCCATCTCTGACTGAGGTACAGGATGGATCAGGATCAGGGAGGAGCAGGACATGATAGCTCAGGAAATTCTAAGCATGGACCCCTTTCGCTTTATGGGAAAGTATGACCTATGCTCATCTTCATATGTGGAGTACTGTGTGCCATGCTGACAGAAACACAAAAAGACAAAAAAAATTAATGACTTCTTACTAAAATGCATAGATGGCAAAAAGAGAGACATATCTATAATATTTGGTTGACTTCTTTACGAAAATGTTCATACAGAGAACAAGATGAGACAGATTTTTTTTTCCTGAAGTATTTAGATAGCAAAATTTGGCTGCAAAACATTTGCAAAAACATTTGAAAGTCTTGGTTGAGCTCTTAAAAAAACATCCAAGAGATTTGGCTGACCAGTTCCAGAGATGTTTGGATACAGAGAAAAATTAAAGAGCAAAATTGACTTTGCTGAATACAGAAAGAGACTTTACCCAATTACTACACCTTGAGCTCTGCAAGGCTACCAAGCAGGAGAAAATACTGAGCGATGTGCTGGGTACCACAGCAGGGATGAGAAGTTGGCCTTGGGAGTAAAGGACTTACACAAGCACTCAGGTAAGGAATTAGTCAGTATGTGAAAGAAGGAGGCAAGATTAGGCTGCTAGATTTTTATAAACAAAGAGAGTGACGCACCCAAGTGAAGGAATCAAAAGTAATGAGGGATGAGGATGAGGATGAGGAGAGAACCACAGGAGTGCTGTTCTGCAAGGAGACAAAGGCAGCTGTGGAAAAGGCTGAAGCCAGGGAAGTGGTTATCGGAAAGACAGAAGTGTAGGCAGCAGTTGCTATAGAGCAGAAAAAAGCTGCAGAAGAGGAGGCCAAGGGATACTGAGAATCTGAGGATTTCACACAGGTAAATGGTCCTTAAGAGTCCTGGTCCCTCATGCAGTGGAACGCCTACTGGTCAAGGTTTAGGTTTCCTGGAGAGGGAGAGCAGGCCTCAGGAGAGGGAGCTGCTTGCTGCTGAGAGCAATCGGGAAAAGAGGCTGAAGGCAGAGGGGCTGTTTGCTGTCAAACATGGTCATATTATCAGGCTTCTGGCACAGCTTCAGCTTCATGTGTATGAAAGAATCTTTCATGAGGAATTTCAGGATGTAGAATCTGGATTCTGGACCACTAGTTAAAACTGAAACCAGAGATGATGGACAGGTCAGCAAACTGCTACAAAATAGTGTCATATACCAGAATCAAAATATCAAAGTTACTGCAGGGTAAGTTAAATGAGGAGAAGGAAGAAACTGTATACATTCCCACCTCAAATACAGAAGTTCACACTAATCCAAGTGGAAGCTTTTAGTTCAAGCACAGGCAAAAGCATAGAGTTTTACAGCAGTGGTTCAGGTATTTACCCAAGCCCAATTCCGCCCAGTGAGACAATGGCAAGCACTTTACTGCTCCAGTGGTACAGGAATGGGCCATGATAAATGCCAGCAATTGTATATTTCACAAAAAGAAGGATAGAGATCAAATTAAACTTAACCAATTAAACCTAAGACTAGGACAATCAGTCTTAGAAGATTTTTTCACTCTTAGAGCAGTGACTTAGATGCCTTTCAGCAGTTACTTGTGACTAGGACAATCAGTTTTAGAAGATTTTTTCACTATTGGAGCAGTGACTTAGATGCCTTTCAGCAGTTACTTGTGGATAGCTACCAATGCTCATGATAAAGAATATTGCGTTCACACCAGTGGATAATACCTTTTCAACCACTGGTTTAAAACAAGGCATTTTTCCTTTTTTCTTTCCTACAAGCACTATGACAAAGTAATGACTAATATTAACATCAAGCATTTTGACTGCATGTTGCTGTTGTTTCATAATCTGCACCTAGCACTACTAACCTGAGATGTTACAGCCATGTGTCCTTTTATCTTCATCCTGTTAAACAAGAACTATTGTAATAAGACTCTAACTCAGCTTGGGAGCTAATACAAGAATTTGTAAGAAAATGGAGGCCTCACAGCCAAGGGTTTTGCTTTGTCATGCCCTGCTTCACACAGGAAGAAACTAAGATTCTTTCTGTTGCCTGTAAGTTTGTCTGCTGTGACATATAGTACTTGTAACACTTGACCTGAAGACCTCCCCTAAAATATGGTTCATACTTGGTATTAGAATTTTGAATAGACATATTTGTACATGCTAAAATTGTAATAGGACCAACACCCTGTACATTTTTCAGTTTAGTACCTGATGCAGGAATTAGCTTGCCACAGAGCCACAAATAACTATCCTAAATCTTACTACAATTATAATTGAAGAATGATGAAATATACAGCCCCTTTGGGGTTGGCTTGGAGAAGTTCAGATGAAAAATCTAGTTCCTAACACTAGAATACCATGCTGGATGGAAATGCCAAGTCTGAATCCCTGTGCCCTATCAATGTTGAATTTGACAATCCCTCGGAGATGGATGCACCATCAGCATACCCATTATTGAACAAGCATTACATGGGGATGCTCAGCCTCACCAAAGGGGAGTCCTCTGTCACCATCCACAATGCTACAACTTCAAGAGGCCTGAGAAAAGATGAAGGAAGCTGCTGACTAGATTGCTGAGCAACTCCAAACACTGCAACCAAAGAACTTGTTCAATGAGTCAAGACCTGGATGCCAGATTTCTTTTGGTTTTAAATCATGGGGTGGGGAAAGTGTTTGACACGAATGGGGACTGTGATACTGGTGGGATTTCTGGTTTTAATGATGAGCATAACCCTTTTTTTTAGCTTTGATTAGCTGTGTACTGTCTACTGCTTCCTCCCTCTCCTAGCCCTGTGTCCAATATATAGAGATCACCACAGTCACAGATGAGCTGTATGCCCTACCAACAGTAAGGAATGTTTGAGCCACTGGGTGGTGTGGAGGACCTTGCATAAGCATGTGTTGTCTCTAACATTCTGACTGTTCTGGCAGAAAAGCTGTGATTGGACGAGAGGGTCTCACTGAGGTAGGCCAGCACACCGCTCAGCCAACCCCCTGCTCCACCTGGAGACTTATGCTCACTTCCCTACCCTGCACTCATTTCCCTGGAGGAGGGCTCCAAGGACTGGCTATGCATCCAAGAACATAAGAGCACAAAAAAATCACATTCACATAAGAGGCTGCACCAGGTTATCTATGAAAGGAAGCAGACTGGGCTCCCCTGCTCTCTTTTTCCTCTCTTTCTCTTTCATTGTGCCACAATTCCCAGCTCTGGACCAGCCACACAAGTGAGACCAAGGCAGGATCTAAGGACTGATGATATTCTTTTGTTCTCTTCCTTTTATGCTTTCATTTCTCTTTCCCCTCATTCTGTCTGGGCAAAGCACAGCTATCAGTTTCTATTCCATACTACATACTGAAGTTTATTGTGGGAGTGGGGAGCTGTGGAAATGCTGTGGCTTGTGAGCCAGCACCTTTAAGTAGTGTGTTGAGGGAGTTGAGAGTTTATTAAAGTGTACTGTAAAAATTACAGGCTCGCTACCCAGCATTTGTGGAAGTCTTCAAATGTAAGGGCTTGTCAGGCAACACCTTTTCAGTATAAATAGTGGGCTGGTTGCTGGACACAAGGTGATCATGCAAAAAAGCACAAGAGCTCCCTAAAGCATGTCCTGTGTCTTTGTTGAATCCTGATGAGAATTCATAATGAACATCATGGCCCCTTCTGATGGGTCATGACATGCTCAAGCAGAAATCCCTACAGCTAGTTTTTTGGTAGTGTTTAAGCATCTGCAGAGGAGGTAAGTTTGAGCAGCAGAGAAATATGTCAAAGGGAAAGGGAAAAATAATGAAGGAGAAGGAAAAGCTGAATAGTGAATAGGAAGTTAAAGTCAAGTACAGGGTCATGTAATAAAAGTAATAAAACTAACAATAAGAAAAGGTGAGCGGGAAAGGTAGAGCAGCTTTTACACACCAAACAGCTATTGCTAAAGAACCACCTGATCACAAGATATCAGTTTGTATACTAGAAGACCAGCAGAAACATACAAACACCACTCCACAGCACTGAAATGGTAAAAGTCCAGCTCTTAAAAGTTTCATTATACTTCTTAAAAAAGTCTATTCTGACCTCTCAAACTGGAGTATGTGCCCAACCAGAACAGGTAATAATGAATTAAGACACATGAAGAAGAAGATTCTGGAACTGTAGCTGTGCTAACAAATTAAATATGCATTTACATATAAACATTATACTTTTAAATGCATATGTTGTACAACCCTTGGACCTCACATAGAAAAACTGTTTAAGGTATTTTTTTACACAAGTCCTGAAGCTGCCCTAAGCACCACAACAAGAAAACACTTGTGTAATTTTGTCCACAAGGGAAAAAGTTTGAGTCAAAAGAGCGCTTGTAAAATACACTTATTTTTAACAGCACAAACACTCCTCAAAGCTGCTGTATAAACACAGCCATTCATTGCACTTGAGAGAAACCCACACAATCTGTCTGCGCTAGACTGTATGGTTACCATTGATACACAAAACATCTGGACTAAGGAGGTGTCTTGCTAGTCATAAGACAACAGTAGGTCAAAACTGGAATGCTACCATGAGGAATGCAAACGCAATTTTAGGATACTGCAGCAACCACACCTGCCAAGGGTAACTGCTTAGACTGCAACATAAACTTAATTCAAGTAAGCCCATTCAGGAAAGCCAAACTTGAACTACAACAGGTGCAAAACAGAGAGGAAGTTAAAAAGTGTCTCATTTACAATAACAAAACAAGGGCTAAGAATAGACCTAATGACCGCTCTGAAAGCACAAAAGTACAAGTGCCAGAGTAAACAAAAGCTTACATTTAAAAAGGAAAAGAATTATATCCCACTGTATAGAAAAAACTGTTAGGAAAAACTCCTGGCGCTGTCACAAATAGGAGAAGAACAGGAAAAAATACAAAATCCAAATAAATCCCATGGTTTGATGCTGCTTTTAGCAGACTTAACCTTGTGACTCAAATCCCTTCCAATCTGGAAATATGTATGTATCTGAAAAACAGACTGAAATAAAAAAAGGGAAAACCATAAAACCATACCAGAAGAATCCACTAGTTCTACCTGCTAATAAATGTATTTTTATCTTACTATAATGATGCAAGCTCCAGTGTTGATTTTCATTATGATTCTTTCATCTGTTTTTCATTGCAAAGACATTATGGCTTTTCATGCCACTAGTGTAAGAGGAAAAATGGAAAAGTTCACTACATACTCAGTTCTTTCAGCACTAGTAGCAAATTACATACATACTTAACTGTATTGGCTCTTTAGTGACTTCAAACTAAGTTACTCAAAGTTGCTTCAAGCTTTTTACTCAGCTGGGAACAAGCAGCTCTAAGATTGAGATATCTGGAAATCAAAAAAGTAAATGTTGCCAATAACAAGTATCACCCGTGACAGCTAAAACCAGCTGAAATGGCAGCCAGGCTTACTAGGTTGTATAAGTCATAAAAAAGCTTTTATAAAAACCGATCAGATTATAAAGTTGTCTTGCCCTACATGATCAAGTAATTAGTGCTTAAAAAAACCCACTACCTTGCAACGTGTTTCTAAATGTGCTTTGTAGCAGACAGTGTTTAAGTAGAAGAATTCTCAGACTATTTTCAACTTTCACCAGACATACAGAGCAAGTTTGAGATATGCTGAAACAAAATGAGTGTAAATCTGACTTAACTTACAATAACCCTCAAAACTGTATCCAGCGTTGCTCTCTCAAGCCATAATTTCATGTTTTAAAATTTTCTACTACTCCCAAAGTAAGTATTTCCCAAAGCAAGGAGAGTGATACCAGTATTTTTCAGGAGTTTATTATGTTTGCAATGCTTTTCAGATCTCTTATCTAAAGCCATGCATTTCTGTTCCCACAGTTTACCTTTCACTTCATGAAACCATATTATGCTATGTCAAAAGTTCTGTGCTACCGCAGCAACAAGAAATCAACTGGAGTACCAAAAATCCTTCAATGATAAGAAGTAACCAAATGAATTTCATCATTAAATACTTAGATTATGAAAACAGACATTTACCAAGAACTTAAAAAAATCCAGAAGGAAAATATGGTGTTACCAAAGTAGTTCCGATGACTGAGAAAAAGCCAAACAATGACGCATTAACACAATATCCAAAAATATCATGTTAGCAAATAAAACATGTCTACCAAAGTGATGTGTAAATACCAGAAGTTAAGAGATGAAAAATACTGGGGGGCAGGAGTGAGGACATTAAAACACATGCAGCCTCAAAAATTTCTGGAGTTTCTCTATAGTCACCTGATATTAAGATTCACAGTAAACTTGGTGTTCCTCTACTTGCTGGACAACAAAGGAATCTACTAAGATGACTGCCGTAGAGCACATCCTTGAAGCAGCATTAAACCATCACTGACTTTGCAAATACAGATTTAGCCTTGAAAACAGTGACAACAATTAGAAACTACTTTCACTCGATATGGCCAAACTACACAATTACATCACTAATTGCTTTTATCTAATTCAATGAAATCATACAAAACTATTAAAGGTTTCAATTAAAGAAATCAACCCATTAACATTTGAAAGGAAAAATGTGATTAGTTTCTCATCCCAAATCCTTTAAAAAAATATTAACTTACCAGCTTAATTGCCACATAGTCATTTGTGTACAAATTTTTTCCTTGAAAAAAGAATAAAAACAAAAATGTGAGACACCAGCTTTTCTGTTCAAGTAAATGCCATTTAAATACCAAGAAAGTCTTCAAAATATTTTTCATCTAAGATGCTAGTGTTCTGGCAGTGACTTAGGAAATATGGGTTTATTAATCCAATCCTTTAATGTAAAAAGCTGTTTTCTTTGAATAGTGCAAGAGGTGGAAATTTCACAGAGTTTCAAATATTTCACCAAGTTTGTGATTTTTTTTTGTATTAAAAAAGCTTGAAAATTAGTAAATCACAATAACCAGAATGTGATATTTTCATAATTACTGCAGAAAACTATTTGAAATTTATTTTTAAATTACCATGCAATTTTGAAACATCAGTCACCAATTAAAACTAGAATTAACTAGTTAATTAATTGAGGACTGGTTTTTTCCTCAATTATGTAATTTACTAAGCTAAAACTTAGGACAGGACAACAACATTCCTGATAGGCTCACACTACTTAGAAAATGCACCTGCTGCTTTAAAAGGGATTCTACAACTGGGTAAGAACTTTTCAACAGGCATCACTTCAAACTGTATGCAATGAGTAAAATATTAAACAAGTTTTATAGATGTAAAATTTTAAAAATAGCAGATAAAGGATAAATTAAGTTGTCACTTCCCCCACTTATTGTTTCTTTACAATTTTCAAATGCATTTAGTGTAAGTTTTCCTGATTTTCTTCTCTGTAGTATTACTCAGGTCTGAATTTCCTATGTTTATCTCAGTTTTGTTAAAGAAATCAAATGAGGAAAAGACATGGACCAAGTCTAAAAAGTTCCCTGTGAAGACAGTTCCACAGAATCATAGAATATTCTGATCTGGAAGGGACCCACAAGGACCACCGAGTCCAGCTCTTAAAAGAATGCCCCACAGAGGGACTGAACCCATGACCATGCTTTGACCAAGTGAGTTACACCAATAGTCAAATACTATGAAGTGCTAATGAATCTTTTAAAAAATAGAGTACTTCTGTAAAGCTGAAACAAGATGCATTAAAAGCTTACATGTCTTAGTGGATCAAAAACAAACAACCGAATAACCTGAGGGTTACAGATTATTTGTAACCTGTACAACAGGTTCACAACAACAAACACATAATTAATGTGAACAGTACACTATAAAGGGGGTCATAGTCCCCTATATAGGGACTAGAGTGGATACCCAGGCATCCTAAGTATTTCTAATTGGATGATCATATCAGATACATTTTTGGTAAAAAGTGTACTTTGCATTGCTTCTGTGTCTTTCCATGGTATTAGAATCTATAAGGCACTAATAAAAACTCTTGCAGGAGCCCTGCTCATTCCATCTCTTAGCTATGTACATCACCTACTCTGAATAAGTAACAAACCCAGTTACAGTTAAGTGACTGGATACTGAGTTCCAAAAACTGTAATGACATGCTCATTCTGAAGCAGCATCAGAAGAGACACTAACTTTCCAGGTGGTTAGTCAGGACATTCGTCTCTTTAAAACACAGCAGACATATATAAAACACCACTGTTGATCCGTCCATAAACACACAACAGGTATTGACTAATGCATCACTTGCAACTGCAACAAGTTCTTTCTTACTACCTTATCGGTTTATTTTAACTGTATCAGTTTACTTTAACTATAACAGATAGTCTTAAAATTAACGGCTCAATATCCAAACCAATTTACTCCTTTGCAAGCTAATGGTTCAAGATCACAAACAGTAATTTGCTACAGAGAGCCAATTTCCCATTTGATCCACAAGCCACTACTGAAGTGTGACCACCAATTTCTTCTCAGATGGAAGAACAACAGCTCCCAACATAATAACTGAATTTTTATCTTCTGAGCACCAACTCATCACTCTACAACTTTATTTCTCCTTTAAGTCCCTCAGGTCTAACCTTAGGATACATGCTCAAAATATATTCCTATCTGGAGAAGTACATCTAAAAAACTAAGCACTTGTGTACACCTTTGTAGAAAGGGTGCACACTGAGTACTTGATACTGTAGCAAGGCAAATGAAAAAATAAAATAATTAAATCAGCATCCATAATAATAATACTAACTCTTGCTTTCAGTAACTTACATTTAAAACATCTTCCTCACAAAAACCAAAAAATAGGGATTTTAAATATCTAGAATATTGGGAAAACCCACAGAAGGGCTGGTGACTGTTACAGGACAGTACACTGTCCCATAATCTCCCTCCTATTCCTTTTACTTACTTGCTCTATTTTATTTCAGTACTATCAAACTGTAAGTCTTAAATAATTTAATATTGTATTTAAAATAAAATACATTGTTTCACTGTAACAGCTGCAAGTAAATTAATCACATGTTAATCCTTAATCAGCTCTGTGCTTTGTGACCAAAATAACAGACGGACAAAAAATTACCTTTACTAGTTTGCAGTTGCCTTTATGTAGAATTCATCGCGCTAGTTTGAATAAGGTTATTGAGAGGTTTGAAACAAAAATTAAGATTTGAAGGCAGTATGCAAAAGTTTAGCAAGTGAGGAAGAGCAATTGTGGACTGCAAAGGCATGTATGCAACACTGTAAATGTCAAAGTGTGGCAATTTTGTGTAACTATTAACAGTAGTAACAAGAGTACCTATTAGTGAGACTGCAAGATTCAGCGTCCTAAGTCGGAGCTGCAGCAATATTGTCTTAAATCCCTCTACAGTATTAATTTGCCAAGCTTGTTTACATCCTGACAGCTCCCAGAATGCACTATATTAAAAACATATTATATGTTATGTAAACACTGTATCACAAATATTGTCTGAAGAGCAATGAGTATTAGTTCTACCATAGGCAATGATCAACAGAAACAACACCTATATAGCCCACCATCCTCTCAAATATCTAATTGTGAAATCCCCTCTATTCATGCATGAAGGACTTTTAACTCAAGCCTTCTAACAATACTAGAATAAATTCTGGCCACTAAGTGTCAAACTGTATTTAATAACACATAACTTGAACTTACATATCTTGAAAATCCTAGCTAATCATGTTGTCCATCCTGGAAATACAAGTCCCCAAAACTAAACATATAGTCTTCCAAAAGCACACACCCATCGCATCTATTTTAATAAGTGTTAGCATTTCCAACTTTGCTGTTTAAATTCTTCAAAACTCTATAGGTCCTTCTCAGTCTGCCTTCTCCACCATCTGATTTTCAGCCATCTGTTCAACAGAGAGCTAGAGTGACAGAATTATCCCAAATTTTCTCGACAGATAGATTCTCACTGTCCTGTTTAACAGCAACTCAAGTGTTTAGCCTCACTACATTAAAAAAGAAACCAAGGAATTTCCTGGCCTACCGGTATTAAAAACTGCAGTACCTGGTTACAGCATCTCCAAGAGATTTGCCAGACCTACAAGACAGGGATGTGTCTCGTACATTTAACCCTAAATATACCTCAATAAACTGCTTCAGGAAGTCAGAAAAGACTGCTACAATAACCATGATGTAACTGCCAGCATCTTGGAAGAGAAAATGGACTGAATTTAGGAGAGCACTGCATATAGCTAGAAAACATTTTAGTCACAGGAAGTATCTTACTACACACATTCTTCACATCATCAAGCCTGCACTGGCTGGGGTAAAACCACGAAAGATGGGTTGAATATGCCTTGCACATCTGAAGCTTTAAGGCAGTTGGAAGAGCTGCACAGTATTCATAGAAAAATTTTCTTGCCTAGACTGCATAAAAATGTCCTTGAATAACGTAAATTGAAATTAATAAACGAGGATCTTACCTAACCGTAGTTCTCCAAAATTACCGCATCCAATTTTTTTACCAACTCTGAAGTTAGGGCCAACCATTAACACTCCAGAATTTGAAGAACCAGTTCCACGTGGATTATGGCCTGATCTCCCACTAGGCCGTGCCATTCTTTCATCTGGTTTGTCTTTGTCTTTCTTTTTACTTTCCATGTCAAGTTTATGGTACTCCACTTTGATTTATTCCTCTTTTTAAAAATTAGTATAAGCAAATTCCAATTGGACAAGATGAGAATGAGAACATAATGAGTGAAATGCCCAGCTGGTTACTGTCAGTAAGGAGTCAACAGCAGCATGTTCCTCCTGTTTGCAAAGCCTTGGTGGTATCTGTAGTACAATGTATTGCCAGAAGGCACAACACCAGCAATATTTCCTAGTCTTTAGAGGAATTCTGTTAAAAGAAAAACAAAGTTATTCAAGACACTAAGATTCTTGTACAAAATTACCTTTCCCTTCAACTAGACACACAATTAAGCTTTAACTAATTATATTTGCTTTACAGATCTATGAAAAGCACTACTTTAAGGTCAATTCTACTAGCATGTAACAGCAAGTGATATTGTTGTGACTGAAGTGTACTAAAATTTCAACACTTCAAACAATAGTTATTTTTTAAAAAGCGACAATAAAACCCTATCAAACTTCTCCCTGAATAAGCACACTTCAAATTGATACTTGGACACACTCACTTTACTTTATGCCAGCTCTTCAAATGAAAGCATTTTATTTATTTTCCCTCCAAAGGTATCTGCTGCACAGTTACTGAAGTTATAGAAATATATTGTATTTCCTGAACTGTAATTTCTGAGATGCACAAATTATAAACTCATAGCAAGGACACTCGAGTTCTTTCAGTAACTCCTAGAATCTAAAACTAAACTATGTTTACTTATTCTCCCCCACTATACTTATGTCATAAATCTGTTTCCCTGCTCCCCTTCTCCCTTGTTTAACATCATTGCCTAGACACAAATTCCTACATGGATTTTAGCAAAAACAATCCTATCTTACTACTGTAATAAAGAACTACAAGAAAGCTTTTGTTTTTTAATCTCAGCTATAAGAAAACTGGATATTGCTTTCTCTTTGAAGACAGTGGCGTAAAACTCTGTAATTCAGAAGTTTCTACACTGGCAAAATTCCACAATGAGTTAAATATCTGTCCAAAATTATTTTCTTACATTTGCTTCAATGTTGGGGATACACTGCACTAATGGAGAACATTCTCTGGAAAAATGTATTTCCTGTGCTACAGCCTATTTTAAAGGTAGTTACCAAGAGCTTATTTTTAACACTTTGAACTGAAGACACTTATTTTGTAAACCAATTCCTCACATCACAGCTTACCACAAAATTTCAAAAATCAAAGAGGTAGTAGTGAAAAATAATATGAACAGTCACCCGAATAGTTGCATCTGCTAAATCATACATAGTTACAGAATGGTTTTAACTAGATGACATTTAAAAGTCATTAATCAACAGCTAACATACCACCTGAACAATGAAGTACATGGAAATTTGTTTGGCAAAGAAATATGACCACAATACTGTGAAAGGGAGAATGAAAGGCTTGATCTGAGAAAAATCAAAAAACACAAATGCAGATTACAATCCAAGATTACTTGGTTAATGCCAGGGTAAAAGACTTCAGCAGTGAGTAATGAAAGGGGTGGTTTTTTATGGTACAGGGAGAAGCATTTAAGAGAAAAAGACAGGCACATACTACGTAATCTTGCAGGCTTTCAGATACCCTAAAGTCACCTTCTAAACCACAGATCTCAAAGGAACTGACTCAATGGGAAGCAATAGGTAATTTTCTCTCACCCACCATGCTACAAAAGCATAGTGGACGGGAAGGAAGAAATAAGGAAGCTAGACATTAAGTATGTTGAGGGAGAAGTTCAAAGTCATCATTCAGTTCTTAGAATGAAGGTCAGCACATTTGATGCAAAAGAATGCAACTAGATGTTTTAGGTACCAAAGAAAAGAAAACTTCCATATTTTACTGGCTTTTTCAGAAAGAACTAACAATAAACAATCTTAGAATTTTTAGCATATCAAAAACACAATAAACAACATCAATTTTGATTTCCTGAAATGTGTCTATAATATGGACAAATCTATTACACAGTAACTTATGTCCTCGCCTTTCCTCCTGTCAAAACTTCCATTATAGGTAGGCTTTCTTATAAAAACTGAAATTAGAACCTTTTTATAAGACATGTGCTAAATAACCAACACAAGTCCCTCACATTTTTCCCACACTACATATCAAAAGGAAGACATGCAAGCATTCCTTGTCACAGTTTCTCCAGGACACAGGTGTTCGCTTACATTTTCCTAATAAAATAATCTGCAATTAACTCGAAATAAGGACAATGCTTATGACTTCTTCATTTTGAAGTCCCTGTGCAATATTTTATAATTTTTTTTAATGTATTTACCTTAAAAATACTAAACTTTTTCATGGTTATATTTATTTCTATTGTACTTACCTATGACAGTATTACAATGTTAATGGCAATATCTTCTCTTCACCATTATGCTCACATTCTAGAGGAAAAGCATCAAAAAGAAAAGAGATATATTTATGTAGTATTTGCAATTGCTTAGCATCTAAAAAATTCTGATACAAATTGAAAATACAGGTTTTGGAACTACATTAGTTTTTTTAGATTATTAAGGCAGATACAGCAGATTTGTCTCAAAGACTCAATGTAATTTTTAAGGCTCAGAATACAGACATCATTCAAAGATGTGCATCATCTCAAGCACAAAAGGAATGCATACAGTGTAAGAATTGTAAATTATTTGCAAAATTATTTTCTTGCTATATGATAGTTATGGGCAATCTGTGTGAAAAATACACCATCCTCATTTCACAGCTTGATTTTCTCTTTCATTTTCATTTTTTAATTTCTGCCTACATAAATGAGCACACTTACACCATAAACTTCAGCCCAACATTAGGGAATATTATTAAATAATTTTTCTTAAATTCAAAAATATATAGGATTAAATGTCAGGACAATGGCAAACACCATCAAAGCCAAGTTGACAAAGCAATATCATAGGAGTGAAATTACTATGTTCAAATGTGAAGAAAAAGGCAAAAGTAGTTACCAAAAAAAGTCAAAATGGTATTACATAGAAGAAAAAGTAATCAGATTGCAATTATAAACTAAATCTGTAATCTGTCTAGACTGAAGATAGAAAATAAAACAAGACTGGAAGAAAGCAAGTAACTTCAGCATAGCTGACACGCACAACAAACAACAGCTACCAGAGGTTTCATTTCTGTGGTATAATCTGATAGACTTTTCCAAGCACTGCAGAGAGACTGCATGAAAAGTAAGAAGAGGCACAGTGAAGAAAAGTAAAAAAAATGACAAGAGGGCTTCAACTGACTGACAACTCACGCACCTAACACCTGCAGAAGTATCCCTAGATTAGAGTTCTAAACCTACACATCTCTCCAAATCTCTGCTTGAAAATGTTCCAATTACCACTACTGAAGACTATATTCCACATTAAAACCCTATTCTGTAGCAACAACGACTCTCTAGGACACTACATAAGGCAAAATAAAAGAACAGCTCATTTAAGCATCTTCTTTATTAATACATTTCTCAAATGCCTGATCCTGCAGCAACAGCAGGAACATCACTGTAATTATTTGCAAGCTTACATGTTCAAAAGTGTTGTCATGAAAATGTTCATACTCAAATGTGCAAGTCACCTTTAAAAAAAAACAACTTACTGTCTACCTCACTCCATTTTCATGTTCCAGATTTACTCGTAAACAAACTAATTAAGAGAACATTAAAGTAGCTAAATAGAACATTCCACTGCCCAGGAATTATAAATTTAAATGAAACATGCAACTCTAACTGCTCCCTCAGGTAACATAAACAGCACCCTTCACATTATAATTACAAGATTATACATTGCTGCCAGTATAAGTATACTAACATTTTTCTCTACTTTTAAGAAAAGCATAGAGCAGCAAAAGAGCTACAGAGGAAAATAAAAATTTGATAGACCTTTAAATTACACTGGAAAAAGGAAAAGGACATAAACAGGTTTGACAGTGATAAGCAATGGGATGGTATGCCAGAACTCGAGGAACTGAGTGCTAGTGAGATCCTTAAACTGGTCCAGGAGGTGTCAGCTACAACGGACCACACCCAAAATATTTCCACACAAACACACACAGTCTGAGGATCATCACTGGAATAAGTGAGACCTGGTGGGATGAGCCTCTTGTTTGAAGTGCCATGATGGATGGTACAAGCTCTCCAGGAGGGACAAGCAGGACAGGTGAGCTGTAAGGGCTGGAATATTGCCTGAAGGCAACAATGGCAGGCTGACAGTCTCTGAGTAAGGACTAAGGGACAAAAAAATAATGTGGATGTCATCGTAGGTGTCTACTATAGGCCACCTACCCAGGACAATGATTCCAGAGAATTACCCTGAGGAACGAAGGGACACCTTCAGAACAGCTGCCCTTGTCACACAGCTACACAAATAGGTCCAGAACAGTCCAAAATCTGGGTACTCCTATGATACAGCAACTAATGGGGCCAGCTACAAAAGCTGCCATCCTTGACGTCCTTGATGTGCTGCTTATTAACAGGGAGGATCCCATGAATGAAGTGGTGACTGGTGGCCACCTTGGCTCCAGTGACCACAAAGCAATTGAGTTAAAACCTCCATTATCAGGAGAAAAAGTGACAACAAAATTTCAGTCCTGGGCATGACAAGAGCTCAAGAGCTCACTTCAAGCTGTTCAAAGAACCAGTAAGATGCCCTGACAAAATGGTTTTGAGAGTGCTGGGGTCCATCAGGTCTAGTCATTTTTTAGGCACCACCTCCCAGGGGACCAGGAACAGGCAGTTCCAAAATGTCAGAAGTCAAGTGGAGGAGGCAGAAGGCCAGCTTGGCTGAGCCGGAATCTTCTCTCAGAAATAAGGCAAAAAAGTGAGCTGTATGCCCAGTGGAAGGAAGGTCTAATGAAGAGAAGAACTACAGTGATGCTGCAACCAGCGACAGGACCTGAGGGAATGGCCTGAAGTTGTGTCAGGGGAGATTTAAGTTGGATATTAGGAAAAGTTCTTCACCTAGAGGGTGTTGGGCACTGAACAGGCTCGCCAGGGAAGTGAGCACAGCATCAGCCTGACAGAGCTCAAGAAGTGTTTGGTCAATGCTCTCAGGTACATGGTGTGACTCTTGGGGTATCCTGCGCAGGGCCAGGAGTTGGATTTCAATGATTCTTCTGGGTCCCTTCTAACATGGGATATTTTATTATTTCATGAAAGACCATAAAGAAACAGTCCTGGTTTCAGCATAAGGCATTTAAAATTCACTCAGCCTTCTGGCATTTTCATACCTCTGCAGTTTCTCACCTCTAAAGTATCTGTTCACATACTTCTAACCCCAAGGGCTCATGATTTTTGGCAGTTAAGAGTAATTTAGCAACACAGCTTCTTCTCACATCTTCTAGAGGAGTGAAGAGAAAGTCTCTTGGAAATCTGTGGCAGAGGCACTAGAAACTTTCTCTAACACTACATGTAATTTTTATTGAATGCTTCATCTACTAGTCTTCAACTGAGATGAAGAGCAGTCACGTTCACTTTCCAAAGATCATTTCCATGTTACAAATACATTTGTACTGCAGAAAAAATAACACAAGATTCCATCCAACAAAACTCTTTCAGAAATACTTAAGAGTAGAAAATCTGAAATTCATACTACAAATTTGAAACAAAGCAAGAGCTTCACTGTGAAATCATAATACAAAACTTAAATAGCTAACCAACTATTTCTGCTATTTTTGTATGCCTCATGGAAAAACTGAGCTGTTCTTTCTCGATTAGTTATTACTGCATTATTTTCAATCATTTTTATGTACAAGTCTCCATGCAACAGAGGAAATCTACAAAATTCCAAATCCACAGTAAATAGGCTCATAATTGAAGATCCCTTGAAAGTTTAGGACAGCAGTTTCTAACTGTGAAAAAGTTTTCAGACAGAATTTGAATTGGAAAATATCTCTAAAATTGTATATGATTTAGTTAGATCTATTGTTTATTTTAAATGAAAAATAAACATTTAATGACAGAAGAAGAGCGGATTTCACTATTTTCACTTTAGTCCAATAAGAGCAATGCAGGCTTTCACATGACTTTAACGTGACCAAAAGTTGAACTGCTATTCCAGTGATTTATATTACAAATAAATATGTCTATAGCTTTATTTTTTCTATATTTTCCTAAGCAAAAGCTAAAATAAAACCTTGTTTAATGATTCACTGCATTACTCAATTAAATGTAACCAAATTATTACTTCATCATTTTTCAGATTTTCAAAGCAGAAACAATATGCAAAATCATTAGCACTTCACTCAAAACTAAAGACAAAATTAGCGTGCTGAAATATTCAGCACATAAAACTTCCACAGATGGTACATACTCATGATATCAGCTTTGAAAAACAAAGAACATTTCCAAACAAATTTCTCCTGACACAATTTCTCTCTCCAGCTATCAGTAACCTGTATCAAAATTGCTCATTACTGAATCATTTTACAAGTCTTAGATGGTGCTCTTCATATGAGACCTGAATACAATGAAAACTTACTCATCAACAAGTCATTTTGCTCTAAACAATATAATCTACTTCACACACCTGGGGAATTCCAAGACTAATGGCATCTGATTTTACAGTTTTTAAAAAATTTTTCCCATAAAAACAAAATACAACTTGGTATTATCTGCTCCTCATATTTTCAGAAGTTAGTTAATTCATCAAAGACTATTTTATTCTCCCATTCCTTAGGTACTTATTCTGACTTCAATTAGGTAAACAATTACCTTGGAAGCATTGCAAAAAGAAAATGTAAATTCTCTGAAACATCATCTTCTTCCCCCAATAAAAAAACAAAACAAAACAGTATTTTGCAGTAGATATGAACTAACCCAAGAAATAAGGATGGTCTTTTTCAGCTTCACATGGGAAGACTGCTGTCTACACAATAATAAAATAAGAAGCATACAAGAAGTGGCAATGCACCTAAATAAGATCTTCATCAGGATCAACATTCAAGCAAACAAAAACCACTGCCATATCATTTCTGTTCAAGTTTGACTTTAAAAATACTGAACCACAGAACCCGCATTTGCTACATTTCCTTCACAGAGAAAAACCACATAATACCTTAGTAAGTTTGAAATCCTTCCTAGAGTTTCATCAGCAAAGAGGGAAAACACACAAAGCAACTGCTACTTCTTGATCATATAAAATTTTTCACACTTCAGAAGATATGGGCGTTTATTTAAGAAGGCAAATATAATAACCTAATTTCAAAGGCAAATGAAATCTCTTTGTAACAGATCATGCAGGAGTTCAACTGTGCAGTTTATTTTTCAGTGTGCATGGCCTCAAAACACTTTTATTTTGATTCATGGTCTTCAGCGCTCCAAAGCAACTAACAGATCACAAGTGCGCGTAAATTTTCTTTGCCTTACCAGAACTTCCCACAATACAATGTTTGTATCTCAAGTACCTTCTACACTACCATTTCTTTCTTACTTAAAAAGTCTCAGTTTTCCACAGATTCTTATTTTCACTTTCTGAAACTCAGACAACAGTACAGTTCTCGCAGAATTTGGTCTTTTCCACATCTGCCTTCTGCAATACCAACCTATCTAGATTCCGGTAAGTTTTGGAAAACCAGGAAGAGAATTTATTAATTTTGGTGTACAAATTCAGCATTCCTAAAAAATATGATTGTTTTAAAATATGTATTTGCTTACTCTTACAGATATGTACAATTTTCCTCATAAAACAAGGGTTTAGGTAATGGAATATAAGTCTACATACACACAGTCTCAATCTTCAAATACATATGAATGAGATGCACTCAAAGAAGCACACTAATTGAAAGTGTCAAGGTAAATCCAAGTATCTTTCTTATGAAAGAATTTACATAAACAAGCCTTCTAAAGTCTTGTTTTCATCTCCAGTGGTATATATATTAAATAAAAAATTACATTTTTCTCTTATCATATCAACTGCCACATACTATATTCAACAAAAAAAAGTTAATTCGAGATTCTAGAATAAGCATTTCAATTTTCATGTATATAGGCATTTTTCTAGGGAAAGTACAACAACAAACCACATACGACCACATATAATCCTCCTTTAATGCACAACACCCAAGAGAGAAACAGCTTTATTAACACATTTAATCAACCACTTACCTGTACAAGAACTAACCAAAAACCCACCCCATCCTTACTGAAGTTTGTTTAAGAAGTCTATTCTAGTTAAACTAGTATAATTTTTCTTGTACCAAGGTTTAAAGTCACATGAACATATCGGAGGGCTGCCAATATCCAAAATTCGGTATCTGCTCTCTACACTTAATTTTGTCGGTTGAAAGTCTACTACCTAATAAACAATAATTCATCCTTCTGCAACACCAACTGCCAGCTATAGTCAAACTGCTGTCACATCAGAAGGCATGTAAAGTACTGGGGGTAACCCTAACTCAACACAATTTTTTCACAAATGACTTTTTCACAAATGAATTTTTTCACAAATTAGCCTGGACTAATTAAGTAGCAATTAAGATCTATCTCCAAGCAATCTCCATCTCTGAAGAGATGAACAAACATCAGCTGAGATGGCTATCGCAGGTCACTGCAAAAACATTTTTATTTTCTCATTGATCCAGAAGGCAAGTTTGGCACAAATCTATGAATTACACTTCATCATAGACTTTCACTACAAAATCCTACCAACTTCACTTAAAGATTCCATGAAAGTGGCATGCAGTTACTTGGTTAAAACTTCTGCTCATGCATCCTTCTTGCACTTTCCTGCAATCACCATTTCAGAGTAAAAGCAGGAAGTCAGTTTTCAGAAAGGAGAGCCATAACACAAAGAATAATTTTTAAAATGTAATGACACTATTAAAGCTGATTTACTAAAAAGAGCACAGAAAGGACAAAACTGATGGTTAAGCAATATTTCAGTCATTTGTTTCTTCACATTTCCACCACCACAACCATACAGACTTAAATGGGCTACATTGTCCTCAGCTGGCAGAAAGCTAATGCTGAGCTAGCTAATACTACATAATGGAGGCGTCAATTTTCTACACAAATAATTGTACCACAGCACACAACTATTATAGCAGAACAGAAAGGTTCAGATTAGCCTAAGGCTAGGCCAGAGAATCTGTGAAGTTAACATCTAGAAGTTAACATCTAGAAGTCAGAGAAGAAGAGTATTGCATTTCATCCAACACCGTATCTGAAGACAAAATTAAGTAGCATTGTGAAACAATACGGTGTTACATGGGAAAAAAAAAAAAAAAAAAAAAAAAAAAAAAACCATTTCTGAGAGTCCAAAAGACACTAATTCTGTCTTCAGGTTAGATTTTGGATAAGCTAAAATACATCATGTACTCTAGCATTCCACAGTGATTGTGAAGATCAGTTTTCAAAATTAAAAGTATTTTTAGTTCTCTGATACAATTCTCTGTCACTTAACTTTGATTACATGGTCAAATTCCACTTCAAGAACTTAAGACAGGAGACAAGTTCAAGTTTAATAACTCCACATGTGAGGAAAGGGATAACTCACAGTACAGGAAAATGTCTCCAGACTAAGTTTTGCAGCTATGAATCTGTAAAGGATTTCTAACAATAATAAACTACATGGCAATCAAATGATTCTGCTGTCTTAACTGTCTCCATAAACTAGATAGGTACCTTCTACAGCAGTTCCAAGTATTTTACTACTACGCACACTTGCAAGTCTCCTCTCACTTGCATGACTTTCACTGAAATGTATACCTAAAACATCTCTATCAAATTGAAACTACAGTTCTATAGTCTTCAAAAGGCTACAAAGCATTTTTCTTCTGTTATAAGTTTAATATGGAATAAAATGGTATGGATAAACACCACACCAATTGGAATCATGCTTGAAACCTTCATATTGAATGCATAATATGCACAGTGACACAAATTTAAGGAGAAACACTAGCCACAGTTAAGATCTTGGATTCATCATTATTGATGTAATACAAAACATATTTAAAACAATGCCTTCCTATGGAACTCAGAGGAAAAAACAAGTCTCCTAGTGTTTTACACAAATTCAAATGATACTGAATATGAAATCATCTGATGTAAATTAAAAGTTCCGAGAACAAAACAACCTGGTGCTGTTGACATCAGTTTTGCCAAGGTCTGATGGCAGTTACTTAAACTACACTGATTTTAAATCAAAACAAAATTCTCAAGCACCAAAATGAGAAAATGTCAGTATGTTGATGTGGGCACTTGTGTGTAGTTAAATTCTTGATGTGCTACTTAGGAAGATTAAAATAGAATCTTTCCTCAAAAGCATCAACGTTAGCTAAACTTAGCTGCCTACGGATTAGTGTTCAACACCCACACAGTGTAGTCTCTTCACCTTTCTGGTTATCTTCCACATATCCACAGCATTTGCAGGCCACCCTCTGATACATCTTCAGCTCTCTTTCTTCACAAAACCCCTTCTTTTTTCCCACATGAAAATGTTCCCTTCTTGCTCAGTGAAGAGAGATAATCTGTTGCTTGCCTAGTACTACAACAAGCTGCAAGCTGAACATCTCTCAAGCTACTACCACACAAAGCATAAAACATCCTTCCTTCACCATGGTAATGGTTAATAAATATCTACTATCTAAATTAGTTTTTATGAAGCTTATAGGAACTTATCTACACAGGCATAACAATCTAAGCTTGGTTAAAACTGCCCTAAAAATTCCACATTTCTACAGGCAGCGGATGAGAGAACCGCAGATCAAAAATATCTAATTTCCTTTAAAAACAGACTCTTTTTCAGGAGAAAATTCAAAGTACAATCAACAGTATTTACTTAAAGGTATCCCAAACAATAGTGAAAATACTGTTGGAAAAAATAAAGCAAAGACAAAGAGCATTTCTGTAAAGACATTTTTCTCTCCATCTGACAAAAGCTTAAGAGCAAATTTAGTTATTCTGTCTCCCTCTTTTCTGCTGAAAAAATTCTGTGCTCCCTCTTTACTGTTAACCATGAATTCAAGTTTCATAATTTTTTTACTTCTCCAGATTTAAAGATGCCTCAGCCTACCATCAGCAAATGTTACACAGAAACTTTAACAACCTGATACACTGAGCAACCTGCTGACAGAATATTGCAAGAAATGAATGAGTGCCAACTGAAGTGATCTTCCACAGAAAGTAAAAAACATTCCATACTGAACTTCTGTTTCCAGAAGAAAGTATTTGTAAGGTGCAACTAAGAAAATACTAGTGGTTGAGGTTAGAAGCGAAACATGTCTCCCACAACACTTAAAGCAATCATGTCCCTGACTTTAGCCTCTACAGTATTACTTCATCTTCCCAAGACTACCGCACAATTACTTAAGATTTTTAAAAGCTGTATTTTTACGGGCATTATCTACATTTAAACTGACATCAAAAATATCAATACTACATGAAGTTAACTATGTTCTTCATTATAAGCTAGCAGAACTCCTCTAAAGCAACACTGAATTCCTTTAAAGATTGCTTTATATCATTATATTAAAAAGCTGTTGAAACATGTTAACAATCTGTTAACGACTTCATTCAAATATAATGACATAAAATGGAAAATGCCTGGTGCCTTAAATACACAAAGATACTCACAGGATTCTTCCACACATTATAATACAGTTTTTAAATAGAACTTTCTTCTAGGCTGCAGACATGTGTCCTCTCCTGGACTAAATCACACCTTCCAACATCACGAAGGGAACCTGTCAAGAAACCCATGCTTTTAAAGTATTTTCTACAAAAACAGAAAGTGCACCAGATCCAACATTGACCAGGTAACTAACATCTCAAGCTCAAAGACAAACTGAACCAAAAGGAAGAATTTTATGGGTTCAACAGAATCTAAGTCTGAAATCTGCAAAATGCAAACGACAAAATGCAATTAGACAATTTTGATGGGTTAGTACCATGGCTCTTCTCCTACTGCATGTAGCACACTACCTGCTGCTGCCATCGCTCACCAGCATCAGCACTCCCATGCCTCAGTGAAGCCACTACTCACTTACTCAGAAAACCAGAAAGCTCACAAACTCATTAACTCTAATCAGGAGAAGCTAAACCAACTCAGAGGAGGATACAAGAGACAGGATGGAGAGCAAGAGTGGAGCTACAAAACTGCACAGCCAGAAATGGAGCAGGGGAATGCCCCACATTAGAGAGAAGGGCCTTCCCAACACAGCAGCACAGCCACGACGACTGGTGTTTCACAGCCCCTCAAGTGCATCCCTACAAGCACATCACACCCCAGTGACCTCCATACACAAACTGCCACCCTAACACCACCTGCAGCTCTGCTTCTGATCAAAACTGCTCCATCTACATCTGAACAAAGAGCATGGCAATTAATAAATTACTCAATGAATAACTGCAGAGAATACAAGTTGAGACAAACCACATACTTGAAATTGAAATCTAGGCTCTGCTTGTCATTAAACATCTGTATTTTTGGCCTACTGAAAAGGACATCATCCTTCACTGTTGTAGTCCACATCCTGTCTTAATCAAAAATAACATAATCAAAACACATGATGAAGAGTATAAATCATCACACAGGGAAACTGGAGGAAAAAAATGTACTTCTAGGAAAATGACGTTAAATTAACTTAGTAAGTTACTTAAATTACTAAGGTAAGCAAAACTGTTACTACGAAGTCTTGGTATGTTGAAAGCTAAGCTGGCTATACAGAGAAGATCCTAAAGCATAGAAAAAAACAGTTGGAGTTATATTAATGATGTTACACACAAAGGCAAATTAAGTAATAAACTTACTTGAATATGCAAATCCTACTTGCGTGTGTCATGGGCTTCTGTGACCTACAGTTATCTGAGCAAACATTTGGGCAAAGATATTTCTGCTGATCAGTATGTCTCCCATTCCTAACTCCACAGCACAAGGCAGGATACCAGATGCAAACGGCAAGATAACTATTTTAGCTTTTCTTACCTACAGAATATACTTATTTTGTACTAAATACACTTCTTTTAACAGCCAAATGGGGATTTTTAAAAAAGGTTCCTACACAAAGTCAAAAAAATCAGATAAAGGAGGTGGTGAAGAGAGGGAAGTGTAGATGCCTAAAATGTCCTCTGTAAGAAATAAGGAATATGCAGTTCAATAAACATGCTAGAAGAAACTGGTAAACACATTTGTAACATTCTGAATTTTTTGTATATTTGATATTATATATTTATCACAAATATTTGTATTTTTACATACATGCATATTTTATACATAAGTATTCTCTCCCCCTTTTGTTAGAAAGGAACCTTTTCATAAACATAAGGTAATGAATATATCATCTATAAAACAGCAGAAGTAAGTATAACAGGTGAGATAAATCTCACCAAAATAAATTATTCCATACTATATAACTAAGAGTTTCATAACCTCCTTTGAAAGCTAAAGTTTAAGAAAGCTACCTAAGTAACCACAATCCAAACCAATTCCACATCATGGATCTGTGTGTGATGTCTCCTCTTCTATATCCTCCCTATGCCAAAGAGGGGACATTAAATTTTAAATGGCTTACCTAAGATCACAGGGAGCGACAGATGTTTCAATCACTGACTTTATCTGTTATCATCACCCTAGGTTTTAACTACCTTCTCACTAGACTGCTTTAAAATGCCTGCACAGTATTAAAAAGATTAAGGATTGTCAGAAAATATACAACAATTAATTCAAAGTTACTTTTTCCCTTTTAATAGATCAAGGAAATCAATTATATAGAAGTCTCAAAACATTTTTGAAAGTATGTTAAAGGCCCAGTGTACACTGGAAACACAGCATTCTATTTACATTAATAAATGACTCCCAAGTATTACGATCAGTTTTAGATCATTTAAAACCAGACCATGGCTGAAAAGAATTGTCCCACTCTTCCCTCAGGCACTGTGAGGCAGTTTGTTCAGGAAACATCAGGTGATGTATTAAGGGTTAACTGAGAACTCTAAACATTAATTTGCAGTTGAATCAGTGAGCCTAAACTTCGAAGAAACAGCACATCTAACTCTCTAACAACTTTGCTATTCCTGTGGTTGGTGTGTGGTTTTAATTACATTATTATTTTTATGTACAACATCCCAAAAAAATCACTCAAAAGTAAAAAGAAAAGCCTGAGTAACAAGATCTAACTATGCTTTGTCTACAACAGACTGAAAAAAATGTTCAGCTGGAGAAAAGTTAGATAAAGACTGTTAATACAGCTGATCAGTACCCTGTTCTTTAGCAATTTCTTTTTTGTAATTAGAAGATATTGGAGAAAAGTAACCACAGTCACTTCCCTATTCCTTGTAGTCCACTTACTGTTGTCTTAACGGCATAACTAAACTAAATTATTCTTAAACATCAGAAGACTTCCTAATCTTTTTTTAACAAATTTTCAAGAAAAGAGTAAAAATATTAGAAATACATGTAACTGTGATACTTCTAATCACCGAACCATTCAGCACAGTAACTAGTGAACCAAGAACAATTCTATTTTCATAGGACAAACTTTGTGGATACAGTGGGGACAGTAAAATTTGATACAATGCATGAGCTTTAGTAATGCAATTAATTTAGTTATGAAAACTTAATTATGAAAAACTTGATTATAAAAAAAATACAAGAGGATGTAAATTCAATCTTGTTAATTGTACATTAATAGTCTGGACAAGAGAAAAACACTTTTGCAGGTTCAGTTACTCTTTTTTTTAGGGGAAGAACAACTTCAGAAGGGTTATGACACGGCCTGCCACAGGTTAATTCTCTTAACTAATCTTAAATATAGTTATCTTGATCACACAGAAGAAAATAAAGCTCTACAGAAAATGTGATGTATCAGAACTAGTACTCTAGATTTTGAAAATCATTTACACTTTATAAGCCAATGATATTCGATAATATTTGATTTTATAAGCCAATATTTGATGCAGAGTGGAAAGAGAAAAAAAGATTAATTTAATTAGCTGAAAGTCATTCTCAACTGATGTAAATAGTCTACCGTTTGCCAGGAAGTTTCTCCATTTCAGGTCAGCACAACAAAATACCACTTTTTCCCTCTGAAACACTGTTTAACTGTTTTTTTAATTTCAATTAAAAGAAATTGACTAAAGGATATCGAGGTCGGTCCCCTAAAATATAGTTAGCACAGAAACTTCTATCTCATCTTTTCCCTTTAAAACAAAACCGCATTACTCCCGTCTTGGATTTTAACAACCTGGGAGCAGCTCGGGATAAAAATCATTCACTAGATGAGTGGGTTAAGAAGAGGCGTGAGTCTAAAGAGCAGGTAAGGTGTTTATTCTTACAAGCAGTCATAACGCAGGCAGCAAGGCTTAATATGCTTAACAGTGTGCTTCACTTATAATCATGCTTAAGCACATGGACAGTATCCATTTCTAGCTATGTATGCTCTTACAACTGATCTTAACTATAAAATTCAGCAAGAAAAAAGTCTTCGTTTATACTGCGTTTTTTTTACACATCGTATGTCACTTCAAGACTCATTAAGAGTGTAGCAGTAAAATGAAAAAGAACGCCTGAAAATAAGGTCTGTCCGAGTTCCATGGTGAATCACTGAAACATTACTATTAGAGATTTTAATTAATCAAACTTAAAACCACTGCATTCAGAGTGTGCCCATAAATAACTTCCTGAAAAGGAAAATAAAGGTAAGAATAAAAGAGCACTAACAGCCCAGTTTGCCCCTAACCTGCTAATCTGCTAGACCAGCACAATCGCACTCCAGCAACCTGCTTCAATAGACCAGGAAAACAAATTTACTTGTTCCTACAAACCCAGCTTGGTGCTCGGTCAGAACAACCGTCGCCAGCAGCACCGACACCGGCCGTCACACAGGGAACCCCACCGCCGCAAGCAACTCCCGCAGGACAGGGCACTCGGAGGTCCCATAGCCGCGGCTTTTGCCACCCGGGAGCGCAGCCACAGGGAGGCGAGGGGCCCTCCCAGCGCCGGCCGAGCCCCGCCGGCACCGCCGGCGCACCGCACCCGCCCGGGGCACGGCCCCGTACAGGCGCCGGCTCCCTCTGCCCCGGCCCGGGCGGCCGCCCTGGTCGCCGCCGAACTCGCAAGGGGCTCTGCGGCCCCCGCAAGTCCCGCGGCCGCCAGGGTAAGGAGGAGAGAGCCAGCCCGAGGCCTCGGCCCACGGGGGTTCTGCGACCGCTGCAACCGCCGCCGCTCCGAGAGGCGGTCGGGGACAGCAACCTACCGGGCAGCCCAGGGGAGCGGAACACAAGCTCGGCGTTCGGCCCTTCACCTCCGGGCACTGCTTCCCGACCCGCCCCGCCCCTGGCGCGGGGCTCCGAAGCGGGGCCGGCCGGGGCGGCACCCCGAGACGGAGGGGAAGCGGCAGCGGCCCCGAGCGCCCGCCCCTTCCCACCGCGGCACAGGCGCCCGGGCAGGCGGGACGCACCGCGCGCCCCGAGTGCGGGTGATTGACAGGCCGCGCCGGCCACTCGGGGGGCGGGAAGCGAACGTCAGGTTGGGAGAGGGGGCGGGGCTTACTGGTGGGCAGAGCCGACAGCCAATGACGGCGGGGTGGGGCGGGGCAACGCGGGGGCGGGGCCGGGCCGTGGCGGGGCCGCGCCGGCGGCAGCGGCCGGAGGGGTCGGTGGGAGGCGGCCGGGCCCCGGCTGCGCCGCTCCCCTCACGAGTCCGAGATCGCGCTCAGAGGAGGCCGCGGCGCGCCTGCCCCGGCTCAGCTGCGCGCCTCCCTCGCCTCGAGCTTCCCCTTACAGGGACAAAGGTACCTGTTTAATATGTGAAGGGCGGGCCTGCAGGGATTGCCCTGTGCCCCCCGGCAGCTGAGTCAGTGTCAGACCGCAGCCGCGGGGCGCCTGGAGCCGCAGCTCTCTTCCATCTTCTACTGGGTATCAGTCCCCTAATGCCAGCACCCTTAGTGGCCGGGCAGATCGCTCCTGGCAGTTTCACAGCAGCGCTGTGCCCCCGCGCCTGGCAGCTCCCACACCGCTTGTTCGGCCCTGTCACCAGCCGTGGGTGAGGTTACCCTGCTCGTCACGCTCGGGCATCCTGCATTCCCTGTCCTGTGTGTCCATGCGGGAAACCGGGAAATCAGAACCCCACTCTCAGTTGATGTCTGCAAGAGCTGCCGCGTAATTATTAAAAAAATTAAAATAAAAAAGAAAACTTATAAATGCCGTATCATAGACTCTGTGCCAACACTTGTGCAAAAGAAAAGATCTTTAGGTTCTTTCCTAGTTCTCCAGTCAGGAGGGTAGCATTTTAAAAACCTTGAGATTTGAGTATCATTTAGGCGATTAAGGGTGTAAGGCTTTAAGTGTTACCTTTTTTATATTTGAATACATAAAAACAACTTTAAAAGTTTATTAACAACTTGTTTTACAGTCATTATAAATATGGAGGAGGGAGGATGCAAAGGATAAGTGTTGGAGGTTCTGATGGATCTTGAAGTAGTCCTTGTTCAAATAATTTTTTAGGTGAAGTTCGCACATTCCAGAACATTCTGGAAGTCCTTGTAGAAAAAATAATTAGCAGCAATATAGCTTTAAGAAACTTTCAGAAGTCATTTACTGAAGCTTCACTTCCTTGTCTCAGTAGACATTGAACTACTTTTGCCAAAAATCCTCCATAGGCAATCTGTGCTGTAAAAGATGCCATAATCAGAGAGGAATGAGCATATACTAATTCCAGTTAGTTTTGGACACAAGCAACTAATCAGAAACAAAAACAAGTTTTGCATTATGGTGATGCTAAGTTCATTTTGTACAATTGTCCTGAAATTTTCCATCACCTTTAATGAGAAATGGACACGTATTTACAAGTACTTGTGTTGGTTTTCTCAATCTTTTCTAAATATACCCTCATAAACCTAACAATCTGCACCTAAGTGCAGATTTTGGTTTTTTTTAAATAAAAGCTGTAGGATATTTTTCCAGTTATGATTTGTTATTTTTTTAAAAAATCATTAGCTGTTGGTTCAACTCAACAAATTACTTAGTAACCTTTAATTCTAAGATGTAGGTGATGAACATAAGGCAAAAGAGAAAGATGTCAGAATTTACAGAAAGGTGTATCAGTTTGGGGTAGTTAGAATTACAGTCAGGCTGTAGTGGTAAAGAAAGTGGATAACTGCTACATGTAATCTTAATCTCCAAGAGAACAGATTTACCATGCCATATATCAAGTACGTAAAATAATATAGATATAAAATAAAATATAAAAGTCATGCTCTGGCTTAAGCTTTATAGCATTCTCATGGTTTAATCCCAGCCAGCCTCCAAGCTCCATGCAGCCCCTCACTCTCTGCCCCACCAGTAAGATCAGGGAGAGAACTGGAAGATTAAAAGCCAGAAACATTGTGGGTTGAGATAAAGACAGTTTAATAGGGAAAGCAAAAGCCACACATAAGCAAAGCAAAACAAGGCATTAATTCACTGTTTTCCATGTGCAAGCAGGTGTTCAGCCATCTCCAGGAGAGCAGGGCCCCATCACGCGCAACGGTGACTGGGGAAGACAAGCACTATCGCTCCAAACACCCCCCCTCCTTACCTCTTCTGCCAGATTTAATTGCTGAGCCTGACACCAGGGATAGGGAATATCCCTGTGGTCATTTGGGATCATTTGTCCTAGTTGTGTCCCATCCCAGCTCCTTGTGGACCCAGCCTACTAATGGTGAGAGGCAGGAAACCAAGCAGCCACGAGCAACACAGAAAAGGCTTTGACTCCTTGTAAGCACTGCTCAGCATTAACGATACACATATTAAATACACGTGTTATCACACACTGTGCTCCTTACACAAATGTGAAACACAGGCTCCTACTAGCTACTGTGAAGAAAATTTATTCTGTCCCAGCCAAAAAAACCATGTGAACATCCCAAAAGGTGATATAACTTGCTGTGTATACATATGGATGCTGTCTTAAGTGAAGGAAAAAGTACTCCCAGTGTTTAGTCCTAGACAGCATTATTGCCCTCATGGAATCTTTTGACAATTCCTGCACACATAGTATAGTAACAGAAATTGCCAGGTACCACACTTCCTAACTTTCTAAAACTTCTTATCTTTTTAGAAAGTACTTTATTATAAAGGTGACATGATATTTCATTCCTGTAATATTTCAGCTTTCATTTTAATACTCACCATTTGGCAGTATTTCAACAGCTGTTTCCAGTAGCCTACACCATTTTATTTATGCTGTATTTCTCTAATGAATTTATTCCACCTTACCATGCTGAACTATTTAATTACTAGATACTAATTAAATTTTTGCACTAGAAATGCACAGGCATAACATCTGGCTTTTAAGTATTGTAGTACCACTTTTCCTTCCCATCTTGAAAGCTCTTCCAGCTTCTTAAGATCTTTGTTCATTTCACACATGGAAGAAATAAATGGGAGTCTTCCTTCCACCCTGTGTTTTAAACTCAATTTCTAAATATTTGTTCAATATCAATTGCTAAATATTGGTCTTTTTTCCACTGATATAAGATTTGAGCCAATCAAGCTTGTTTAGAATGATTATTCTCAATGTGGTAGCTCAAACACAGTCCCTTAAAATTTCTTCCATTCAGGATCCTGTAACTTAATCCATATGCCTAGGAAGATCTCAACACCTAAAAATAGAGCTGACCAGGCAGTAACATAAGCTCCTGCAGTAAATTAATTATTTTTTATGGACCATCCAAATTCTGTTTAATTACCCTTTAGTTTGAGTTCTTTGTTCTGGACTAAAAGTTACCAGTCTGTGATAAAAAATAGTCACAAGCTAGCACTGCACCAGGTCTGTGTGGAGAGGCAGTGTAGGGAGACTTTTCCTGGATGCTGCAAATACGTTTCTACAAACAGAAAACAAACAACCCTGCGTTCCTTTCAGTAGTTCTAAAGTTCATGCAGTTTGATGTGAAGGAGAAAGCCTTACCTGGCTGGACTTATCAGAATGCATTGCAGACTGGAGTCCACTTGTAGGTTCCAAAATTTTAGCACTACAAGGAGCATTTTATAGTTCTTTTATGAATGTAGAGGGCACAGCAAAGAACCTGGATTTGTTAATACTGTATGAGAAAAACATGAGGCTTGTGCAGTTCATGGTATAGCGCTGTCATTGCTAAGGATGGTTACCTGGCCAGTTAGAGAATTCCTGTAGTACATCAGTCTCGTACATCATACAACAATAATAAATTGATAGAATGTCATTATCTTAAATAAAAAACAGTAACTCGCTTCAGCTGTTCATATCATCTGACCCATGTACAAATGTTATACTACTTAGAAATGTTACACTTTCTGGTCACAATCCTGAAGTTGTTGGTTGAGCTAAGTGCTCAACAGGTTGCTGGTCACCATTTTTCTTTGGAAGAACTCCCTCTAACCAAGGAGGAGTACTCCTACATGAGGGAGAGATGTGGAAAAGCTCTGTGATCAGGCTGATCCCCTCCATACTAATGAGCTTTTAAAAGGTGGTGGAAATCAGAGTTGCACCAAAAACAAAACAAAGAAAAAAAAAAAAAAGGACATGAGAACATGTAGACCTTTATTGGTGATATGCCTCAACTCCATCTAAATCTATTTCCATACAAGTGGTTAATTATCCCATTCAATTGAATAAAAAAAAGAATGTGAGTCAGGTCAAGTGAAAGGACTGAAAAGGCCACATATGTAAGAACCACATGATAAGAAGATCAGGTCCTTTGGCAAAATGCTACAATTCTGGAATTTGAGATAGTGATCAATCTGATTGTTGATGTAATGCTGCTTCATGTACAGAGAGGATTTTGTTTGTTTTAAGCATTTAATCATAGACCTACTTAACCTAATGTAATCAGTTTGTCATTTATCCAAGAAGTTGAACAGAACACACATATTTTTTCATGTAATTAAGAATGATCAGCAAGGTTCAAAATCTAGGAACAAGAAAATATGGAGATTGAAAGTTTTTGGAAAAAAAATCAAAAAGCATTTGAAAAGGTTTTCTATCTCAAAAGCACTTTCAAAGCTAATCTTCCCAGTAAATGTTGAAAATAAACTAGACCTTTGTGTCAGAATATTTATAAATAAGTCTATTGATTTCATTATAACGGTATTTCTTTGTTTTTATTCTATGATTCTACTTCTAACTATTTTAATTTAAAGCTGGTACAGGCTTTTTTTAAAAAATTGAGCTTTCTTTTATTAATATAGGGTATTTTTAAGAGTAGTTTCTCTTTTTCAGCAATATAGACTTCCTTATATTCTCTTTATCCCATTTTCTGTTTTCAGTATGTTTTGTAAAGGCCTCCATAATTCTGGAAAACTAATTTTAAAAACCCAAACCAAAACCCAGAAGAATACTCCTATAATGTTATTTTTTAAAATCTTTTTCAGGCACTGAAAACACATCTTAATTATTACTTTCCTCTTTTACTCTAACAGTAAGGAACTACAAATAAACTATGTGTCTCAAGTTATTCTGCAATGTTTTCTTTCATAAGAGTAGTTAGTAAGGGTCAAGGTTTTTAAAATGCTATGTTTGCTAATATATCACAAACTGCACTAGAAATTGTACTTGATTTTTATGCCAGCTGCTAAAAGGTTCATGATTTGGCTTTACCAATGTTTGTAGTTCTAGATTGGCTTTGCCAATATTTGTTGTTCTTCCCTCCTTTCCTTTGCCTTGAAGAGCAGCAACAAATAGTCCTTTGAATCTAGATTTTTACCCTTGTTACCCAAGACTCTGCGCTCAAATCTGTTCTCTGGGTTACTAATTGGTTGAATGCTACTTTAACAAATCAATAGTACATGAGTCACATTAGGGTTTGGCTTTCTAATTGTCTGCCCAATCAATAGCATTCTGCTCATTGACACTAAAAATTTTTCCTGAAATAGAGTAATTGATCAGATGCAGAGCTACAAGGCAAAATTATGGCTGTCCTACCTAGACCAAGTGACTTTTATATAGTAGAAGCTAGAGAATTCTCTGAAGAATTGTATCCTGTTATGAACTGTACTGGCTCCTATGAAAATTAATGGGAATATGTGTTTCTCATTAAAATGCTAAAGAGCAGCAACTCATATCCATCATTACTCAAATAATGCTTTCCTGTTGGAAGTAACTAGTTTAACAGTAGTAAAATGCATGTTCAGATTTGTGTATCTTTTGCTTGGTTTTCCAGATACAAACATTGCGCTGGATTGATCATGGTATTTACATTTTCTTTGAAAGTTGAGATCAATGGACTTTATTTTACAGATAGAAAATCAAGGAGGAACTGAACCTGAAAAATAACTTTGCTGTTAAATCCCATTTAAAAGGAGGTTCTCCTGGCTTTATGTTATTATCTATCCCATTGATTTCTTAAGAGTTTATTCCACTAATTTTGACCCTAAAACGCCCAATGTATCTTTTTAAGATAAGAGTATTAAATTTCTGAAAATTGGGTTTGCATGGATTTGGAGGACGAAATAAGATTTCCTGCTCAGTCCTGAAACAGAAACCAGTTATACCATCAGATGGAATATAGGGATGAAATAGCTTGGCTTCCTTAACATCACTGCCTTTTCATTAATTCAGTAAAAATCCGTTTTTAAGGGCTGCTTATGTGCTCTGTATTGCTGCTATTATATAATTTTCTTTGGAAACTTGCCAATGATGTGCTGAAAACATGGGTATGTCCACAGAACTACTCTTCTTTATTCATGAAGAATAGTAGTACATTCAACAAAACACTAAGCTCAGGGGATGATGATTACTATTACAAGATCAAGGATATTTCTGTAAACAGCTTTTCTGTGAAAATCCTTGAAGTTCTAATCTCCACTTTCTTGTAGCTGTTGCTGTACTGGAAAAAATGATTGTGTGGGGGAAGGTAGAGAGATAAGACAAACACAATGTGAGCTTTGTTGGGTTTTTTGCTATACATAAGTTATTAGACATGTTTGGGGGTTGTTTTGTTTAGTTTTCTTTGAGTTTTGGGTAGTTTGCTCATCTTGGGAAGGGAGGTAAGATTAGTTCTGTTAGTTTTTTTGTTTTCGGGGAGGGGGGGTGCTGGTGTCCCAATAATGCAGTTGTTACTTTAGTCAATTAAACTTCAGGGAAAAATTTTTTGTCAATCCAAAATAAAAGTTCTAGTTCTAAGCAAGCAAATTTCTAGTTCTAAGAATCGTATTTTATCTAGTCTCTAAAGGTTGCAAAGGTAAAATATATCCAAAATATTAATATTAATATATATTATATATTAATATATATCCTATATATTAATATATTAAAATATATTTATACTCTTGTATGAGCAACTGAGACAATGGAATATGCTGTCTTGAAGCAGCTAGTAGATCCCTGAATAGAATGGCTCATATATTTATTAGTTTTCCCTCCATTGTTCTTTCTTCTGAAGACAGGGATATATTACTGTCCAGTGGTATCATCATATGCTTCCCATTTCCATTTGAAAAAAAAGTTTTACAAAACTTCCCAAAGTTTTCCCCTACAAAAATTACTTTGATAAGGTACCTGGTAACCATTTTGTATTCGTAGAAACTCCATCTGAAGAAACTCTAAAAGTAAGATAACACCAGTCTGATCAAAAGGTATACTGAGGGATTTCCACCTGAACCAGCAAGACTGGAAGCCTGCAGCATCTTTTGAAATTAGCCCTTGGCCTTTATATGAGAACAAATGCAAACAGCATTCCACGGGATCTTTGTTATTTGTACAAAGGACTCAAACCATCACAAGCCAAGGATTAGTAAGAACATAGCAGTCACTTATGAGAGTGCCCCCATGTATTTTCCAAGTCACCAATTGCTTTCACATCAGGGAGTTCCTTTGCTTTTTTGTTTAGTAGCCCTCAATAGATCTCTTGCAATGTTGGTCAAGGCTCATGTCAAATCTATGCACTGACAACATCTTCACAGAAAATTCTTCCTGTCTGAATAATTTTGCTTGTTTTGAGCCTGGCTTATCTCTGCCTTGACTCCTGTTAGAAGTTCCGCTTAATTTTTGCCACCAGTGATATTGCAGCCTCTGACATAACCCTTACTAAACTGTTCTTTTGGGCGGGAGGGAGTTCTTTGGTTTGTTCGAGGTGTTTTTCCCAGGCCGAAAAATCCACCTCATTCTTTTGTTCCTTGTAGAAAAGTTTAAAGAAACTGTTATATGCATTGGTCATGCTTGTTACCCTTCTCTGAATCTTCTATAATTCCAATATCTCTTTTCCGAGATCAGGGGGACAAGGATCAGACTAATAATATGGTTCTTTCCATATTATTTTCAAACTATTTTTAATTTCCAATTTTCTTTTGGTTTGGGCTCTATAGAGTATTAAGTGGAAGTTTTGCACATAAAACTAGGGTCCATCTTCTGTGTAGTTATGCTAAGCCCAACTTTTTTTGTGTGAAACTAGCATTGTTTTGCCCCAGGTCCATCATTTCACATTTGTCTGTCTTGAAGTTCACCTGGCATTTCAGCTGCTAGGTGATTTGGTCTTATAAGATGCAGGGATTTTTCTCATTAAATCACAAAAAATATCAGATTGGTGTGCATTTCTAAGATACATTTAAAGTACAGATCAAGCTTGGGTTCGCAGTTCTCTTTTGTGTTTAAAAAATAGAGTGACATTGTAGGATGAAAAGGAAAAGGACAAGACATCTTAAGAAAAATAGAACTTCTGTCGCACTAAGTATAGTATAGAAAGCCATTGTACCACTGAAGATTTATGTCTGTGCATCTGACTCAAAAAAAGCCCAACAACTCTTTCCAAAGAATAATCAATTTATTCTTTTTCAAAGTACCACAGTTAAGTGATATTCTTTTCCCATTTAAATTGGCAGTAAGTTAATATCTTTGTTTTTCCACCTGCCATGTAGTTTCAGATAAAATCCACACTGCATAAAGGCATTTAATCCCATTTTCACTGCATACCTAAAGGTTTAAAAGGGTGTGAATAACCACTTCATGATAACAGAAGCTACCTAGCAGGTTGTTGCTCTTCAAAGTTTTTGACATTGTTGAATATGAGGAGTAATGAAGATAAGTGTTAAGACAAAGAAAATATACGAAGTTATTTTCTGCTGGGACAACAGTAGGAAAGTGGAGGAAGGAAATTCCAGGTGTCTGGATCAACATACTTCTGTTGTGAGAGAAATGTGTCTCAATTGGTATTAGTGCACTTAATAAAAGTTCAGGCAGTGTGCAATGTATGCATTTTAATTCCCATCACAGTCTGAAATGCAAGAAGGAAAAAAAGAAAAATGTAAGGGTCTGAGTTACTGAGTTACCAAGATATTGCTCACGTTGAGAAAATCTAAACAAGAACCTGTAGCAGTGCTTGTGGTACAGACTACATTGTGTATTGATAAATATGTTTTTTACACTTACCCTGATGACTTTAAATCTGCTGTAATTATTCTTCAAATTCTGTAAACTTCCATATATTCTACACTAATTATATTTGTGCAGAGTAAATTCTCAATTATTTCACTAGTTCTTTGCATTTTATTTTTTTTTTTCTGGCATGGCCAACAAAAGTAGAACCTTGAGAATTTGAAGAAACTACGAAATCTTCTCTTATTCCTGTTATGGCATTAATATGCTATCCATTCTCAGACAGTCTACTGTAAAAATTTTGATAGCAACTAGTTTCTTAATTATTTAGATCATTGTGACAAAACAAACCCTAAAAGCAAAAAATGATCACAAAACCCCAACCCACCAACCAACCAACCAACCAACCATCCAACCAACCAACTAAAAAAACCCAAAATAGCTAAGCAATTACGGCAAGGGGAACTACTTTTTGTGTTCACACACAATGTTGCCAAAATTAATTAGTGTTGCTCACCCAGTGTATTTTTAACATGCAGCCAAAAGATTCTTTCATCCTCCATCCAAACAGTACTACTATTCAAAGGAATCATTCCCCCCTCTCCTCAACTTTGTAGTATTCATGGGAAAATATACCAGCACTTTCTCCTAATTTGCAGTGGGATCAAGCAGTCTAATAGTACTTTTTTACTGCTAATAAATTTATTCCTGAATTTTGTGACCTAATCTTATGTTATTTCTTGAAATCATAAATTAATTAAGTCTTAAAACCACCAGTTTTAGATTGGTAATGCACATATTGTAGGTATATAAAAATTAGACACAAACGAATTTTAAAAATAATATTCTAAGAGGCCCATAAAGACCATAATTTCCAATTCCTTGTCTCAAGACTACAGCTACATTAATTCAAGCCAATGGCTGTCTAATCTTTTCCCAAAAGATTTCCAATGGTCATATAATTGGGCAAATAGGCCAAAACTCACCCTTGCTTTTAGTACTATGTCAACCTATAAATTCTGTACTACTGAAAATCGGGGTGGGGGCGGGGGGGAGGGGGTGTGAAATCCCCATCTTCTTTATGGGGATAATATTTATTGTATTAATTTGCTTGCCAACCTTATCAGAGAATGATAGAACTATAAGTTTAGATAAAGTATATAGTCAATACTTGCAGGTGAATTTTTGTGCCAAAAAAGAGGAAGATGGAACTGAGTGAATTAATATTGATATAGTTTGATGTGAAAGAAATTAAGTAATTCATGTCCTAATCTAAAGCCTTTTTAAAGTCAATAGAGAAAATGTGGAAAGTTGAAATGCTATCAAGCATTCAGGTTGAGAATTTAATCCACCTTTCACTTGAAAATGAATTATTATTTTCTATTATTCATTTTTCTAAAGTAACATATGTAATTATTTTGTTTTCTTATGGAACAAAAATATGGAATAGTCATCAGGGATAATTTTCTTTCCTACAATAGCATTTTTGAGCTCTGGAGAGGACACATATTTCTCTACCATGTAGAATTACTGTGAGTCAATTGTAAAGTTATATGCATTCTCACTATTGAGAAGAAGTCATGCAAAAAAAATTAAGACCTGAACACTCCCAAGCATATGAATAGCTTTTCTTCCACATGAATTATTCTGTTGACTTCACTAGGACTGCTTACATTTTTCAGGCATAGCAGGGTCAAGATTATAATTTTTATGATGTTAAAAAATCACTTATTAAGATATAACCAAAGCAGGAATTTCTTAATGTTAAGAAATCACAAAAATATGTCACTTGTTCCCAGAATACAATACAGTAAAAACCAAATGCAAATAAATGAGATTTAAATATGTAGATATCCAGTAAAATGAAATATTTTTAAATTACAGATTTTTCTGTTTCATTATCATCTCATAAGTCAACATTTGTCAGTGTATCTTTTGTCACTAAAACATTCTTCTCACTTAATTCAGCCCTTGATTCTGGTCTTGCCTAATGCCTCAGGTGAAGTCCACCATCCATCAGTGCAAATAGGCATTGTGCCCCTGACTTCAGGCCCAAAAATTCCTAATTGGAGCCCTGGATACATGCAATTAATAGGTAAATTATTCTATTCAAGAGATCCATCCTTAATGTACAGGTATTATCTGTATTAAAAGAGGTAAAGCAAAAATACCTGGTGCTCACACTCTATAATGCTGCATGTTCTTCTTGGCAATACACTGCATAGGTAAGAAAGGTTTCATTACATTTATTGGATTAGTAAAGTAGGAAAAACAAATCTTCAAAATGCCTGCTGTAAAAAAACATACTTGTAGTACCATTCCTGTCTTTTCAGTAGGTTGCTATAAATATAAAACTGCAGATGAAAAAAAAGTAAGAGAATATCTGAAAAGGGACCAGCTTCTATGACCTAGTAATCATTCATTTTAGCAATATAAGTAAGCTTTCAATCACTTTAGAACATACTTTTAGATATTATTTTAATTTACATTATTATATCATTCACTACAATTTTTCTAATAAAAGAGGAGTACTAGAACATACTAGAAATACTTTCTGAATCAGCAACTAATGAAAGATTCTAGAATTTTAAATAAATAGATTAAGGTCTTAGATTTTTTTTTTCAAAGGCCTTGTTGATTTCACGTGGAGAGATTTTTGAGGCTTGACATATTAGCATACAGCAGAATGTATTAGCTTGCAGATTAATGCATTATATTTATTCACCCCAGAGGTGGAATGATATGGAAATCATGTTCTTCCAGTTCTATCTATTACTAAAAATTTATGTCTTGAGTCCAGTGTCCTTTGCAATCTAGCTATTCTGGTTGCATTTCAGTAAATGTCTCATTCTAATTTTTCCCATGGTTATTGAGAGGATACAAAAGAAAAAATACAGGCGCTGCTAAATTTTGTTTATCTGGGACTGTTGATTTTTACACAACGCTTTTATAACCTTATAGCATTTAGATTGAAGGCAGGGGTAAAACTAAAACCCTAGCTATCAGTAAAGTGTCTATATGTGTATTGTATGACTGTATTTGTATGATGTTTACACTCATACACACTGTATTTGTATGTATATATTTATATATTTTTATAGATAGATAGATAGATAGATAGATAGATAGATAGATATAGATAGATAGAGAGATAGATAGATAGATAGATAGATAGATAGATAGATAGATAGAGAGATAGATAGATAGATAGATATAGATAGATAGATAGATAGATAGATAGATAGATAGTACAATATATATATTATATGCACCTAGGTATGTATACTGGCAGCTCACACCTTAGTGGTGAAGAAGAGAGGAAGAAACACTGTTTTCCTGTAATATATGTCAATATTTTGTACTAAGGAACCTTGATCCTTTTTTGAAGCATCCAGTGAGTAGTACTAGGGGAAACAACCCCAACCAGCTGTGGTTGATTTACAGTAGTCCTACAGTAGCTCTGAATCTGTGCATTCTCCTGCCACACTAGATGTGTTCAACACTGTGAAAATCTAAACAGTGAATATTCATGGCCGTTTTATTATAAGTAATAATGGCAATGGCCACACTTTACACCTCTGTATTTCATGTACTTCCAGTAATGGTATATGCTTTCTAACTGCTGAAAGAAAGAGACCTCACACAAAACATAATTGAGTCAGCATCTCAGTACATACAGGCAGAGATTGCAAACTTTGAGTAAATTTTATTATGCCTACAGAAACATTCTGTTGGTTTAGACTAGGCATCTAACCACTTTTCCTGGATTTTATTTTTCACATTAAAAATATATTTAGCAGTAGCCTTATGCAGAATGGTTCAGCATCACTTTATGCATTAGAGAAAAAAAAATCAGAATGGCTTGTGTAGTGTGAATTTATTTATTAGTTTTTTTGCAATTAATAATACTACCTAAATTGGGCATGATGTAAGGAAGTAGGATTAAAACAATTTATTTTAATCTAGTTATCTCTATAATATATCCTTTTTTCACCTTGCTGAGTGCTATTAGTCATCCAGAAAACATGTAAGATCAGGTGATGACTTGCCACTGGATTCAGCAGCTGCTGATGGTATTGCAATGCCTATAAGTATGTATTTAGAGAAGAAAATTATCATTCAGGTAGCAGAGGAAAAGACTCACCACCAAGACCATTTTAACAATACCAAGCTAGGTATTAAACTACTACTAACTGCAATTGCTTCAAACTAATTGCAGGCCACAATTATGAAAGTTGCAGTTATGAAAGTTGCAGTTTTGGTTTTAGGGTTTTCTTATGATACTTAAGGGGTAAAATTCTTGCTATTCCTGTATAAAAGCTACGCTGAGATATTTGCTTACATTCCTTCTCTCACGTTCCAGTCTGAATGTAAAAATAGATCCCTTATGAATTCCTAAAGTATAAATACGATTAAGTCAACTGCACATTCATATACATCTCTTGTGGATATAACACACTAAAGTGTGGTTGGCAAGTCCAGAAGTTTATAACACCATACTTGCAACAACTAACCTTTCACTAAAAGTCTGTTTCTTCTGGATTTTGACTATATGGGAAATAACACATGAAAGATCTTGAGAGACAAGATGCTTATTTTACAGTTGTGTAAAGATCACTGAAAATAGTTACATGTTTAAATTATTTCATTTCAGCTTCCTATTTCTTAAAGACTAAGTGGATTATGAACTTCTAATAACTAGTATCGGAAAAAAAATTTACCACTATGTAAAAAGTAACACTCCTTTGTTTACCACTAAAAAAGGTGAAAAGCTTTTCAAAGGAACACCTTTGAGCATAACTCCCTGATGAATCAAAGTAGAAAACCATACATCACACATTTACTTAAGAAGAATTTATATCTGCTAGTTCATTTTTCCCTCATGAAAACTCAAAGGGGATCTTTTTTTTAATTAAACCAGGAAAATTAAATTGTGTCCACGCTGTGTCCTGTCTGCAGTTCCTTTGATAACCACTTAAAATGCGGGTAGCACCTCTGTCACTGTCTGGTGAACTTTGCAGTGGCATGAAAGGAACATGTGCTTGCATTCAGTGTATGAGCTAATTTGCAGTGAGCTTTGGGTACTTGGTAAAAAGCTGATTGTGCGATGCAGGACATGATCTGTCCTTTTCTGCATTTCATTTTTACATAGTGAACAAAATTTTTGAAGTGATTCAGCTTGTAAAAAAGAACACAGATGTTTCACCACGGCATATTCTTTTGCAGTCTCCCTTTGTTTTAGTCTGCACCAATAAAGTAAAGAGTCTGAGAGATGACAAAAATGGGTAACTGGGTCAAGCTTCTGGTTTCTGTGTCCTTGTAAACAGACTTTGTGGAACACAAAATTTTTGAGCTCCAAAAGCAAGATCAGGAAAAAAAATCAACTTTTCTCTTTGGATATCTCTAAGAGAATTTTACTCCAGGTCCCTCGATGGAGTGAAAACCTTTGATTTTGCCTTCCTGTTCATGGAGGATGTAAAAAAATTCTGAGGATGGTGGCAAAATTAATGTTCACATGAAGGATTTATATCTTCGGAGCACTCAAGGAGAAATATAAAAAAGTTCAATGGATGATCTGGATGGACAATTTTAAACCCTTCAGGAGAGACAGGCAGGGCAGGCAGAGCAGAGGGGTTGGAATGGACAGTGTTTGCATTAAAGGAAAAGCAAGTAAAGCAGATTTTTTTTGTGAGAGTTTACTATAGATCAGCCAGCCAGGATGATGCCACCAATGTATTATTCTAAATGGAATTAATGGAAATATCCAGAGCAGTTATTCTGGTCCTTACAGGTAACTTCAAATTCTCAGAGGTTAACTGGGTCTGTCATACAGCAGACACTAAGAGGTCCAGGAAATTCCTAAAGCACATTGAGGAAAACACTTAGGTACAGGTACTAGAGGAGAGGAGTGGACTGATCTCTTTTCTCTGATGTCTGGTGATAGGGCACAAGAGAATGGTAAGGGGGATATGAGGGAAAGGTAAGACTGGACATTAGAAAAAAGTTCTTCTATGAGAGGGTGGTCAAGCACGGGAATAAGCAACCCAGGGAAGTGGCCCCAGGCCTGTTGGTGTTCAAGAAGGAGATGACTTTGCTTTAGGTTGCCCTGTAGAAGCTGGACCCAATGATTCTCATGGGTCCCTTTCAGCTCAGGGATTTCAATTCTGTGATTCTGTATCCTATATTTAACTGTCTCGTAAGTACTATTCACATAAACAGTAACTTACACAAGCTTTGTGAGAGAGAGAAATTAGTCCATGTATGTAACAGTTGTGATTTTTTACACAATTTTGAGGATTTAGAAATTTTTAAAAAGCTCACTTTCAATCTGGACATCAATTAGAAAAGAAAACCCCTATATATATAACACAGCAAACACTGTCTAGAAGCAAATGAACTTCACAGCATGTGATAATTAGCTCCAAAAGTACCTTTGCACATAACATGTTCTGGATAGGACATCATAATGGAATGTGGAGGAGTAAACTAATGTCTTCATTATTGCAAAGCATCCATAGGTAAGGCATACAATCCTTCTATTAAAGTTATCCATCTCCATGATGGGATTAAAAAAACCTGTCTCTAACTCTCTGTCCATCTAGTCCATCCAAGACCAAATGCTAACTCATACTGGCAGAGTTACGCAGTTACAGGAATAGTTTGTGTGAGCAAATCTATACAAATTCAAGTATGGATTACTGCTTGCTAGACTTAGATGACCTTTTGCATGTTTCACTTTCCATCTTCCATGCATGCCTTAAGGATCAGCTTTTGCGCAATTTTATGATTCTGGTCTTTGGAAATATAATATTCATACCTGTTATTTTTTGTTAGGTTGCTATATATATTCTTTTATGTTGCTATATACATATTCTTTATGTTCTGTTATTCAAAGAAAACAGCAAAGACTAGTTTCTAATTTTATTCTCTGTGAGAAGGTATACAGGCTAACACAGATACTTGAATATGACTTGCATCACTACATTTTAGTGTCGCAATCATAGAGATGTATTTGACAATTGTGATGGTGTTTGCAGGGGTCCCAGGATGAGGGAAGAGACAAGAATGTTGACTCCATGTTTAGAAGGCTTGATTTATTATTTTATGTTATATATTATATTAAAACTATACTAAAAGAATAGGAGAAAGGATTTCATCAGAAGGCTTAGCTAAGTATAGAAAAGGAATGATAACAAAGGCTCAGATGGACCAAGACAGTCCGAGATAGCTGGACTGTGATTGTCCATTAATTAGAAACAACCAGATGAGACCAATCACATATCCACCTGTTGCATTCCACAGCAGCAGATAATTATTGTTTACATTTTGATCCTGAGGCCTCTCAGCTTCTCAGGAGAAAAAATCCTAAGGAAAGGATTTTTCATAAAACATGTCTGTGACAGACAATCATTTTCATTTTTTCTCTATACCTGAGTGTCCCAGAATAATAGTGATTTTTCCAAGAATATTAGGTTGTGCATCCAAATGCATGCTTACTATGTACCCTCAGCAGACATGATGATCCAAACACCTGTGCAGCCTTCAAGTCATCCCTGAGTCCATTTTCCCTTTTGTTATTCATTGGATGAGCTCCTGCTACTCTTATGAAGTCTAATTATTTAGATGCATATATCCCATGATTAACAGTGGATCTGGTAGCAGCCCAAATTGGAATACCACACCCCAAATTTTTTTTCTAAAAATACTCTAAAAAATATCTTGTTTTAGAGCCTTTGCTGCCACTTATCACAGACTACAGATGTATTTTGATATTTTTGTCCTTGATTTCTCCACTTTTATATTATACAGCACATTCAGCTTCATAAATGTTCTCATCAAAAAAGAAAGATAATGTCTTGATTTATACTAAGACCGCAAGGCCTAATGCATATATGAAAGACCTAAGATTTGGGAGATCAAGATTCTAAGTTTTTCACTGATTTGCCAGGTTTTGCAACCCAAAATGATATTAATCTCTTTAGTTAAATGACAAAAAATCCACTGTATTTGCTGTTCAAATGCAGCCTAAACTGCATGGATAAACTTTCTGCTTGCAGAGATGTCGGAGTATGTTTGTAGTTACTTGGGACAAGATCTGAAATCCCCTGAAGTTATCCATTCAAAGAAAAGGATAACATCCATTCTCGTTAACTCATGTGGGTTCTGAATCAGATCCTTAGTTTAACTTGTTGTTTAACTCACTCTTTCAAAATGCAATGGTTCCTGGGAATTAAAGAGTAATAAAGGGAAACTGATAACATAGGAGATTGCCTTCAATGTTATCATAAGGGCATTCCATTTGCTAAAAATATTTAAGTATCAGTCAGAGAGTAATCTTTAAGACATTTTAGCTCTTACTAAGTACAATAAACTGAAAAATGCAAAGATCTGTCTAAGAATACTAGAAGTGAAAAAAGGAGCCCATGAAATATTCTCACCTTTACAGAATCCTTTTTTCCCCTCAAATACTGATGGAAAGTTTTCTTCTTTACAAATAATTAGGATTTGGCAATGCTTTATTCTTCAGTATTAGCAATATTTACTAGGTGAGTAGTGAGCAGCCAAACAGTAGGAGATCAAAGACCAGTCATTATGTACCCGTTGAGGGCATTTTTAGATTTCAAAGCCATTAGCCATTTTCAGTCTTAGGAATTTCAATCACCAATTTCACACAGGATCTGACCTGCTACTTTTACTGAAAAGACTTGAAAATTTACCAGGAACAATCTGGTAAGTTACATGAACAGTCCTAGAAGTGTAACAGCATAGGAGTTCTTAACAGAGATGCAGAATATATTCCAAAACTCTTCGGGATGCTCTTTCTTTCATCGTAAAGTTCTAGATAGTCCTAGGCTTGAGAAAAGAACAAAGCCATTGTTTTGTCCCTAGTTGGAAATATCCACAGGATTCTTTTTGTTAATTTTTCTTGAATGTAATTGTCTGTTTCCTTTACAGATCCAATTCTTGTAACAGTTGTGGTGGGTTGACTGTGGCATCCACTGCCAAGTGCCCACTGCTCTATCACTCCCCTCCTCAGCTGGGCAGCAGTGATATAACAAAAGGCTCATGGATAGAGATCACTCATTCACTAGTTATTGACAGAGACAAAACAGATTCAACTTGAAGGAAAAAAAAATTTTTTTATTGCCTGTTAAATTGGAGTAAGAATGAGAAATAAAAGGAAAATAATATTAAAACATTTTCCTCCACCCCTTCCCTTTTATCAGGCACTTGATCTTCTCTGCCTCCTGCCCACAGCAGCACAGGGGGACAGGGAATGGGGGCCGTAGCCCATGGGGGTTCAGTTCATCACACAGGGGGGCTTTCCACAGGGTCACAGCCTCCTTCAGGCACTTCTACCTGCTCTGGCGTGGGGTGCTCCACAGGCTGTAGGTGGATCTCTGCTTCCCCATGGTCCTCCATGATGTGCACCGCAGGCTGCTGGGGAATCTGAGCTCCAGCACCTCCAGCAATGCCTCCTCCAGATCCCTCTCCTCTGACCATGGTGTCTCCAGGGCAATTGCTCTCACATATTTTCACTCATCTCTCCTGGCTTCTGTTTCACAGTCATTTCTTTTCCCTTCCTAACTCTGTTACCCCAGAGGTGCTGTTACCATTCCTCATGGGTTCAGCCTTGGCCAGTAGCAGGTTCAGTTTCGAGATGCCTGGCATTGGCTTTATTGGATGTGGGGGCAGCTTTTCACTGAAACCACCCTGTAACCCCCACTGCAAAAACCTTGCCACACAAAGCAAGTAAAATAGTTTTTCTAATTTTCATTGATACTCATGACACACGATATCCATGAGTACAGCTCATGTGAACAGAATTAGATATCACATAAACTGTCCAGTGACATTTACACCATTTGCCCATATCACAGCTGTCAGTGGAGAAGAAATAATATTTTAGGACTTTTCTGAAGAAATATTTCACTCTTTTTTCTCCCATTTTCAGAAGAATAAAACTTACTACTTTTCTAATCTAATCTTTGAAAAGAGCCTTCAGCTTCCCTTCTTCTGCAATTCAAATATCCTTTGTGTAAATGATGTTTTTTTCTCCTCCTGGTCATACACTGTGGATCAGTGATTCAAGTTCTAAATTTTGCCTTAAAGACAGTATTTAAAATTTGTCACTCATATTCCAACTTCATATAAATTGTGCTCATACTGAGGCTATTTTACGATAAAAAACAATGGAACACTTAAGGATATGTCCAAAGTATTCCAAAGTATAACCAAACAACTATAAGAAGACTGTTTTTAGAACACATATTCCGCTTACATGCGGAATTTAAATCCCCTCTGCAAAGGGGTACAGCTATTTATTATTCTTTCTGCATGAACAATTATCAAGTGTAAAAGAAGTTCCAAGACAGGTTAAATAAGAACTAAGTAAATGATCCTAAGCCAATTAGAAATGCATCAAGTAAAAATCTTTCAATGTCAATAGAAACATGTTTTAAAATTTTTTATTTAAGAGAATGAAGTAAAGAAGGCAGAATGAATAACTTTGTAAACTTTGTAAAATGAGGTAGAAGAAAAGACATGGGGAAAAATTTGACATGTCATGTCCATAGGAAGTGAACCTGTGATTGAAAAAAAAAATAATGCCAAGAAAAATAATTTACTAATTAAGAACTGTTAAAACTTAATAGGCTCTAAACAAGGAGATAAAAAGTGTTGATTAAAGCATTTAATAATTGCACTCATAAATTATTAAATCAATAATTAGTTTAACCATTGTCTTTATGAAAAAAAAATGTGTAACCAATGCTAACTTAAATATTGTACCTAGCATTCATTCACTACTTGATTTGATCTTATGAGCTAACTTATAATGTGTATTCACCTAAATTTAATTATGTTGTTTCCTTAGACATGCAGGATAGGTGAAGATAGTAGTAAAGCAAGAGATACTGGACAGTGTCTATCTTCATCACAGAAATTTGAGTACAGATTGACAAAGGAATACTTTAAATGCTACAGTTCTAAATCTGTTGCTAAAAGACAAGCCTAATAATATTAATTTGTTGAAGGCGAATTAAAAGATCAAAGTAAGAAAATGGACAAATACATTAATATAATGTAAGAGGAACCGTCTGTAGTTGAAACAGGCCATTTTATGACATGTTCTCAGTGGATTAGGTGTTTTTACAGTTGTATCTTGGGGGTTTTTAAGTCTATATAATTTCAGATAGATTAAAACAGTCTCACAAATTATTAGAAAGAAGTGTGCTGTATAGAAATAATATACAAAATCTTTTTCATACCAACATTGTCTTTATATTCTTTCATTTTGATGGCTTTCCAAGTCTGGTACAGTTATTGAACTGTGAGAGTCATTAGGTTGTCCCTACTGTTTGGAGTTTTCCTTAGTTCAGAGTTTTCCTTAGTTGGGAGTCAATAAATGCATTTAGAAAAGAGCAAAATGAATTTCAATAAAACACGTTTTACTCTTTCATCACTAAGCTCTAGATGATAGTCAAAACACTCCCTAACCCCTCCACTTCCTAAAGAGAGCTGTCTTTCTCTGCAGATTCTGAATATAGCCACTTGTTGCAGCATTCCAGAAGCGAAAGTTATCCCACTGTTTCTCCATGATTGCTTACACTGTAGTATTTGGGATTCACAATATTTTCTGTTGGCCTAGATCCATTTTAGTCGGGCTATCAATCCTGCCACCTTTTTCGGGGACTGTGCAACTTCCTATGTGACTGTTCTCAGGTGCTTCCATGGTTTCTAACACTTCAAAACCCATCTCTGCTGCACAAATTAGTGCAGGGCCAACTGAAATCTGCTAGTGTCCACTTGCATACTACCCTTGAATATTTTTGATCAGGCCTGCTGCTGACAAATGGGGTGCACCGGTCTTAAAGTGAGAAAAGGATCTTCACTCAGGAGTTAACAGACCTCATTAAAGGAGTTTTAAACTAGATATGAAGAGGAAAAGGGATAAAAACAGGCTCACTAGAAATAAGCCTGGGAGCACCATGATGATCAAAACCCACAAAATTTTGCCAGGGACCAGTCTGATCAGTCTCAGATTCAGATACTGATCTGTTATTCTCTTGATCTGCTTCCTGTTTCTTCCTTCATCATTCCATGCAACGGGAACAATAGAGGAGAATTTTACATGCACTCCTTATCCCTTAACCAGTTAGTCTCAAGATGCTGAATTCCCTTTTTGATTACCCCTAGACTTCTTATTGCAATTTCATCACAGCCTGCTTGAAAAAGTATTAATATTTGTTAATATGAGGGCTGTACCAGAGTAGAAAGTTTCTTTCTAATGTCTTTAACACAGGCTTTGAGGGGCAGCAGACTTTCTTCAAGGACTGGATCCAGTCTGCATATTGATTTTTTTGTTCCTCAGATGAAAGTCACTATGACAATGACACATCTTTTTTTTTATTTTATTTTTCTGTATGGAAGCAGTCTTGACACAGGGAGTGACTTAAGCTGACTTAACCTCAGTGGCATCTCTGACCTAGATGAACAATCCTTCTCGTTGCTGTTCAGCTGCAATTGCAGAGCCTTGTACCTGTTATATACCAGGGCACTGGGAGGGTGGGGTAGTAATGAAGGGGATGCGCCACTGTGCAAGGCAGAAAATTGTCACCATTTCCCCCCTATCTCTTAAGTCATGATGTTCTGCAGATTAAAGATAGGATAAGGAATCCTCTGTATCATGCCTCCTGTCTGCCTGACAGATTTGTCCCTGGGAAGGTAGGGGGTTTTTCAAGTAGTCTGTCTCTCACTCAGACTCTCTGACACTGCTCACCTCCCCCCACAGTTCTGTCACTAAGCGGAGGTGTTCCTCTGCCTGGGCACACCTCCCACAGGTGTGCTCACTGCCAGTGTTCTCGCATAGGGCACATCCTGCGCCTGACACCTCGCCAGGCAAATGCACAAGGTGAGATACAAGTTAGCAAGACCAAGACGGCATAATAAGTAAACAATCTTTAGTGGTTCTTGGATGAATAGAGAAAGACTCAGTGTACTGCAAAGTAAACGTAGATGATAATAGCAGGAAGGTCCCAGTCTTTTTAATGTCTTTCTTCTCTCCTTCTATCTCCTCCTTTTATTTTATTAAAAAAAAAAGTAGTCTTTACTGAAAAGTTTATAGTAAGGAGGCTCTTGGCACAGTTCATACCTGTAACATGAAAATAAAAGTCAAGTTAGCGCCAGGAGAGAATGTCAAAGATAAAGTTCCATGAGTTAGGTGACCTGATTTAAAGGCTTGCTGTTAACAAAAGAAGAGATGCTTTACCATGTGCAGACATAAATACCCATAAACCAGCATTGTTAGTCACACGCTCTCAGTCTTTTGTACTTGCTCTGGCATTTTTCTGACCGTCTGTTGAACCAGTTCAACTTGCTAAGTAAGGCAAAAAGCAAACCCATGTACAATTACAAGAAGAAGTGATTGCTTATTCAACACCGATTCACAAGAATATTATTTTCATCAATTGCACCAAGAGAAATCAATTTTTGAATAAAAAAGCTGCACAGGTAAACTGTATATTTTTGTTATCGTCTGGGATCACATTCCCTCACTAGCCAAAATCACTCACTTTTCAGAGGTCTGCCCCCGGGTTTTGTGTAAGAAGTATCTATAAAAAGTACCTACAAACTGGTTTTGTAGGCGACAGCAATAAAAATGTAAGAACTCAGTGTATAGAGATGGAGAGTTCCTGTCTCACATGCAGTGTTAGACACCTGAAGATGTCACAACAGAAAGGAGCAGCCAGAATTTAACTTGGGCAGATTCAACTCAGATATAAGAAAGTGTCTTTTTGAGAAGTGTTTCAAAACTAGAATAAAATTCTCACGGAAGGAAAACAGGTTCTCCCTCTCCTGGTATTTGCAAATAATGACTCAGCAACTTTACAAAGTACATGTGTTACTAAAACTCAAGGATTTCATGTCTACACAAAAAGTTTGCAAGGCCAGCTACTAAAAAAATAGTGTAAACGTTAAAATGGGGCGTTTTGCCTCAGTCAAGACATATGTGTTTAACTTGGGATGCCAAGTGCAGGGTCACACTATTTCATGATATTATTGCTTACCTGATTATTACTTCCTATGGAAGACAATACTCAAAATAATTACCTAAGGAGAACAAAACTGCATTTCACTACGACTGGATTCAAATTCTTCTGCTCTGACGCTCATCACAGTGGCGGGAGAAAAAAAAAGTCAAGAAACTTCCCCGCTTTAACAGAAAGCACTTCTTCGAAGCAGCTGACATTCCTCCACTGGCAATGCAGAGTGCTTGTGAAAAACCTTTTTATACCTTTATTTGTGAGGTTTTCGACTACGGTTCCACGCCGCCGGCCGACATTCCGCACCACGGCACTGCCGCTCACCCTCCCACGGTCAGGCCATGTAGCGGTGCCGGGACCCGGGAGGGGAGGTGCGGGGCGGTGCCGGGGCCCGGGAGGGGAGGTGCCGGGGCGGTGCCGGGGCGGTGCCGGGACGGTGTCGGGAGCCGAGAGGGGCGGTGCCGGGAGCCGAGAGGGGCGGTGCCGGGAGCCGGGCGGGGCGGTGCCGGGAGCCGGGAGGGGCGGTGCCGGGGCGGTGTCGGGAGCCGAGAGGGGCGGTTCCGGGAGCCGGGACGGGCGGTGTCGGGGCGGTGCCGGGGCGGTGCCGGGAGCCGGGAGGGGCGGTGCCGGGTGCCGGGGCGGGGCGGAGCCGGCGGCGGAAGCGGCGGGGCCGGCGTTGCCGGGCGGAAGCGGCGGCGGTTGCTGTTTAAAGGCTCCGCGGCGGCAAAAGGGTGGCGGGTGGCGGCAAGGCGGGCCTGAGAGTGGCCCGAGAGCTCCCGGTTTTCTCCGCTCCGCCGTGGGAGTAGTCGCGCTTCCCGGCCCGGCCCGGGCGGAGCGGGGCGATGGTCTCCAGAGCCGCTGATCGGCTGCTGATCGTCGTCTCCGTGCTGGAAGGTGGGTGGGAGGGTCGTGGCCTCCCGGTTGTTCCGCGTCCCTCTGTCCCCAGAGGAAGATGAGGGCTGGTCCCGCCTCCGAGATATTTTATCTGGTGGCGTGAGCGGGGTAAGCTGAGCAGCGTTGAGTAGCCCGATGTTATTAATAAAGCTTTGGACGTACGTATCTTAAGGCCAGGGTTGCCTACCGTCTATTAGGTTTTGGAGGTATTCGCGCAATGTATTGGTTTAAGTGAATGAGAAAAGTAACAGTCGTTCCCTGAGGATTTGGGTTTTGTTGGTTTGGTTTTGTTGTGTTTTGTTTTTAAAGTGTTATTCTGGTATTTCTATCCCTTCGTTGTAATTAGCCTTAAGTGTTGACTCAAACGTATATCTAGTTTGCCATCTTGCATTTCCACAGGTTTTAGTTTCTGCCTAATTAGAGTGTGTGTGTGTGTACCTGAGTTGTTAGGATGTCTTTTTCTCTTTTGGGCTGCTTTGGAGATTAGTGGGGGTTAGTGTTGTTTTGGCTGAATGCTTCCTCTTTGTCAAGTAAATCCTATTACCTCCCTGTCCATTTATGTAGTTTGCCAGAGGAGCTCACAAATAAGATCCTGTCTTCTGATATGCTTGTAGTATTGTCTCCCTACACTGTGATATAATTAAGCTTTTACTTCCTTTTGTCATTTCAAATCAGAATATTGCATGATCCTGAGCGCAGGACTAATCCTCTACAGTTTTAGGTACTCTCTTAATCTGGTAACAATTTATTTTTTCAGCAAGTGGCAGTATGAAACACCATTCACTGCTTTTATAAGATTGTGTTTTTCTGTTTGGATGTCAGACAGTTATAACATTTTCACTTGAAGTAAAACATTCACTCTTTTTCTCACGCCTACTCCCTTACCTATTGCCAACCATAGGTTTCTCAAATAATTCTAATTGCTTGCTACTTTGCTTTGTTACTTAATTTCCTGTTTCTTCACAAATAGTCTGTTTCATGTTACATTCTTTCATATTTCTGCATAGCACAAACTCTTTTTCTCTAAAGATCAAAGCAGGGAAGGTGACATGGGAAATTAATTGCTTTTATGGCCTTGGGTATCTGATTTATGGCATCAGTCTGAGCTCTTGCATCTCTTTTAGTGATGGCACATGCAATGCCACTCTTTCACAGGGCGCTGTTTCCCAAAACGACCCAAGCACATGCTAATAGTTGAAGCCAAGTTAGATGGTGAACAGTTGTCTACTGACCCTGTGGAGCATACTGATCAGCCAGAATTTGCGACAGAATTGGCCTGGGAACTTGATAGGAAAGCACTTCATCAGCACAGGTAATGTTAAAAAGTGAAGTCTAATTTGCAGATAACTTGTCTTTACAGTTAGTGAAGTATAGTTTTTGGTTTACTATCATCTGAATTGTTTTTTAGAAACTTTCTTTTATCTACAATAATGTTGTAGAAAAATGTTCTAACGTACAAAAAAGGTAATGTGTGGGAAGTGAAGTGGTGTTTAAAAATTCTAAAGGGTATATTTCCACACTACTGAAAAACACCCCACAGGCACTTAGAGCAAACTAATAATTCCGTAATCCAAACATTGCAGTCAAGCTTCCTTATGTATACTGCGGCACAAAATTTACTTAATTTCAAGTCTGAAAAGCCTGTGTAAATAGTTTTTGAAAATTTCAAAGAGATAAGCTGAGAAATTGAATGTTTTCATAATAGTTATTTCATTTCACAAGTCTTACAACTTAGTTGTTGTAATGTTATGACCATATAATCAAAGAAGTTATAGAAATCTGTATCATTTTTATTTGACAGAGAAAGATGCCTACATTTGCAATGTGCTAGATGTCTCGTTTGTGCCTTGCAGTAGTCAGGTGCTTTACCCAAAAATCTTGTCCACAAGTCCGATTTTTAAGATGCCCTTCCAAGTGAAATTCAAATTTTGTGTGAGGCTCTGTATCTTTTTCTTTTATGTGAGTGATGTATTTATTTGTTGCTAATGTCTTTTTAATAACACTTGAGACTGAGGCACCAACGCACTCTTCTTAAAAAATTAAACCACTTGTTCATTCTCTCACTTAGTGATGATTTGATGTTCAATGTAAGTTCAGTTTCTGACCTAATGAATCTGGTTATATAATGAGTTTTGTATCATTGGCTTGCTGGAAACTTACGCACTGTCTTTAAGAACTAATTGCAGAGATACATTTTATATTTAATATTGCAACTGAGTTACTTTTTCAGACTGCAGCGTACACCTATCAAACTCCAATGTTTTGCACTGGATCCTTTATCTTCAGCTAAAGAGAATATAGGCTATATTGTACTGGATCTAAGGGCTGCACCAGAAAAGAAACAGGTACATTATGGGATATAAAGATTTAAAAAATAGTTTTGACAACAATGCTGTTACAGATAATATAATTTGAATTAAAGCACAGACTAAACTTTTGAGTCTCATTTTGGAGTATGACTGATCATATAAGGGGGATTTTGTGGCTTTTCTTAAGAGAAGAGACATCTTGACTCTGAAAATATGCACAAATGAAAAAATACTGTTGGTACTAGTCTTGTTTACTTCTGAATTGAATAATAGGATCACTAGCAACCAATTAATCTACACAATATCATTATTTAATCAACTGGAAAATTTTATCTAATCGATAGAAATGGAGCAATGGAATTGAATCTCCATTATCAAATCAAGTCTTAAGTTGTTTTTTTATAGTGGGCCGCCATGGAAAATGATGTGTTAGCTGATTGTTTCCAACCCTTTAATACAGCATAGAGTAAGCACAATACAATTGTTTTTATAAATTTCATTAGCCAACTCCCTTGTATCAAGCTTGATCAAAATATAGCTTTAATATGGGTCATATGAGGAGCCTGGTGTCCTATTTTGGAATCATTCCTCTAGACCATTTTCAGTGCATATGATTTACTGTGCAGTTGAGGACTTGAAGATTTTCCAAATAAAGATTTATGGTATATTTCTCTGTCTAACCTTTGCACTGTACAAGCCAGTGGAAAAAATCAAATATATTCAGGTAGTCATCCAGTAACCAGTCTATAGTATATTTTAGTACAATAGTGTACTAAATTGACCAAATTTTTAGAAATAAAAACCAAAGTGTATTTCTGTAGATGATAAAGTAGAAGTGCTGATTAAGACTGAGTTTTCTGTAATAGTATTATAATATTTTTTTTCTGTTGTATTTAAACTCTTTTGGGTCTAATTTTTGTTTTTTTACTCTGTAGGCACCTAAATGGTATCCTTTGCTTAGTAACAAGTACCCTAAGTTTAAACCTGAAATCCAAATTGGTGTTGCATTGGAGACAGATTCAAAAGCACTGGTTGATGATTTTAAAGCAAAGGAGGCACCTCCTAGAGAAGGGAAGGGTAAGTAACATGACGTTGCTCACTTGGAATTAAAAATCTTCCTGTGCCAGATGACGTATCACTTGTTGCAAATGTGTTGTTTTGAATCTCAAGAGAATTTTAATTTCACAGCAGTTCCAGTAACATCCTTTGCAGCTGATTAATGTGGTAGTAAGTTTTTCAAGGATTCTTTACTGTGATAATTGTGTGACTTTTAGGGGGACAAGTTGCAAACCAGCTGGTATTTAAAATGAGAATAATAATGGGCTTTGGAAAGTTACAAAAGAAATAGGAAAGGAGCTTTATCTTTATGGAAGGTAAAGTTTCAGTAGTATTGGCTTGGAACTCTAAAGTAGTAAAATGTCTCATTTGCTAGGTAGACTTTCTTCTTTTTTGGTGGGCTCTTCTAATCTTTACATACTTAGATTATGTACTATTGTTAAGGTTTTTTTGTAGTAACATCTTCTTACTGTTGGGACTCAATCCAATTCTGAATTCTCTTGTTTATTTTTCTCTAAGGAAATCAGTGAAATGTGTCAAAAATCTATTGGACCTCAAATGTTAACACTAGTAGGTGCCTTTCTGTGCTGTGCCTTCAAGTAATTTTTTCATCTGTGTGTTTTTGTTTCGTCTTTTTTAATGCAAGTTAGTAGCTGTTTAAAAAAAAAAAAAAACAGACAAAGTCTTAGAAACTTGATTTAAAGAGTCCCAAAACAAAAACATGTTTCCGTCTTGCCCTGATCTCTCACCCAAATGCCTATCTATTTAACTTTTGAAAAATGAGCCTTTTGGTACAATTAGTAGATTTTCTCTGGCATACCTTACAATACTTGTGTTCTTGCCTTGAAGGTACATTTTCCCTAATTCTAAATTTGTCATCTGTCTGCTGATGATCTGTGGGTGTAGTTTTGTAGAAGTAGAGTGGTCAGTGTCAGTAAATGTTTTATAAGCTTCTGGCCCGGACTTCACTGACTTGGCTACATTTCAAGAGTGGTTAAGACAAGATTTAAGTTTCAGTGTAAGATAGCTTACTCCATTCTTTCAGGTTTACAGCAAAACACAGGGAACTTTCCATATTGTAACATCTGTAAAGGAGGCAAAGAACTACTCTTAAATTATTCCTTTGTCTTCACTTCCCATGTGGTCTTTGTGCTTGAAAGTTCTCCTATCCCTCATGACACTCACAAAAATTTAAAAGAATACCTTTTTGCCTTTACTCAGCACTGTTTCCCATTTCGTGTTTTTCTTGCTACAAACAAGTTTGCCAGCTTTTTCCTTTTTTTCATCATGTTGAATTTAGTCAGTATCATATTTGTGATGCAGAAAAACAAACTTCTAGGTTTTCACAGTTGTAAAGCTAATGTTCCAGGCATTGGGTATGACAAAGCTGTATTACCCAGTTCTAGTCCAGTCAGAAACTTTTCCATTTAGTATTCATGCGCTATTTTTTTTTAACTGACTTAAGTTGTCTAAGGCTTCCAGTACTTGAAACAGAGCTTTTTTGTTCACAAAATGCTGTGTCACTATTTCTATTTGGTGTAACCTGAGGGCTGAATATGTTGAATTGCTGGCACCATAGAACAAAAACTAGCAAACAGAATACAGAGTTTTATGCACTGAAGACTCCAGATGAAAAAATCTTTAAATGAAGCATTCTAAAGATCTGTGGAATGGCACAGGATACTTCTTCCAATAGATCCCAGTTACCTCATATGCGGTTACTGTCCTGCATTTCCTTTAATGAGCAAAGTAAAGAAATAGCATGGTATACTCTAGCCTAGTGAAATAAACTTCCTGGTCACTGTAATCTTTCTCATTGTAACACATAATAGAAATAGGAACTAGAATTCTGTTTAGCATGGTTCAATGTAACAGTTGTGAATAAAAGTTAATTTCAGATTTTTTTGTAGCGGTTTCAAAGTGTACTGAGGGTCTTCTTTGTGTTTTGCAAAACTTTGGTAATAGGCATCAAGATCTTTATTTGTAATTTTTCTTTCCACATGTAATTTCCATGTGTAATGCTTAAAAATAAAATTGCAGTTATGTATCAGATTGCTGCAGCAATTACAAAGACCACTAGTTACTTATGTTTATTTCTTCTCTCTTAGTACTAACTCTTCTTCGTGGACTGGACCCTAATAGTATTGTGCCAGTCTTGAATGAAGAAGAGGGCTATCATCAAATTGGACCAGCAGAGTATTGCAGAGATCACTTTGTCTTGTCTGTAACCATTGCATTTGCCACACAGTTGGAACAGGTCTGTTTTCTTGCTATGTGTAGTTTTTAAGAAGTGTTATCCCACATTGGGTATGACATTCCTTGTTTCTAATTAGTTTTTTTAATGTTTTTTCGAGTTAATTTCAATAAGTAACCTTGTACCAAAGTGAATTTATATTTGTTTTAAATCTTTATGAAGTCCTTAACATCTCAGACTGCAGATGAAATATAATTCTTTTGAAGTACTAAAGCTGTATTTACTTCAAATTATGCATTCTTATGAAATGCATACCTCTCTACTGCAATATAGTGTAAGAAGTTTTTGTATGAATAATACCAGTCTTCAGTGTGGTGCCCATGCACTGGAATTCAAACAAGGTGAAATGCTTTTCAAGTATGTAAGATAGAGCTCATATATTGCCTGAGGGAAGGACTTAACTAGCTTGGATGAAGTGGCATGCTAATGGTTGTTTCAGCTTTAGACCTTAGCTGCTGTGTTTATGCTGTACTGACAACATTGTTTTAATTGGTCTAGAACTCATGGTGTGTGATAAACTCTCTTCAGTCATGTTTCTTTTTTTTCCAGGGAAAATACTTTTCCATGTCAGAATTGTAGGACCTTGAGAAGCAAAATTTACTGTGCTCATGCTTGTGGCTTGTGCCTCTTTGGGCATTGAACTCACAGTTGCCTACAGAATGAAGTAGCTGTTTGTCTGTTTCAGTCTTTAATTTAATCACATAAATTATATAACAGTATGTAATCTGCATTATTTAATAACTGGAAATATTTTATGAAGGCTGAGCTTATTTCTGAGTGTTTGGTGTTAGTAAATACATGTCAGTTACAGCCCTTGGTGTTGACAAGTCTTGTTCTTTTTTTACTTAAAAAAGTAAAACATTTTTAATTTGAGTATTAATATAATAAGTTATATATGGAGTGCAAGCTATGCTTTAGGTCAGCTGGTCACTCTTTTAGTTCTAATTTCCAAACTAGTGCTTCAGAATTACTGTAACTCTGCATCAAGGAAAGAGATGCATAATTCTCTTCTGCATCTCTTTCAGTTAGTTCCTAGTACTATGAAGCTCCCTGATCGACAGCCTGAGTTTTTTTTCTACTATTCGTTGCTGGGAAATGATGTCACAAATGAACCTTTCACTGATTTAATTCATCCAAACTTCGAGCCAGAAAGAGCTTCAGTTCGAATACGTAGTACAGTAGATGTTCTTCAAGTTTATCTTTGTGCACAGTCAAAATTGCAGGTAAGCTGTTAATTTCAAATGTGAATGAAAATAAATAATTAAAATTAAAGAAATAGAGTATGCCTCAGGTTGTATCTGTGAAGCATTTCTGTTTCCAAAACTAAGATGGTATTATAGTATTTTGGCTCAAATATAAGTTGATTGTCTTGCTGATATGGGGGAAACCATAGCAGCAAGTTTCTTAGCTCAGGTGGAGTACTGTATTTTTAATTAGTTACTGTTACAGCAAGCTGGTTTACATGTCATGATAAAAGCTGTTGCTGAAATATGATCTTCCCAAAGAGCTAATGTGGTTTTCTGAAGAGCTGTGAGCTTTGGGGCCTGCTCTGCACTCAGACCATCTGCAACCCAGAGTCCTGCTTAGTGCTACCCATGGTAATCCCATACCAGCTGCTCAGGTCACTCTTGCCTAAGTTCTAAAATCACTGTCCTCAGCACTCTTTGTGAATGATAAGGGAAGTCTGTCTTTTTTACCTGCTCTGTAGCCAAATGCCGTTTCTAAACACACTACAGACATATTTGGGCTGTTATGGGATATTGCTTGTCTTTTTTAGCCTTGCCTTTAAATGGAGGACTGTGGTGAGTTGGCACTGTTAGGTTAACAGCTGGACTCAGCAGACTTTAGGATCTTTTCTGAACTAAGTGAACCTATGATTCTAAACATCAGGTAGTACTTGGAGTATTTATGGCAATCTGTGTGTCTCGAACTAATTACAAAATTACAAAACAAGAGTCTGCTTTGTTGAGTGAGGATGGTGTAGGGTTTCTGTTAATGTAGCTGGTAAATAAGACAGTATTAGTTATACAAAGTAATTTGTGAATCTGGATGCTTTTGAAGTTATTTTTCTTTAAGTTTATACAAACCATTCTAGGGTTTTTATTCAGGGTGGTTTAAGAATGCTTTTGTTTAAATCTTTTATTGTTTCAAATTTTTTATTTTTTTGCCTTGAGTTTAAATATTTTTGGAGCAACACGTGCACTGGTGTGTTTGGAATTTATTGTTACTCTAAAACAGTCTTAAAACATATATGATACATATGTGGGGAATTATGCATGTTTGCATCATGTGTAAAGAACAATTTTTTGAACAAAAGTTGTTGTGTGGTCAGACCCACATTTTGATTTACAGTTTTGAGTTCTCACTCAGCATCTTAAGTCTTAGGATATAGGATCAGAGCACTGTGTTCTGAGTCTTAATTTTACCATATATTTCCAAAAATGAAGACTTTGGTTGTAAAAGGCGCTAGTTGCCAGACTAGAGTGTGTGTATATATGTATTGTATGACTGTATGTATATGTATGTACTATGTATTTATATATATGTGCACCTAGATATGTATACTGGCAGCTCACACCTTTCAGCATGACAGTTTTCCTTAAGTGCAATAAATATTAAGGATGGGAATACAATGTTCTGATCTGCTAAATCAAAACTGAAGCTACTCTTATTTGGGAAAAAGCAAATTAGTATTTGAGTTTCAAAGAGTATCTTTGAGGAAAATAGATTACCTTAGTGTGTGTTGGTTTTTTTAAGATCCATCCTTCACTTGTATGTATAGCTGTGCAAGGAATAAACAGTTGAGTCAAGTTTTCAAATTATTATGTTTACCAGGAATTAAAGCCACAGTTACTTAATTCCAAAAATCCTTTCCAGTTAAGTGGTGTCTGAATATATGCCCAAAGCCTTCAAGTAACCTTTTTCATTACTTTGCAGTCGTGCATTTTATATGCCTATGCATGGAGGGCAAGGATCTGTGCAGTGTTTAGAAGCCACAGAGTACTGAATTTATCCTATCAAAGAAAGGATATGACAGGACCTCAGAAGGGCAGTGCAGCGATTGCTGCTGCTCTGTCAGTGAACAAATTCCTCAAAACTGATATTTCATAGCTGCTCTTATTCTCAGCATGGAGGGACTAGGCTAGGGATGGTAACTTGTATTTATGCTACCTGTAGTGGAGGGTGCGCAGACGGTTCCAGTGTAAATCACACATACCAGTTACTTTCTAACACTTTTGTGTGTGTGCAGATCCATCTTTGCTGTGGGGACCACTCTCTTGGGAGCACTGAAGTTCCCCTGTCGGGACTGCTGAAGAAAGGAAATGTGGAGATTGACGAGCACCCTGTGGCAATAGAAGGACCATTTGTTCTTGTTCCACCAAATAGAGCTAAACAGAAACTGCCACAACTGCCTCTGGATCTGGCTCCTACTGTTGGGGTATCTGTAGTTCTTCAGAGGGAGAACTTGACTACCCAGGTATGTCTTACCTGTTCATTATTGGTTTAGACACAATTTCATGCCAAAAAATTATTGGTGTTTCTTAATCATATTTGACTGGGTTTTGTGTAAAAAACAAAAAAAAAAAAACAAAACAAAACCAACAACAAAAAACCTGAAAGAATCAATTGCTTTATATGAATAATCCTTTCACTGGCATTTTTCTGTGTCTGAAAAACAATCTCATACTATTAAATGTCATAGACAGAATTTTTCAATACAAGCTAAGAAAACTATCATTTCATTCAGCCTTTGATTCCCTTAAATGGTGCAACTGAACCCAAACAGCCACAGGAGAAAGTTCTTTCACCTGTTAATGGAAAAACGGAGAGCCAGCAGCAGAGATCCCAAAGTGTCCCATCTCAAGCTGACCAGTGTTCTTCAAAAGAAGATGTAGCAACAGAGAGTGAAGTGGAAAGTCTTAAGTTCGAAAAAGGCACAAAACCAAGGAAAAGGGGTATGTGGTATATAACTTCTTTGCCCAGTTGCTAAATATGGTCTTGGAGCATGTACTATTCCTTTCTGATATATTCATGAAATAGTACTCACTTCTATCTGGTGATAAATTTCAGGCAAGTCAGAATCATTTGCATAAACAAGTAACAGAAGGGGGATAAATGTTGTGATTTGAACATGAACATTGTTAAGTACATTTGCAAGATCCAGATTAGAGATTTGGGGGGGTGTAGATTACAAGCGATGTGGATGGTCCTAAGTTTGAAAACTCATAACAAAAGTTTCTTGGATTTTTCTGGAGTTGTGAATGAGAAGGTTTAGTGCAATGCCTATTAAGAAACTGACTTGCTCAGTGAGATGAAGTGGTCTAGTGTTAACTTATTCAATAGAGAAGCAGGGATAATGTGGGATTTTTGAGTTTTCCAAGGAATTTACTATGTGGTTTATAATTTGTGAAGACAAATGTTCATATAGTACAGATTCCTGAACAAAACCAAGCAGCTGGGTTGTTTTGTCTGTTTTTTCATGATCCTTTTGTTTGGACTTGGTAGCCCAAGCCCTAGGAAGACTTGTTTCTGATTTGAGAACTGGGGAGTAGAAAAGTAGAAGAGGAACAGATAAGAAATACCATGATAACCGAATAAATCTCAAAATTGTTGTTTTGCTAAATGTTATTGAACGTGAATCTTCTTAAGAGATGGTTTATAAATAAAGTGGAATTATTGTTTTTCTAGTGATATTTGTATTGCTGGTCTTTTGATCTGTGTCCTAAAGATAGTTCTGTAGAGGAAATTCCGTGTCCTAGAATTGGCTCTCAGGATTTGTCTGCTAATTCAGACAAATTTTCTTTTAATCTTATCTATGCGAGGATTAAGTCCTTTATATGGAATGTAAAAAGAAAGTATTGTGAACCCAGCAGCTGGTTTGAATCTCTGGTTAGGAAATCCAGGATTGTGCTTTTTTTATTAATAGTAATTTTATAATTCTGTTTTGCTAAGATGTAAAACATGTCATTTCACATTTGTCTTTCAGGGCTGGTGGCTGGCTGCCCTCAAGAGGTTAGCAAACAGTGTTTTGAACAGCTTCCAGCTTTGAAATCACAGACCAGAGCAAAGTCGCCTCTGACAGATCTGCAAAATCCCAGTAAGGCAAAATTTATTGAATTTAGTACATTAAATGAAATTTGATTATAGTGCCAACTTATATGAATTTTAACAGTAAGCTGTATGACTTTTAAATTCCATTCAGCCAATTCTTTGCACCAAGTAGTCTACTGACATTCTACCTGAAACACTTAAAATTGTTTCATTCATACATTGTGTTAACTAGCTGATGTTGAAGTTTTACAGCATTTTTCTTTCTTGTAATATTAGTATTAATGCAAGCAAAACACTTAGGAATAGAGTCAATGCTAGTAATGATGTATTTCTTTAAAAATTACCAAAGTGGAAATGGTTTAAATAATTATGAAGGAAGTATAAGAACAAGTAGCACTTGCCAAAGGCCGTTGAGTTCTTATCTGATACTTTCATTCACTCTTTTTGTAGGGGCTTGGTAGCCCAAATAGCCCTTAAAGACTTAAACAAAATGTCTTGAACATTTTTCAAGAACACCTTTCGGAGACCTGTCTGTGGGACTTGTAATTTGATGTTTTACTCTCTGAAGGCAGTATTGGGTCTCATTGTAAGGATATGAGAAGGCTGGATGCAATTGGGCAGGCACTCATTGTTGCTTCTCCTTTCTAAATTATAAAATGGATGTCAAAGTACATGGATTCTGTGACAGAAGCAGATGTGCTTTGCACATTTTAGTTTGCTTCAATGGCTAAACCTCAACTTGAGGCCGAGGATGATGCTGCCTTACATGAGCACAATTGACCTGTTAATCAATCTGATTGTCTTTGTAATTTCCCTAATGAAGTAAGTTAGTTTTTAAAACTCCTAAATTTCAAAAAAAATTTCTATTCCTCAAGTTGACTATGAAAAATTAGCATAAACTGAAGTCTTACACCATCTTTCTGAAGAATTTAATTTCTTTGATCTTACTGTAAACTTTTATAGGTGAGTTACACCTTACATAGCTTCGAAGATTAATAAAGAAAGGAAAAATATTACAATCCTGTAAGAAGATTTAAAGTATATTGGGTTTTGGTGGTTTTTTTTCCTTTGGAAGCAGTAACTTAGAGAAGGAGTGGTTATTTTTCACAGTATTCATTTATTTTACAAGGAATAGAAATCTTAGAGAAGCAACTGATCTACTTGCATTTAAAATGTGACACTAATCTTTGATATATTTTGTTACTTTGGGCAGAGCAAGTTATAGAAAATGCACATGAATTCTCTTTTGTGTTTTCAGCTGATAGTGGTCCAGTAGTGATATCTCAGCCTAACCCTGTGGGTGTGTCCAGTTCTTCTGAGCCTGTGTCAGCACAGAAAATTGTCATTCCAGCAGCCTCTCACCATTTTTGCTTTTCAATAGACTTAAGAAGTATACGTGGTCTGGAAGTTGGTTTTCCAATAAATTGCATTTTAAGGTACAATCTGTTTTTGTTATTCTTGGAAAATAAAAGCCTTCGTAATGTGAGTGATTGCTGGTAACATGGTGCCTCTCTGCTTCTTCATGCCTTTTAAAATGTAGCTGATTTTCAGTAGCAAAATACTTTAAATACTTTAGACTGTTCATCTGGTTTACCTCTAAACTGAGCATTAAAGATGGTGTGTTAAACTTTGCCTTTTGCTGTGGTTGGTATTAAATCTTTCTGGCTGTATTTCCAGTTCATCAATGAAGTGATTTTTTTTCCTTTGGTTTGGCCTTTTTTTTTTTTTTTTTTTTTGGTTTGGGGTTTTTTGTTTGGGGTTTTTTTCAGGTTTTTTTTGGTTTTTTTTTTTTTGTAGTTTTCCGCAGTCTACCAAAAACTCTTTACGGTGCTTCAGTAAGAGACAGATCACTGGTTTGTGTATGGATCCAAAGGAAACCCATTCTAGTTTTAATAAAGAATCTGTGTGGTTAAATGCATTTCTGAGAGACTTGTAAATACAGGGATGATTTATGATTTTGATGGTTTAAAAAAGAAATTCTACTTTCATTATAGCAATTATTGATGATGTATTTGAAGTGAGTGATTAACAATAGTTTTTACAATTTGTCTTCTTATTTCCATCAGGGTGCTTTTGATGTTTGTGATGAAATGTATCTTCAAATGGTGATTCAGTCAAATTTCTGAGTGTTTCTGACTGGGGAGTTGCCTCTCCATTTGCTCTACCTCTTTTCTGGCAGAGCTCTATTCATGTAGTTTTAACTAGTTACTGGGAAGTCTAGTTGTGGTGGTGCTTCTTGGGGTTTAGATTTTGTCTGAACTAGGTTGAAAGGATGTGGATGAGATATAGAGCTAGAATGTTTTAAAATGTAGCTACTATAGAGTGCATCATTAATGTCTTTCCATATTGGCTACCTTACTAAATGGTATGCAGAAAGCAACATACAGTGGATGGAATTTTGCCACATAAAATCGTTTATGTAACATTTCAATAGTTAATTTATTTCAGAACAGTAACAACACATAGGTTTTTTTGGTTTATGCACTTGAACTTTTATAGTCAGTGATGAACATGGCAGGAAGCTGAAGAGGAGAAACATCCAGATACATAAACTGGATTGCAGGGTAAAAAATTGCATATTTGCTGCAGGTTGGAAGCATTATTTTATTCCAGTCTAACAAGCTCTTTCAACAGCTCTTCACAAAAGATGAAGAATGCAATTTTTATACAGAGAGGCATCATTTGATACAGCTTTTATTTTATTAGGAGCTTCACTGACAGCTGGCATTATCAGTTTGAACAAAATGAAGTTTAAGAGGTTCATGACCTCCCCTTTGTTACAGTTTATCATAAACTGAAATGTGCCAGTAGAGTAGTTTCAGGCTACACTTAGTCATATTGGTAAAATGATTTGACTTGCCTTTCAATCAATTCAACTGTGGAAATGAAAAAGCCTATGAAATTTTCTAATGGTTCTGACACTGTGTATATATGTATGCCTAGTTATTAGTGATTGCATGTTAGTCTAGTCTGAACTGTAAGTGCAGTTACAGATGTTCTCAAGTAACAATCTACATGTAAGTATGAATTTTTCTTCTGTTTGTCTGCTCAGTTTATATAATAATTGCAGAGTTCTAGTAAAATAAGAGTTCATCTGGTTGTGAACATACAGGTTATTAAAACTTCTTTTGTCAAAGCAACAGCCAGTATAAAGAAGCTGGATTGTTCCTGAAGGAAATGACAACATGAATATTTGAGAGCTAAGTTCTGTTGTTGAATGTACTACTATACATTTCTCAAACTTTGATGCAGGTCATGCTTTACTAAAATGATGTCTAAACTGGTTTTCCTGTTGCAGAAGGTACAAAAAAAGTTACCTATTTATCGAATTATTATTTTGTTATTGTTTTTATTAGGTACTCCTACCCATTTTTTGGCAGTGCAGCACCTATTATGACAAGTCCACCTGTAGAAGTTAGAAAGAACATGGAAGTCTTTCTTCCCAAGTCATATTGTGCATTTGACTTTGCAACTATACCTCATCAGCTTCAAGATACATTCTTCAGGTAGTAATTTACAATTTTTTATCTTAATTACGCTTTTCTAGATTTTGTTGTAAATGCAAGTCCCATTAAGATTATCGATGCTAGAACTTACTAAATAATTCAAGGGCTAATGCTAATTAATACTTAATAGCTTACTCTTCCAGTTTCTCTATTATCATTTAAAGTCAGGAATTCTACAGTTCTTGATTTTTCTCTTTTGCATACTTAGGTGTTGTTGCTTACAGAAACAAGTACAATTGCCATAAATTTTAAAAGTAAAGCTTGATAGCATCACTTTTGACAAAGTACTTCTTGAAATATGAAATTCTTTTCTTTTTAATTTGCAATGCCTATATGATATCTTTGAAAATACAGCAGGTACCTGGAAAACAGTTTTCAGTGTTGAGGGCTGTAAAACAGTTCTACTAGTAGTTCTACCGGCTTTCAAGAAAACATTAAGATGTAAAAAAATCCATCAAAATAGCAGTATTTTGAAAGTAGCAGAGGGGGGAGCTGTATTTTGAATGACAGTGGCTAAAATTCGTTTGTAAGTATTTATAAATGAAGATGATCAAGTTGTTAGCATCATTCTGTCATTCACTGTAACATCGTTAGTCCCTAATTGAAGAAATGAATGATAATCTGAACCAAGTGATTAAGATACAAAGTCAGTCAGTCTCATTCCTCTAAGTGAAAGGCAGTAAAACCAACTCATATTTTGAGTTTTGTAACCATCACTGATTTAAGAAGTTACTTTTAGAACATGAGTTCTGAATAAGAATGCCTCCTCTTTCATTTTGGTGCCTGATACAAAGATCACTTCTTTGTTTCAGATTGCCTCTGCTGGTTGAATTGTGGCACAAGGATAAAACAGCCAAAGATTTACTTCTAGGAGTGGCAAGGCTTCAGCTTTCAAATGTTTTGGCTTCAGAAAAAACCCGCTTCTTGGGTGGGAATGGTGAACAATGCTGGCGTCAAACTTGTAATGAAATAGTCAGTTTCACAGCAGCACAAGGGTAAACTATTTTAAAAATACTTAGCTCTATAGCAAGTTTTCTAGAGTTGTTTGTTTAGTATTTCTCTGAAAAACTGCCAGTTTTTCCTGCATAGCTTTTTGAATAGGTAAACAGGCTGCAGAGTACTGCAGTATGCAGAGGGGGGAATAGGCATCCAAGAAATAAAAAGCTAAATTGCCACTTCATATTGAGCAATGTATACACTACTACCAAAGTCATTGTAATAAACCTTTATATAATCATGATCCTGGATAAGTTAAACTTCACAGACAGATTAAGAAATAAACAATTGAAAAAATGTTAGAGGCACTTCCTTAAGTAAGTTACTCAATTATAGAAAGGGTTGATATTCCATAATATATTTTACATTGTTTGTCCATAGCATGCTTTTAGATACAGCTGTCTTTGGTGAAAGTTAGGAGGGCAGATACACCCAGAGAATGGAGATGTCTCCTATTTAAGGATAGTAACAGGAGTTTCAGCTTGTGTACATCAGAAGGAGCAGTATTAGCTAATATTCTATCTGAAGACAAATGTTTTTTACATAGAGCAGCGATGGGGTTTTTTATATATATATATATATATATATATATATATATATATATATATGTATATATATATATATGTATATATATATATATATATGTATATATATATATGTATATATATGTATATATGTGTATATATATATATATATATATATATATATATATATATATGTATATATGCATGTGGGTTTTTTTTTTTTTTGATTGATAGTTACTTCTGTCCTGTGTCTTTGTTGAAGATTATTAGTGTTCACAATCAGTGTCTAGACCCTCATCTTTTCTGTGTAATGATGGAATTTGATTATGCGCATAAAAATAAACATAATTGCTATTAAGACTGAGGTCAGTTTTAAACTGCTAATGCAATGGATTTTAAAAAAGGCATTTTATACTTACAGGAAATTTCGTGTTAGTGTCTGGTGTTTCCTCTCCTCCCAACTTAATAAGAAATTAACCTCTGGCTTTACTTCAACTTCTCTGGGAAAGCCAGCATGGCCTGATTCTGTGAAGAGTTACTTTGAGGTCTCATTATACCTTAAGGTTCATCTTGTACTGTTAGTTAAATGAAACCTGGGTTTGCACAAAACATAACCACTAGATGGCATTCTCAAAATGTAATCAGGTCTGTGTTTTGCTGTGCTGGCCCCTTCTGATCCTTGCTCTTGTTGGTGTAACCTGCTTTTTACACTGGTATGCTCAACAGACTTGTTTAATCATTTACTCAGATTTCTGAGGTTAACTAATACAAATCTTGTTTTCTTTTTTAGTCAGTAGCCAATGGAAAGTTTTAAGAATTTAATGCAGCAATTTAAGTGAAGTACAAGCATTTATTGGGTATTTTTCCTTTCCAAATAGAAGTATAGTGTAGAAGGCTGCACCCCTTGTAAAAAGCATTTTAGTGTCATCTAATGTATATTTGCTGAAAGTGAATTTCTCTGAAAACTACAGCTGTGGTTAACTCCTTCAGCATCTTGTTGCTTGATATGTTCTGCAGCTTCCAGGTGACAAGTGATTGTGTAATTTGCCTTACTGAGTAATTATTACTGAAATGAGAGGTTTTGTTTTGACCAAGGTCTACACTTCAGTGTACTTTCATTTGAGACTTTTGATAATTTCCAGTTACATGACTTCTGTGTTCCTTCACTTGAATTCTTTCTGTGCAAAACACTGGCTTTTTTTGCTACAATTTGACTGTGATTAGAGATGAAGCAGTTCGAAACAAACTGTTCTTAAGCAGAAACCACAACTACTTTCAAATTAATTTAATAAAATATCTGCTATGTGGGTATTGTTCCACTGTATAAGGGCAGGTAGATATTTTAACCTCTTTGTGATTTAAAGTTGCCAGTTCCCTATCCTGAAGCTTTCAGAAATACGGTTTTTAGTAGTCCAAGGATGTTTTACCAGAAATTATATGCTAAGTTACTTACATTGTGGATAACAAGAAGGCTACTGTTAAAGTCTAAACAAAGAAAGCTAAGGAAATTTAATGAGTATCTGAAGTTGAAGTCAGCTGCAGTGCCTTTATATGAACAGTTACATCATTAGAAAGGTTTAGGACTCTAGGTACAATTTTGGATTATTCCCTTATTGCAGGGATGTGTTGATTTTAGTAATTTGTTAGTTCAATAGGTTTCCAATGACAAGTTATCTGTTTAAGTCAGAAGGCTTCCCATAGATTCATAAACTAGGCCCTAACTTAGCAATATATATAGGAGAGCATGTTTGAGCTCTCACATAGGCAACTGTTTAGAGATTCTGAGCGTGCACAGAGCAACTTCAGCTTTGCTGTTTTTTGTGTTGTTTTACAATTCTTTTTCTGTATCTTTAGAGAGTTTTAATTAAAGTAACATTCTAATGCTATTTATAGGTCAGGCAGCAGAATAGCAGAGCTTTCCTACACCATCACCTTGGAAGACTACGGACTTGTCAAAGTGCAAGAAGTTATGGTGTCAGATTCTTCTCAAGTAAATTTTACATAAATCTTTTCTTTTTCCTTTTAACATGTCTTTGACGAGTTGAGGTTCCAATGAAAAATCCACTCTTATTATATCAGGATGTAGGTGCTGGTCAGCAACGGCATGTCCCTCACACTCAGCTTTGCTGTGCCCCAGAAGACCATCCAGAACCTCGAGAAACTCTGGAATACAAAGCAGCACTGGAGTTAGAAATGTGGAAGGAAATGCAAGAGGACATTTTTGAAAATCAGGTTTTTACTCTTTTTTATTACCTAAATTATGTCATTGCCAGAGAAGTTTTAAAATAATTGGTACAGAGAATAACCTTAATTATATTATATTTTACTGTTTCAAGTAAGAACTTAATTTTAATCATACAGAATATTAAAATTTCAGATGTAAACTACTCCATTCACAAATTCCATGCTCTTACTTAAGGAAGCAGGTTAATTCTTAAGTGAAGAAGGTGCTGGGTTTGAACTGCAGAATACCATCTTCACAATTTCCCATTACTCTTTATAAAGTACAATAGATTCAAGATTCAAACTGCTGATATTAAGTATTAATTCTGTTTTCTGGTTTAGTTGCCTCTCAAAAACCATTGCTTTCTACTCTTGAGGTCGTTCTAGGTGTTTTTGTTTACTTCTTTTTAAAAGGTACTGAAAATCTAGTACTTGCTTATTTGGTTATTTTCTCAAATACACATTTACTTTGCATTTAGTACTTCAGTTTAAGATGTCTTTCACTATCAGAATCATATCTTGAGCTATACAAGTCAGCATACTGAACACTTTTGGTTGAAGAATTAGGTCTGCTAGTACTCTAAAGGTGCACTTCCAGCAATTTTGGTCTGGTCAGGGGATTTTGTTTCTTTTTTTTTTTCCTCCAAAAGCTTAAAAAGAAGGAAATGGTCCATATGCAAGCACTTGCAGAGGAATGGAAGAAAAGAGACAGAGAGAGGGAGGCGTTAGTGAAGAAAAAGGTAAGGAATTTCCTTCTTATATTTGCAGAAAGTCTAAATTGTTATAAATCTAACAAGGTATTTGGTAACATGTATCAAAGGGTCCGTATTGAAACTTTGCGCCTACTGATATGCACGCATCTAGTCTACAACAGTGCAAAAGAATTAAAAGTAGCTTTTAATCATAGAGTATTTGTTAGAAATTTCCTTAGATTAGTTTGCTGTATATGGGAGCTGTTTGATTGCATTTTACTTGGCTGGTCAAAAAGCCCTTCTATGGCCTATGAATTAGAAGTCCTTCATTGCAAGTTCTTAATCAAGAGCTGGAGATTTTTTTTATATGGAAATTTCTAAATAAAAACTATCTATATTTTATACTTTTCCCCCTCATTTTTTTAGGTAGCAGAATATAATGTTTTGGAAGGACAGCTTCAGAAAACGCTGAGAGATCTGGATAAGCGAGAGCGACAGCTTTTTAGTGCTGAGTCAGAGGTAAAAATTGATCACAATAAACAATGTAATTGTATTAGCTACTTCTATAAGGTTTGAGTTTTCACATAGTGACAACTGTACTTTGTGTCGAAGATACTAACTAGCCACATTCATAGCAATATGTAGAGGAACGCTAGCAATTAAGCCAAGTTTTTTACAGCTGCACTGTTTTACTGAAATAGAAATTCATGAACTTTTAAATGGGTTGTTAGGATTACAGAACTGTAAACCTTCTATTCTTGACAGAATTAATGTTAGTGCAGACATTTATGTAATATTAGCATATCTCCGTTTTAAGTTTAGCATTGTCAGGTGAATGTTGTACACATACACAAGAGCACCTCACTTCAAAAAGTAATTGCTAGATTGATTGTTGAAATAGAAGAAGGTGACAAGGAGATTTGGGAGAAACTTTAGGTTTTGTTATCCAACATTTTCAGAGTTCCTACTTCTGTTTATTTTTTTTCAATAGTGACAGGGTGAAAGAGGATGCAGGAGAAACCAGTAACTACCACTGTACAGAACACCCCCAATCTGGCAAAGTATGTGTGACTTCAGGGGGTGCTGGTCATATGAAAAGAGAAAATAAACTGCCTATTCTTGTATTTCAGAACAAACTCAAAATTATATAGGTAAAATACTGTGGTGTTTTAGTTGTTCTAAAAACTTTCTTTCCGCTTTGTAACTCAGATTAATTTTTCTAGCCTACTAATCCCTTCTGTGCTTGTAACAAAATTGAGAACTCCAACACAGAAATTCGCTGGCTGAGCCAGTGTCCTGTTCAGTACACAGGCTGTCTGTACCTCAAGATGAAGTTTGTGCTGTAAATAATGTTTTGACTTCAACATCTGTGCAAAAAAAAATCTGGTGCTCAGGTTTGGCCAAGTGCATTTCAGTCTGAGTAGAAGTAGTTATTTTGAATCTCATGTATATTTCTCTAAAAACTTTCTCAAAGTTGAGTAAGATTCTGACCTGAGAGCTAGACATGATGAAAATCAGTGAATTCAAAAATCATGGTGAAAATGATGTAGTGTTCACTTAGTAAATTACAGTTTGAGAAACAGGCCATTGGAAAAGTTTCTATTCAGCTAGCAGTTATCTGGGACAGTAGCATCTTTCTAGAAGGTTCAAACATGTCAAGGATTGTTCTTCTGTTTATCTTGATGAGAAATTATCTCAATATGCTCAGTTTGAACAGTGCCGTCTCACTGACGTAAACACTTTTTGGCTGTAGCTGTGACTTTCAGAGTCTCTGCAGTGAATTGGAGTATTTAGCTTTTCACTTTGTAGTAGGAAGGTGGAAGTAAAACCTGTCTTGAAGAATCATGTAGAATCATTTTGATTGTACAGAAGAGCTCCATAGAGCTCTGTTTTTACAGTAGTCAAGCAAGGATATATTTGTAGCCCAAATACAATAATTGGCAGATTGTTAAACTGAAATTCAATAAGAACATATATAGTACACAGTTGGATAATGGGAATTTCATTGTTTTGTTTCAGAAACTAATAAAAATTTTTGTCATTAATAGCAGTAACAGTTGTAAGACTTTTCAAGTGAAGCTCTCACTCCTGTGGATTAATGTAAATATGTGTCTTTTTTTTAGCTTCAAAGAGTAAAGAAGGAGCTTCAAGCAGAGCATGAACGAAATCTGCAGGTGCTTCAGGATTCTGTGCGTCGAGCCAGGGAGGAATGTGCACACCAGCTAGAGTTAGAAAGGTCAAAAATCAAACAACTGGAAGAAGACAAGCTTCGCTTACATCAGCAGGTATGTACACAATAAAAGTAAGCATTTTTCTAAGAGTACCAAGTTCAGTAGTGGTTTGGAGGCAATTGTATTCTGGCAACTTTGTAACAAACATTTTGTTTAAATTGGGGATGTCTGTGCTGAGATCCATCAATCTTGATCAGTTGTATGGCCAGTTTGTAGTGTAGTGCTTGTGTTTATTTTTTCAACGTTGAAAATCAAGTTTCATTTAAAAGCATACATTACACGAAGGACCTGAACAGCAGTGTACATTTCTGTTACTTTAAATCATTGGCGATTAACATAGAAGTAGTTTGTGCATGCAGTTAGTTTTATTCTTCTGTTGCAAAAGAGTATTTCTGTTATCCTTATTGGGACAGAAGGGGAAACTCTCTTGTTATTGTAGTCTTCTATTCTGAGAGTAGTACTTTCTAAACAGAAAATTTAGACCGTGTTCTGTTGTCCTGTAAGCTAACTTTGGCACTAACAACAAGGATAGTCTAGACATTTTTCCTGACTGTTAAAGTAAACTGTAAAAGTTAGTACTTATTTTTCTTAGCTGTTATAGCATTAAACACTTAATTTGTTATTAAGTAGATTAAATCTTACAAATGCCTAAGTGTTCTGAAAAGTATTTTGTTTATGTAGATTAATTACTTGCTTTGGTGGTTTTCATGTCTGATATGTGATAGTGATAATCCAATATTAATTTTCACTGTTTGAAAAACTGTATCAGCAAAAGCCATGTTTTTGTCCTTAGGAAGAGTTGTGATAGACTTTTGTGAGTTTTTTAGTTCTGTAATAAATACTGTTATTAACATATTTCTTTACTTGTTAGCAAATGTTAACCACAGTACAGTGAACTTTTTTTAAAATGTAGCTAATACAAAAATGTTGCTAACCTTGAAGATAGTTATCTTGACTATTCTACTTGAACACTCACCGAATCGAGATGAAGAAACTGCAGAATGCAGTCCTATTCAAAGTGATAAGTGAATCACTTTTGTATTTTATGTGTTGTTGGCAGCTGCCAGTAGTTCTCGCTCAAGTGGCCAAATGCCATCAGCTAGTATTCTTAATTCATATTCATTCTTCCAGCTCCCACTGACCATTTTTAGCTTCAACAGACCTTTTCTAAATAAAACATCACAATCACTTTATTTTTCCTATTCAGAACAGACATACAGTTGTCAGACCAAAGATCTTTTAGCTCAGGACTATGGTGCAGCAATGGCTGGATTTAGAGGATAAGAAAAAAGGAAGTGAGACTCTGAAAAAATGCAGTTTTGGTATATCCAGCAATACCATCAAGGGTTATATGTACTCTTCACCAGAATCAGTTTCATACTCAGTAGCCATCAATGAAAGTTTTCTTCATGATCTCATATGATTCCTTTAAAAAAGTATTTAGTATTGCAACATGCTATGGCAGTGAGTTCTAAAATTTAATTATGTATTTTATATTTAAAACCTTCTTTTTGTTAATTTTAAGCACATTTCTTACTAATTATGGAGAATCCTTTAGTGCCTGTGCAACATACTGTTCCTGATTGCATAGGTGGCTGTCATACTGTTTCTCTTCCAAACACAAGCCCCTCTGTTTTCTCTTGTTTTGTACTAAGGCCATTTTTTCCAGAGCATCCTGGCTGTCTTCCTCTGTGCTGTTCCTGCTATGCTTCAATATGCAATGGTTGTTGCCACATGCTGTTTGTGAGACAAGCTTTTTTCTTTTGCTTTGTTGGGGGTGAGATTTTGTTTGCTTACTTTGGAGTTTCACTCTAGGGCCCTGCTCTTTGTAATGTGCACAAGTAGAAAGTTTCTGTTGCTACCAGATGAATCTCTTCTTTTAAGGCCTTTTTGGGTGTGGAGTTTTTTGCCTATGTGGTATTTTTCAGTTTTTTAACACAGAATGTTCTAGAATAAGTAGTCTTATTCCATACTGTTTAAAGGGATTTGTCAATACACAATTTTCACACTTAAAACAGGTAGAATTCTAGAGTTCTCTGATGTAAGCCCCACTATGTACAAGAGGGGATCCTTGAAGCATCCAGCTTGAGGCATATCACCCTTATTTTCTGAATAAGGAAGTTGTGCTTTATTTGTGGGATTTTTATAGTTTCCTCATGTTCGCAATTCTGAGGTCTCATAAGAAATTCAATTTTTTCAAGTGTTTACAAACAAGAAGTTAAACATCGTTATAGAAGTTCAAGGGAGAGCTGATATTTCTAATAGCAAAAGAAATTGGTTATTTTCTTTGGCATTATGTCTCTGTCTACTTTAAAAATAAGTAGGTAAAAATGAAAGGTGTTAGCAGCAGCATCTTTTGTTCAAGTTCAGTAGGTTATTGTAGTTCTGTGAGAAAAACAGTGACAGCAAACTCTGCTTTTGTATCACTCCCTAGGAAATATCTTTGCTTTCTTACATCCATTCTGTAACAATTATAAATGCAAAAAGCAAAAATCTGGAAGAAAAGTAAGGTGACCCAATTAAAAGATCCAAATAGTTAAACTATTATTGTACTGGTAGAAATTGTTGGCTCTGAAACAAAAATAAGTTCTTTAAAGCATTTTCACCCAGTATTTAAACTATGGGATAGAATTTGTGGAAATACTTGCATTATCTAGTTCGACATAAACACAAGATCAGCACATGGGATCATTTTCTAGTATGGAATACTTCAGTTCTATCAGGTGTATTAAGGTATTTAGAGTTGAATAATATTTAACAGAAGAAAACATTACAAAAAGTTCTTAGTATTTTTAATATATTATAAAAAACACTGTTAAACATTTGACTTCCTTACTTTCTCTGTAGCAATTGGTATTGGTATCATTTTTCAAATTACCCATTGTGTGTAAAAAGCAAAGCACTCTCTTTATAAAAATCTTGAAACTGTGGAAATACACTGTGAGGGCAGAGGTACTCAGCATAAAGTCATTAGTCACTGAAGCCTTTCTGCTTCGGCCTTTCTTCCAAATCATTTGGCTGTACAAAGTATTAGTCGTTTCCTCTTGCAGACATTCCTAAAAAAGTTATGCTGTGAAATTGAGTAAGTAATAAAAGTTCATATAGTAGATAACACTGGCTTTCTTCAAAAGATGTGTAAATCTTAGTATTATGCTTTCTGTATTTCTTCTGCAAGTTGTTTTAGAAATGTGAACAAAAATGTGCATAAATCTTGATCTTATGTTTATGAGGACAGACTTGTTTTTTTCTTCCCAGTACTGAGCAAAGATCCTCCTTAAAACTCTTCCTATTAAAATATTGCTCTGTGCCATTATCAAGAAATCATTAATTATGAATGTGTAACTTTCAGTGTCTGTTCTATATCAGATAATTGACAGTAAAATGTTTGTTCCAAGGTCTAAGAAGTAACTTAAATTCTGTCATCTAATTGTTTGTCTGTGAATGGGCTCTTCTGCTAACTTGCATTTTCGTTTCTTTTATGTAGCTTTTTGAAGCAGAAAATAAGCATAAGACTTTGGAGAAGGAGTTCCAGCAATACAAAGACCAGCAAAGTAGCAAACCAGAAATCCAGCTACAGTCAGAAATAAATCTTCTCACTTTAGAAAAGGTATATTGGATTTTTCTAGTACTTAAAAATTGTTGCAATGGTGTGTCAACTGATAAAGGGGATGTAGAATACTACTGTGTGATGAAGTATTAATTTGTCCATTTTGGTTTACTTTTTCCAGTAATTTCTTCAGAGTTTAAATATTCAGACACAAATAACATCAACAGTGGCCTTATTTCTATAGAAGAAGCAGTAATGTTATAGGCTAACACAGGAAAAAACCATAACCTATATATATGAATCATGATTTATGATGGGGTCTCTGAACATTCTTTTTCAAAAACTAAAGAAAGATGATTACCTTCTTGAGGATTAATTTAAACTGGTTTTCCATTATTTGCATTTTCATAATTAAGTATGTCTGCAAAGAGGTTGTGTCACTTATCAATAAAATGTAATCGCTGTCATGAGTTGATTTGCTTAAAAGCCATATATTCCCAGACTAGAGAATTTAATTAAAACCACAGATAGGGGCATTTAATGCTCAGAGTTATTGTGAGATTTGAGTAAAATTGTTGGTGAAATAAGCTGAAAAAAAATTCAGCCAGGCTTGTTGGCATAAAATGTACTCACTAATACGGCCAGTCTGTATGTTGCTGCACACTTTAATAACCTCTAATAATGTGAGCAACTGATGCAAAATATTTTTGTGTTTTACAGACTTTCTAAGCTCTTACATGAAATATTTTTAGATTTCCTGTTTTTGTTAGATGAATTAAACAGGGCTTTAAGATCTTCACAAGTTTATTGAAAATAATTTTTGTCAGATTCAAAAAAAGCACTTCCTCAGAGATGTGAAAAATACTTAATTTTTTTATTGTGTTTTGTGTGCTTCATAAGTATTTTCAATTGTCTTTTTAATACAATTTTTTTTGTGTGGCTAATGAAATGAATTTTTTAGCAGTAAAAACGTTTAAAGATTTACTTAGTTATTAAGATCATAGATTCACAATAGATACAGAGATTTTAAAGAATGTTTAGGGCAGATGGATATTACAGAAAAAATTATATAGGCTATATCTTCCATCATCAAACTAAAAAAAATTCCATGTACCTTTTTAAGAGAGATTCATCCATCAGCATTTTCATGAAATTAGTGTTTATAACCTTATTTTGAATAAAAAAGAAATGAGGGGCTAGCTGATCTGAGAATCTTTAAATTTAAAGGTTACATCAGCAGATTTAATACTAAAAACTAATCTTTTTCTTTGTATAGACGGACATCCAATAAAAATAAGGTTATATTTTAAACAAGAAAATGTTCTTGTGCCATAATATTTATGTTATATTGTATAACAGCTTTAGATGATGTTGTATATTACACTACATAAACACTTTTCTTAAACCAGACCCCTTGTATATATACATCTTTCAGTGATTGTTACTGCTGTTATTGCTTCAGCTGATATGATTTTAATTGCTTTTAGGTTGAACTTGAAAGAAAGTTAGAGTCAGCTACCAAGTCAAAGCTTCACTACAAACAACAATGGACGAGGGCTTTGAAAGAACTTGCAAGGTTAAAACAGGTATGCAGGTTTTCATCATACGAGACAACGAAATTATTGTTGCATTGGAAGCTGCCTGGATTACTGTTAACTTCTATTTTCATGTTATTAGTGTTTGTTTTTGAGAAGTAAAGCTCTCAGCTATGCTTTTAACAAAAATGAGAACAGCAAAACTGGCTTGTGTTTGACTTTGAACTCAGGAAAGACCAAAGCTCAGACCTGCAAAAGAAGGCTGAACTGTTTAAAAGCAGATGTGATTAGAAAAATAAAAGGCTTAATTTAATTTCAAATAATTCTGCATCAGGACTTCCAGGAAAATATTTTGCCACAATCCCAACAATCTTGGCCAGTTACATAATAACTGTTTTTTATTTTATTTGTATAATGAATGAAGGGTAAAGATGAGAAACAAATCTGCATTTTTAGAAATAAGAGTTTAAGTTTTGATGAATGCATGAAATGAAGAAAGCTTAACTTACACTGGATGTGAAATTTTTCTCTGCTTTTGGAAATTCTAACCTCATACTAATGTAATATGCTATTTTACTGCTAGGTTTTAACAGAGCTCTTGTGTGTCTGTGGGCATCTCTGTAGATATAGTTATATACTTTTGACTTGAAATTACTGTGTCTAAACGTGCAGTAGGAACAGCTTCATCCTTGTTGAATCTGTATTACATGTTGTGTTTTGTCATCATCTGTCTTTCATGAATTCCAGTAAACATTAGCTAAATGATGTGCTTAAGAATGGCTAGCATTTCCATTGGCCCTGACAAACAAATTAGTAGATCATCAATCCCAGCTGATTAATGAACAAACCTTGACGTGAACACAGACCTTCAGTATTCACATTTAGTAAAAGCTTTTTATTGCCTGTCTTTACACCTACTTCCATCTTGAGGAACAGTGTTGGGTTTTTGTACAGATTATGGTACCTGCTTCATTTCTACTGATAGAATATTCAGGTTTTGGAGAATAAGAAGTTAAGCCCATGTTCTTCCAATTTATAATGCTTCTTTAGGCTGTATTTCTGTTTGAAGAGAGTCAATGCATACCACAATGATTTTTAATTAGTAAGTCAAAACTAACCTTCATTTGCAGGTCCTTCAAATTGGACCTGTTTTGCCGAGTGATAAAAAGAATCTGCATTTTGTGAAACATCTATGTTTGAGAAGGTGATAGGAGGAATATAAGTCTTACCCTCTGATTAAAATTTCTTCAGCAGTCATGAAATATCCAGCCTATTTTTTCTTGCCATGTTTTAAAATTTCCCATAGAATAAAAGCAAAGATTGTCACTTGCCACACTGATGTATATCACTATCAGGTTCTTGTTACAAATTTCATCCCAAAGACCTGGTGAACTGAATTCATTAATATATGTTGATGGTTTCAACTGAACCCCTTGATGAAAGTCTGAACCATGAAATAAGTTGGTATGTACAGTGGATTATGCTACCTAAAGCTTCTACAACAGAACAAACCCTTTCAATGCAGTTTCTTGTGGTTTTTATACTCCTGTGCTTAATCCAAGTCTATTGATGAAGATTTTAAGTGACTTTTAAAGAGCCAAATAAAAGTTGAAGCAAATCTGGTCCAAAAAAACTTATTGTTTTAAATATAAATTTGGAAACTGTAGCTTAAGGAATTCTAGATCTGCTTTAGTTCAGATGATTTGTGCAATTGTGCATAGTCTGACCAATTTCTTGTTTGAATTGGATTAGTACCATGTTAATTTTGTGTTGCCTCTGGTGAATAGCCACAGGGCTGTAATCTGTGCCAGTAATTTGTCACACCAAAGCTCTCTAGAGAACTACACAAAACATTTGTGTAGTGAGGATTAGACGCTGAAAGCCGTATCTTAGATTGTTAATAAATGTTAATGACAAAACCCAGCTGGTAAGTCTTGGAAATGAGATCTAATGCTTTGTGCCCATTGCCAAAAAAATGTTTAAACAGAGATTTCCATTACTTAAAGGTGACCTGGTGCAGTCAATTTGTGAATTAAAGAAGCATAATCTACAGGCTAAGCATTTAGTAAAATGCTCTTCTGATTTGCAACCATAAAAGTCAATGTTTCCTTAATTAAAAAGTTTTCTTTTACTTTGGAACTAGTTCTTAGCACACATCTGGGATAGTTTTATATTTTGCAGAATGAGAGACACAGCACATAACTTAAAGTATGGGACTGTTAATAGAATATGATCTAAGCTTCTCCGTGGGTAGGACTTTGAATGCTAAACACAGTGCCACTTTTATTGAAGTACATGAAGGCACGCATGCATCATATTTACCTGTACTTAGAAAATGCAGAAGTTAGTTGAATTTTAATTAGTTTGTAAAATTGAGTGACAATGGACTTCACCCAGCTTACTTTTCTTTTCTCTGTTACTCAGTAAAAGTCTGTATCAATGCTTCAATTGTTATAGCCCGGTTCAACTTTTAGGGAGAGAAAAATGTCATCAAATTAACTACATAATCTGTGCACCCAGGTAAATGTTATCATTTCTGGAGATTTCAAAAGCTCTTTCAATGTTTGATGATTGGGTGATCGAAATACTACACAAATGAGATTTTTTTTTTTAATGTGAGCATTATTTCTGTGAGGAATCATCACTATTTACATGAAATTGCATCCATGCTTACACTGAACTTAGATATCAAATTTAGTACCTGTCTGGTTGTAAGAAAGATTTTATCAAGACAAAAAAATCAAAATTGGCAGAGATGTCATTTTCAGCAGTTGATTATCTCAGTTAGATTTAATCTAAATAGCCAAAATCTCAAAATGTACATGCATCCAGTGTTCTGGAAGAAGCATTTTTATAAGTTTTCTAATGTGCTTGTGTCCTACATTAGAACCAGCACTGAGGTATTTGTTTAAAAGAGCGTAGACCATATTAGCTGGCTGACAATTCATTCTGTCTTGTCCAGTATCTTGCTTATCCACTCAGTAATTAGATTAATTTATAAGTAATTTAGCCAAGAATAGGATGTAAATCTTTGTTAAAAAAAATAAAAAGGCACACATATGCACACAAAAAAACCCCACAGTTGAAAGTCTAAATCTTGGTTAAAAACTGTGTCTTGAAACCATCCAGGCCCTCCTACTGACTTGTCAGCTCTGGGTTATTTTCAGAAAACTTTACTTGAGTTCCTTAGCTTCAATCGTAAGTTTTTCCCACAGACTTGCATGGTATGCATGAGTGGGAGAGTGAATAGTGGCTGCTATTTAGCCATTGTTTAGTCTAGTGTATGTATGTTTACATCTCCCTTTTGGATTTATAGGCAGCTATGGCAAAATAAAGATTGTGCTTCCTTGATTGAAGAGCCTCTTAACTAAAGCACCTGGTGGCATACAGGGATTCTTTAATGATCTGATTATAATTCAAATTTTGATGGTTTTTTATTATCGGGTAATTTTTGTTAAATGTTGATATTTCTGTAGTATCATAAGTTTCAAAATGTGATTGAGATTTCCACCATACAAGCTTCTAAAACACTGTTGCATTCCTCAGGCAGTACATTAAAGATGAAAACTGGTAATGAAAATCAGTAAAACCTTGAAGTATGTTATCTGATAACTAGAATGCAGACTTGTTTGGTATGGATTTATTTTGTTTGTGGAGGAGAATGGAAAAATATGAATTTAATAAGTGAAAGGAATATTGTTGATGAGTTTTATTTAAGGGGGTGAGTGAGAGGCTGAAGGAAAAGGAGCAAGAGAGGAGCAGGATTAGCAGTGCTGAGAAAGTAGTGCAGGAGAAGGTATCTGCACCAACTAATACATATTGCAGAGATAATTCTTGATGTTCTTACATATGATATTCTTGATTCATCTGTTGCTGCCTTCATGTGGGATAGGGGCTGAGGATTGTGTGATGGTGCAAGTAGAATATATTTCTAAGTGTTCTGAGTTTCTAGTGGGTTTTATATTCTATTCACAAAGTTGCCTTTAGTCCAGCAGCTGATGATTCTGGAGTGTTCTCTTGGATGCAATTTAAAAATGCAAAATGTTAGGAACAAAAACAGTAGTACTTCTTACTGAGATTTGAAATAGCCTGACTGTCTAGAATAAGCAGTTGGGAATATATCTGAAATATTCCTTATTTTAGGATATATTATAGGAGTAAAGTTTTGAAAGTTAGCCAGAAAGTCTTGACTGAGAGTTTTCTGCATGCAGCATGTATGTTTAAACTTGTGCATACTGAAATGCCCTTGAAGAACACCAAGTATTCAGCTATAACTCAATTTTTCAGTATACACAGAATAAAATGAAGGTTATTGTTTCAACAAGGGGATTTAGAAATGTTGTACTTAATTTTATGTATAAAGTAAATGTGCAGAAGTGTTTTATTAATTGAATTTTTGCTTTGAAACATTTCACAATAAATTCTGCTACATTTCAGGTCCTACTATACAGTAGAGGTCTGTTCCTTCTTTATTCAAAAAAGAAGAGTGCGTGTTGCTCAGTGGATTTTTACATTGTCATGGAAAAAGTGGATTTAATACCTGAGTGTCTGATAAAGTGACACCAGTTTCATCACTGAGATGAATAAAAAAGCCCTCCTTCTCTCTCACCATAACAAAATACAGTCTTTTTATGGTCCCTCAACAGATCATAACAAAATTGTATACAAATTAATTTAAAGTGAGCCTCCCTTCTTATCAAACTGTTGTAAATCCTTTGCCATCTTCTTGTATTGATGGATTATTAGGAAATGGGCTTCTCGTGATCTGCTATGAATGGTATACATAGAACAAGTTTTCTGTTATGCACCCTACAAATTGTTATGACAGACTTTTTAAAGGAGTCAAAGACTAATGTTGGGAAAGACATTTGAAAAGCGCAGAATATGAAGTGTGTAATGTAAATTACACACAGGATCAATCATTAAAGAATCCCTTCTCTCTTGTTTTAGTGTCTGTTTTCCAAGCTGGACTGTCATGAACTGAATAGTATGAAAATCTTGCTTCAGCAATTGTTGATTTTTTAAAAATGTAATATTATTGTGCTTAAATGTTGTTATTCTGGGCCATAGCATGGCACACCTCTAAAATTCTTGATTTTCAGTGACTTAAATTAATTTGGACTTTTCCCGTTACACCCCAAATAAGTGCCAAATGTTTGCCATGTTTACATCATAAATTTATTAGTAATCAAATTAGATATCAGATCACATTTATCTGAAAGGAATTTGTACCCAACATTAGCTTGGAGACAAAATGTACTGATAAAGGTGTTTCTCTTCTCTATTGAATAAACAAGAATTTAGCACACACTATATTTAATCTCGCTTCTCTACAAATCTAGAACTGTTACCCCTAGTGAAGAGTATGCTCACTAGTGACATTGGTTTTGGTTGGTTTTGTGTTTGTTGGGTTTTTTGATAGAATTTTTCTCCAGAGAAAAATATCAAAAGGAACAGGAACTGAACAAAAGATTCTACAGAAAAGCCTTGCTTTTCCTTCCTCTCTCCTTGACTTCATCATTTTCTGTTGTCTTTTTTCTTGATTTAATTAAACATTATTAAAGATATTTATTTAAAAGTTACAATTCTCAAATGAATGCGTTCATAAAGGACCAATCTATTAAATAATCTGATGAATATGAAAGTATTTGGAGTAGTGTGTCCTCTTTGTGGTCTGATAGATACAGTTTAAAATAGACATTGTTCTAATAACATTAAGAATATGTACTTCTAATATATAACTCTTCTTTAAGCTAGTCAAAAATACCTTTTTTGCTCTCAGGTTGCCATTGTGATCATGTTGCTGGACAGCAGAAATATACGTATCATTGAACATCCCTGCTTCAAATAGTAACACATCAGCATGTCATGAAACATGTGGTCCCATGTGCTGCTTCTGGCCAGCAGGCAATTATGCCTTTCTTCTGCAGTGCAGGTGGAAGAGCACTTCCAAAATTTCCCCTCATACATCAGAGTAATATACTTGACAAACTGAAGGACTGGGTTAGAAAGCTCCTACTCAGTGTAGTCACAGCTATATGATGGTTTGTGTTTATATGAGAGCATTGCTGTCCTACTAACAAGTGCTACTCTGTTTTGTATCAGTTTTGTAGTGTTTAGTTTTTGGTCAATTTTTGCACAATGTACCTTCAAAATTAAATTTCTCACAGAATTACTGAGATACACCAATTTTATGGACTTAGAGTAATACCCACTCTCTACCTCTTGTTTCAAGTACTTCAACAGTACTGCTTTATACGTAGCTTTTTTTTTTCCAAGCATAAATGTCAATCTTCATTGATAATTTTCTGTGGTGAAGAAGCTCCTCGCATGCTCAAGTATATTGCTTAAGTGATTAACTTCCATTCTTTTAATAACTTGAATCATGTCTCTAGTTGAAATACACCTACCTAGTTTTGAATTTCAGCCATACTTTTCATTGGGTGAGAAAGACCCAACTAGTGAAATGAAGTGAAATATCAGTCTGATCCATACAGATGCATTTCTAGATGCACAGATCCATACAGAAGCAGTAGATGCGCAGGATCTAGAAATGTAGCTTGGATATCTGAATAGCCTCTAGCAGCCCTCAGTCAGTCAGTTAGGTAAGCTGTGAGCCAGCAGCTGCATTCAGTGCATTACGTCTTTAATGGACGTAAGTGAATGTATTCTTTATTTATCTGTTTCCTTTTCATTTTTGTCTCCATAGTATCCCACTCTTTACACATCCACCTTTTCCCTGCTGAATTACATTGTATCAGATGCAAAGTTCCATAGTGATTTCTTCATTCAGAAATAAGCTGAAGGGTAGATTCGTGTGGATTTCTAGTTTCACCTTCTTGCTCTTGTGGAGATAATCACTTGCTGTCCTTTCTCTGGTGTTTTAAGCCCTGAGTCAGCTGAGAGTGCTTTTTGCTGTGACTGCTTTGTTTGTGTTTGGTAGGAGGGTTCTTTAGTGTGGTGTTTGGTTGGGTTTTTTAAGACTGGTGGAAAGAGTAACTTTTCTATAAAATCTAGATTAATTCTTCCTGGTGCCCCTGTGACCTGTAAAGTTTGGGTTTAGTTATGGTTTCAACCAGTTTGGCCACTATGGAAGTTAAGTTCTGCTGGTACTTTCTGGGTATTTCTAAGTCCTCTATTTAAAGAAAGAATAAAATTAAAAATGGAAAAATAGGTATTCCTGTGGTGTAAACACCAGTGTTGGTGATAGATTACGACTAACTTCCAGTCAGTGTCACAACTTTTTGTTTGGATTTCCTTATAGCTCTTGAAAATTCTAAATATCAGCAGTCTGTAGTAACCTGTTTTAAGTAACTTGTTTAATCTACAAATACACAATATACTGTATGTATCTGTAGATTATTTTCAGAATAAAGCAGAATAGGTTTTATTACAGTATTCTTCAACCCTTTCCCACAGAAAAGGTTTCTCTCATGTGGGAATGTCCTTCTACAAGGAATTCTTGATGGAGAAGGAAGGACCATGGCCTTATCTTCACTGAGTGTTTTTTCTATGCTTCAGTCATCTATCAGCTGTAGACTCTTTGGCATGATTCCTTCTTCTAGTTTTTTTATTAGTATGTATCTCTTTAGCAAGATGTTCTTCAAGATTTATAACCTGTCTTACTGAAGTTTTAACATTTAATTTGGCTGGCTGGTGTATTGAATTTAGTATAAAAACAAAGTTTTTAGAGTTTTTAGGGTTGATTTTTTTGTTGAATACTTCTGTATTGCGTTGTCTGTTCACATTAACAGTTGAAGCCTTTTTTTAATACTAATTACTTTTGAAATTCAGATTTTCTTGTGCACTATTGATCATCAACGGGGAGTGTTTAAAATGCTGACAGCTAGAATTTAGGAAACTACCTTATTAAAATCTTCCAAATAATATGAGGTTGACTGTGTAAATAATATGCTTACACATATAAAACAAAGAAATTACCTTTTTTTAACCCGCATAATAATTATAATACAGATTGTATTAATAATCAAACACTGAGATGAGAGCAATGTCAGAATTACAAAGATAAACTTGCACTGCACAATATACCTAGATCCAGGATGTTTGTCTAACTCCTGTCTTATTTCTTAACTACCTGAGGTCTTCTGTCTTATTCTGGGTGCAGGACTGACTGTGCACAGTTAGTGCACAAGGTCATATGGAAAATGACGGGGAGAAAAATAAGTGAAGAGAGGACCAGGTTTACTAAGCCACTTTACTGTCATGAAGTGGTAGTGGATTCAAGCCTTAGGTTTTTTTAAGTGTCTGTATAGAGCTTAAAAATTAGAACCAAGCAAACTTTTAGAATGGACAGACTGATTTCATTAAATCCACAAAGTAAGTTATCTAAAATTTTACTTAGTACAATACAATTGCAAAAGGACACATTGCCAGAAATTTGTTTCCAAGGATTATTTTTAACCACAAGTTGTAATTTTGAAAAGCAGTTTTTAAAGCTTTGATCATTAGTCTCTATGGGGCTGATGATGAAGTTTCCTGCAGCTATTTAGCTTCTATTTTTCTCTAAAAAAATTATTTCATATACCATATAATGAAGGAATAAATCTCAGTAGCTTGAGCAGTTCTAGAAGTGCAAGTTTTATGTCTACCAACTTAAGCTAGAGTTAGTAAGAGGGTTTGTTAGTAACTTTGCTATTTTGTTAATGGGAAGATATCTTTGTGATTGAGCTGCACTTGATCCAGCCTGGACAGGTTTACTGTGATGGTGATTGTCAGCGGTCTTACTGCATTATAGATATCACTAAGACATTCTGTTAACTCCTACATTTCTAAAACTCCTGGGGATGTAATTGTCATGGCTTCATTCCTAAAGTTCTGCTCTGTCGCTATAATTAGCACTTTTACATGTAATCACGTAGTCAACTGAGTTGTCTTCACCCTTTCCCACACAGCGTGAGCAAGAAAATGCAATGGCTCACCTTAAAAAGCAGCAACAAGAGCTTGAGCACATGAGGTTGCGCTATTTGGCAGCAGAAGAAAAGGAGCTGGGGAAAACAGACCGACAAGAGCTGGAGGATATCAAAAATGAACTTAACAGGTATAAAAAGTATTCGTAAAATTCCTCCCCAACTGTTGCCTTTTCCTTCTCTTTTCGTGCTGTGAGTCTCAAAACAGAAGATTCAATTAAATCACTATTATAATTCACTGTCAGTTCAGTGAAAGAACACAGTTTAGTGGTCCTTAGGTAAAGATTGCATGTTTGTAAAATGCAGCAGTACGGCAGTTTAGAAAAATCCATGTTTAACACCACATGGTTTATTTTTTGTTAAGGACTCAAATGTACAGCACCAAGCTTTTTGTCTACTTTAAATTTTCAGTTCTAAGCATAGCTGCTGGGTTAAGAAAAGAACAAGAAACATTTTATTCTTATTTTGAATACATTAAAATTTTGAATTTATCTAATGTTGTCCTCTGAAAGCTGTCTGCACTAGTTTTGTATATTGAACCATTTTAATTTGAGTACAGTTTACATTACCAAGCAGAAGCCCTGATAGCTAGTATAGTTACATATGCACATACAAAAGATTTTGTTAATATTTAAGTATTACATTTCTTTTAGTTGTAGTTGTTTTCTCCAGAGACAGAATTTTTTACCTTTTACAGATTTCTTTATTTTACTTTGTAGTTCAGTAGATGAACTAAAGACTTAATACAAAGATAAAGTGAGGATTGAAATTCTCTAATTATTTTTATCTATATCAGGCTAAAACAACAAGAAGAGGAGAGAAAGAAATTGCAGGATGCTAGAGATAATTCTTCTGGTAGAGTGGATAATCTTCATTGCAGAAAAATAAATGAGAATACAGATGATTACCTCTCTCGTCTGATAGAAGAGAGGGATACCCTGCTGAGAACAGGAGTCTATAATCATGAAGACCATATTGTAAGTGAACTTGACCGCCAAATCAGAGAAGCTATTGCAAAAAGGAACATCACTATTTAAAAGCATGCAAAGAGTTTAGAAAGAGCCAAAATCTGAATAGAGTGACATTTATAAGCCTGTAGTACTTTGGGAAATATGTAACATCATGCTTTGTTTTGCACATTATGGTCAGCTCTCTCTGAAGTCAATGTAAATGCTTGCAACATGTCAAGTGAAGCACAGTTGTAAGTTTTATGGGGGCAATGACTGTTTAATGTTTTTATACTCATATGTATATATATAATTATGCGTGTGTGTAAATATATTTATCTTGTGTACCCTCTTCTGAAATGTTTCCTACCTCTTTTTGTAGCACCCTGACTAGGTTTATTTGTAATATTTTTAATAAGGATTCTAAGAGGTTTTTAGTCAATGTTGTGATGATTTCATTCAATTTTTAAAAATATCTCTTCAGCTATGCTAGGGCAAAATGGCATCAGCTGTTTTCTCTGACAAAACTCTTAATTCTCAGCTGAACTAAAGCACTGACCCAATGTTAGTTTTTTGCTAAATGACAAATAATAAATTTTTGCTTCTCTGACTTAACATAACTAAGTTATGTAGGAAATAAGAGACAAGGTTTTGAGTGTCAGGGGGAAAAATCAAACTTTATGGAACTGAAGCCAAATCAGTTACTAACTAGCCATATTGTCCAGGGTTGCCCTAGCAGTTCTGCACATGTCCTGGTAAGGCTATACCCAGGAGGGTGAAGACCTTTTTCAGAAGTATATATGCGTTCTTTTATCAATCCCTAATGAGAAAAGATACCTGAAGCCGTAATTCTGAACACAAACATAAAACAAGATCTTTTCTAAGATGTTTTCTTTAATCAGGATGTAACCACTTTCAAGTTACTTAATATGTGTTTCAAAACATGTTAACTCATTACCACTTAAATTGCATGTAAAGTTTTTGTTTGATTGTGGAAGTACAAACAGCGTGCAAAGGAGAAATCCATAATTAATGTTAGTTTGTCCATAATCACAATTGAAAAGTCTTTGTTTTCCAGCTTTCATTCCATTTCTGTTAGGTTTGTGGGGATTTACTTAGTAACAGTAACTTACAACACTGTCCATTCAATAGGCATTCTTCTCTGTCCTGTAGTCACAACTGTTTCCATTTGGATGTCAAGTACAAAAATCATCTTATGATTTATTACTTTTAGAATGAACGAAGATACCAATGGAAAAAATAGTAGTTTGGGTTTTTTGCATAAAATCAGTGAACTTTCATAGAGAGGCTTGTGTACATGCGACCTTCCTGTTTTGTGTGGTATTAATTATAAGATGGGAGGAGGGGTATTTGTATCTGGCTTTAGCTCTCCATGCATTGTTTGTCCTCTTCCTTACCATGAGTGTAGGTCCTGCTAAATAAACTATTCTTTTAGACTCCTTAGAAAAGTTATAAACAAGCTGTATAAACATTGAGATCATATTCCCTGAGGAGTACTTGAATACTTATCAATACCAGACTTCATAAGAAATGCTTTTGTAAATGTATTTTTCTAAGTGATGTGCTTAGAGATCCCTCTCCACTAGCAAAGAAAATACCATTTAAGTCCCACAGAAATCCATGAAATTCAGTTTTTCAATACTTTTTACATCATGCAGTGTGATATCACTGATGCAGGGCTATATGCAATTATTGTAAATAATGCAGGAAGCGTCTCTCTTGACAGGACAACTTGTTCATGGCTTTTTTTCTTCAAATGCTTGCTCACTTGTGTAGTTTCTTCTCTAGACACTGGAGGGTGCCTGAGACTTAAATATTGCAGAGACAGTGTTGACTAAGTTTTCATAACTGGTTGCTTTTTGAACTGGTATTTTATGACTTTTTGGGTGTATTATTTTATGAAATAAAATTCAAATTCAACTACTCAAATATTCAAATATTAAGGACTTTGCATTTATTTTTTAACTATGGATTTGAGCAAATTTTGTTTACTATTTCCAGTCATATGGCAGTCTTTAGTGCTTGAATCTATAAAATAATAAACTTGTTAATGAAAGTAAATTGCCACTTTTGGGGTTTTTTTAAATAATTATTTTTTTAATTGAGTCTCTTCTGTGGCAAGTAAAAAAAATTACTATCATGTTGCTGTATGTTTTAAAAAGAAATTTGAGTTTTCTTTCTCACAAATCAAAGTACTGAGTAAAATGAAACATTGAATGCTTGTTTTTTAAAAACATTTATAAACTTCATCATTTAAGCTATTTTAGGTCCATTTAGCCACTTGAAAGATCACAGCTTACAAGGTGCAAAGAACAAATTTTGTGATTCTGAAAATAACTTACATGGAATATGTTTTGTTTTATAATCATTACTCTTAGTATTCATTGTTTGTATTAGAATGAGAAAATTATGGATAATCTAAGCTGTATGTTTTATTTTTTTCCAGCACAGTTTGTCTCTGCTTCAGTCTGAACTAGTCCAGAAGCAACATATATTTTTGTAGTAGATATGTATAGCAGACATGAGCTCAATATTACTGTCTTTCACAGAAAATTTTTATGTTGGGTTCCATTTGCCTTTTTATTACCTCAAAGGCATTTTAGAGCTTAGAGTTACTCAGTGGAAAAACCAAATACCATTTTTTAATCAGAAATGTCTCAAAATTTGTATCTTAATCTCTCTTCATTGCAAGAGACATGCCATTTCAAACAAATGAATGGAATAAAAAGCCCATTTTAATTTACCCAATAAATAAAGGCTGCTGGAAGTGAGACTTGTGTTTACAGGTTCAGTCCTAGTTGCATAGGCCAGAGAAAACGTGGTGGGAAGAGGAGTAACTGCTAGACCCCCCTGGAATTCTGGCAAAATGCTATTGATTTTATTGCACCCAGGTTTCACTAGGGAAGCTGTTGGAATTGTTTCAAACCAAGTACCCTTGACATTGTGTTTCTGTGAACCCAGGTGGTGGGGGTTTCACTTCCATGTCAAATCAGTTCAGCTTCATCTGCCTTAAGATTTGGGATTTGGGCCCAGAACTTGCAGTTCACTTTGCATAAGGAAACTTTGATTATAGCCTGGCCTTTTACAATCCAGTCTAGCAAAAGCACTAGTCCACTTTGAAATTAGGGCATTTAGAAGTACTGTTGTTTTCATTATGATCTTCAGGCAGATGATCCTTCCCTATGTCTTTATGTGGTAATTTTGCTTCCAGTGGTGAGGACTTGCTGTTGCCTCAAATTACTTACTATAGATTTAAATGTAGGGCTGGAAATCTGGATGTAGTGTTTGATTGATATGGAGCATTTGCTAAGTCGGGAAATCTTACAAAGAAATTGACTTTTTTCCCCTGATAATTGTTAGATTGTTTCACAGAAAAATTGTGTCTAAATTCTTATTTGTATATTAAAGCAGTGGAATGCTTATACATAAATCTATGAAAAAATATGTCCAATTATTTAGAAACAGTGCAGTTTTGCTTTGAATCTGAATTATTTAAGTATATAGTTACATTACTGATCTTTATAGTATTTTTTTATTTTGGAGTGAATCTCTAACCACTGTTTCTATAATATTTCAGCAGTGATCCAACACTTTTAACACTAATACACTTTCTAAATTGCTGTTGTGGAAAAGAAGCATTGTTATATCTGGCTCTGAGCTTTCAAGTATTCAATCTGCAGTTCTCCTTCACTGCAGTTTAAATGCTTCTCCCTTCCATCCACTGAGATAAACCTTAATGCACAGCTAAAAACAGAAGTCTTTTATCATATCTTCTAAGTGCTACTGGAGTATTTATACCAGTTATTACATATTTACACAATTATTTATTTTGCTACTACTGTGCCTAAATGATCATGACCTGTGTCAAGGCTTGGATGGGAAGCACTAGCCTCACTGTTGTTAAAGACAGAGCTGTAGAAAGGCGGCTGCATACTTAGATCTCATTTCATTTGTTTCTCCAGGGGGTTGTATTAGTAGTGTTTTCATTAGAAATGTTTTTACAGATGTCGGCTATCCAGATATGAAGTCCCTGTAGTGGAGAAGCAGTCAGGAGTTTGGCATTCAGAACAGAAGGGGGAAAAAAAAGTCATCTTTGAGAGACTAATTTATAGAAAAATAATTTACTGACTTTCTGATGCATAAATGTACAGTAACCCCATGGCAGCTTTAATGCAGAGTAATTGAATTCTTGCAAGTACAGTTATTTTCTATTCTGAACTTGAAAAAATGCTACAGCCTGTCGTTCCCCATCACTGAAGACTAAAATAGTCCCCATTAATAATGCTGCTGGAAAAGTGATGTCCCTTACTTTGTAGTCCAGTACTCTTTTTTCCAAGTGTAAAACTTGTGGTAGTTGGGCAGCATTTAAAAAATTTATGTATTACTACAAAAAGTTTTGTTCTAACAACATACATAGCGATTAGATAGTTATGGAAATGTAGTGTCACTGAGTGTTTGAGCAAAAGGTTTTAATGCAGTTACTGACGCATAACTGCATTAACAAAATAATATGGCATCAAACATTAGAGTAGGTTTACTGGGGCAGATAGAGTCTAGGAGAACAGTCCACAGCCTAATACTCTTTCAGCAGTTACTGGTCATTGCTCAAGGCTTTAAATGTACTATGAAAAAAACTATTAAAATTTGAAAATTGTTATGTACTGTGAATATCATATATTTTGGTATACAAAGGCAAATGTAAATAGAGCAGCAAAATTAAATCACCAGTGTTTGAGGAGCAGGCAATCAAGCTAATACATTTTTTGTAAAATTTAAGAGGTAATGGTAAATCTCCAACATTTGTGTATTCGTTTGATAGCATAAGTGAGGGTGTTTTTTAAGTTTGGTTTTCTGAAGGTACAGAGAATAATTTTATTGATCTCATGTTAAGAGATGTTCATTGCACAGACACCAGACCATCAGTACATTTGCCTGCAAAGGCTATTTTTAACAAGAAGATTAATACTATAATACAATAGGTCATCCACATCAGGTGTAGAAAGTACCATGAGCTACTATTTACTTTATAATTAAGCATGGACGCAGCCAAAGTTGCGTCCCATTCATGTCAGATATGAAGTGGACATGATGCTTTTCATCTGAATGAATAACACATCTGAATGAATATTCTGTTAGAGCCTGGACTGTGGGTATGGTGCCATAAATACCCATTTGTACCTGGGCAAACCACAGACCCTACCTGCTGCTCCAGGAGTCCTTTGGGCCAGATATAGGGCATGCTCAGTCTAGATAACATTTTTGATGTTTCCATAGCAATAATGTTTTTTAGTGCAGTTTTCCTGAATCTAGATGCAATGATTTAAATATTCTAACTTACTGGTTTATCCTGACTCTCTGGTAATAAAAAATTAGACTGAATAAAGGGGGCTAATAACCCAAAGTAAAAGGAAGGAAAAAAACCCCAAACAGAATATCAGAAGCAAGAACACACCAGTACCGTAGGGCATGTGTAGGTACATCTCTATAAAAAGGCACTGCTATTTGTGGAAAAAGTTGTGCACCTCAGCAACATGATTATGTGTCTCTTAAGCGAGTTTTACCTCCTGTCCCATCCTAACACATCTTGCAGAACATGTGGCTTTTTTTGTTTTTCTTTTGGCTCCCTGTCTATTGTCTTGCTGCATATATATAGCAAATCATTAAAATAATCCTGAAGTTTTACCTGAGGATACAGATTTTTATGCTACTGATCCCATTTAATTTATCTATGTCATCATCAATGCAGACAGCTTGTAACTGCCTAATTAGAAATAGGTAGGCTTAGCATCTTAAAAGCCATTCTCTCAAACACTGTGTAAGGGACTAGCAATGGTTTGCCATCCTGGCCGATAGCCTGTGTTGCAGTACTTTGTGCAACATAGCAAAATCTCTCCTGAGTTGCTCATGAAGGTGATCCCATTGGTAGGCTGAGGGTTGGACGCCAAGTCTGTGGTTTCTCTGCCCGTCTTGGTTATAGGGGTGTTGAGTGATCTTAAACAGGGCTCTGGGCTTTCACTTCCTATCAGCAAAATGAGAATAATGTGGGAAAAGCTTTTCTGTGTAAGTGGTTCACAAACTGCTTTAAACTCCAGCTATTTGTGTTGTTTGCAGTTGTCTTAATGCCCTTAAAGGGATAGATACTGGCTTCTACTGAGATGCTTCTTCAGCGAATGAGTACGAGCTATTTACTTTGCTCTTTTACAGTAGATAAATCAGTACATTCTTTCATTCTTCTTGCTAATTACCAATTCTCCTGAAACCTTTAGAAAAAAAAATTTACTTCAATCCTTCTAGGGAAGTTAAGGGAGTCTAAGACCGCAGATTTCCATAAAAGGTTAGATTAATCTTTTCGTTAAGAAATTAATTAAATAGAATTATTTGATGAGGGGAGGAGAAAGGACAATTTTTATTTTTTTTTTTTAAGTTTTGGGTCAGCCCCAAACAAGATTTTTTTTATTGCTAAGGGGTAGTGCTACTTACTCTGTGTCTCTCTTAGTAAGATGAAGGTGATTCCTCATTATACTGATACTTTGATGGATAGCTAGTTAATGTTTGGTTGTTACAGCTATTTGATAAAGAAAAGGTCAAGCATTTTTGCCATATCCCATCTATTGAGTAAATAAGTAATTGCAAGGATTTTAGTGAAAACTTTTATAGGAAAATCATTTAATGACTTATTAGTATTGAAATACTAATAAAAGCAAATTCCTATTATCCTAACAAACATGACATATATTTCTGGAAATTAATCTTGAACGTGGGGGAGGCCAACTCTTATCTAAGTAATTCTCAAATGCTGTGAAACCAGCAGGCCACTGCCCCCAAGCCAGACATGACTGTGCCCATGAGATGGTCACAAACTCTCTATTCTGATCTGGAGCTCAGTACAAAAACTCAGGGGATAGGCCACAGATTGTGCCACAGTGGGAGGATGAGGTGACTGCATCACTATCTTTTCCATCACATGGAAAAGATACTTTTAATGCAGCTCACAAAACCTTAACCTTGCCTCGTGTGGCAAGAAATTCCCACTTCTTTGCCAGAGTGCACTTTTACACACACCCATTTTTTTTCTCTCTCCTTTTCCTATTGTCAAATGTAATCATGATGATGAGAATAGCAGATTTCACTAGCAAACAAGTTAATTGAAATGTTTCTTGAATGTTAATGAAATGTTAATTGAAATGTTAATTGAAATGTTTCTTAGTGAGTTATAGAAAAGTTTGATAATTAAACATGCAGAGAAATTATGTGCTACTTTGTTATTGTATTTGATCAAGAAACCTTGATCAAATAATTATTTTTTGAAGAGCAGTATATGCATAAAATAAGTTTGTTTGCTTTTTAAAGAAAATTTTTATGCTTACTCAGGCAATGCTTACTCAGGCAATCTTTTTATGCTTACTCAAACTTACTCACAAGGATTGGGAGGTTTTCATGAGTTTTATTTTTTCCTTCCTTTTTCCTTCCTTTCATGCGCATGGAATAAGTAATTCACGTCATCTGCACCATTATTCCTGGAAGTATCTCGCGACTCTAAAGTAGAATATCTTAACTAAAATAAATGCTTGTAGAATAAAACAACAACAACAACATCGAAGAAAAAAAAGCCTGCCTATGTATTTAACTTGATTGCTGCTTATTTTTCCACACAAGTTTCAGATAAAAAGGCTTTTCATGCTTTATGGAATGCAATTTTTTACAGAGAACAGACAGCATACTAACTTGTGTACCACAAAATAACAAGCTTTTATGAGTACAGGCTGGATTGCTGTTTGTACTACAAGATTCAAACTTTTAACTTAGATAATTTTTGGCTGTGAAAGCACCTAGTCTGTTACTTAAACACCAGTTAATCCTGACTTAGAAAAAAATGAAAGACCATCTAAGGCCTTTAAAACCGTAGCTAACTTTTATACTGTGGTAAGAGATGACTTAGAGTATGTCACATTAAAGACTATAATTCTTAAAATCTTCCCACTGTTTTAGGCATTAGATCTTTAAATGCTAACACTTTTTTTACACAAAAATGTAAGAATTAAAACTGAGACAAAATACAAAACAACTTTTAGTGGGCTCAGTTCAAAATTTTTTCTATGCTCACAAGAGGAGAAAGCAGGCATTTAGTGTTGTCTGCTTTTTTAACAGAGGAACAAGGACTGTAATGAAGAGTAGCAGTATGAAGGAAATGGACTACCCTATGTGGTTTGAACAAAGGTCTACATGTGTGTGTGTGTGTGTGTGTTTAAATATGCTGATAAAAGAAGGAACATAGTGAAAAGAATCCACACAGGCTGGTTGTGGGTTTTTTTTAAGGCAGAGAAACTTGCTTTATCTCATGGTACTTTCTTGATTTTTCTTCTGTAGCACAGAGCAGTACTTCAATGGCTCAGCAGCTAGATTATATAAAGTCATTTTAATAAGAAAAATAATTCTCTTTGGGGGCACAAGAGGCAACTTGGAATCTGGTTCACAATATCTTCCATTTCTAATTCTCTTCTTATGAAAAAAAACCCAACTAAACCAAATCCAACCATCATTTGGGGGCTTCCTTGCAGAGATTTCTCAAATCTTGCATTTATTCATGTAAGTCTTATCAATACATATTTTTAAAATATCACAACCTCTACTCCCTTTTCTAACTCCATTTTTATTATCACAGTATCTGTTTTAATGGCTATTAAGCTACAATGTCCCTACCTTATCTTTGTCAGTTAATGTATCTAATTCCACCATCCCAGAGGGAATAAACCTGAAGCTAAAGCCTGCAATATATTATAGAATCAAGAACGCTTATGCAGAACAAACAGAGGATTTAGCTTGGATAAACAGCAGAGAGCTCAGTGTCTTTTATGTCCAGAGCTCAGGACTGGATGAAGAAAATGACTATAAATCATCCCTGAGAAACAACATAACATAAATGTTGTATGTTTATTTAAAACTTTATACAATCATTTATCTGGGCTATAGCTCAGTTTCAAAAAGTGGTCTGCTGTAATGAGGTACTGAGACTAGCAGTGATCAAGAGTTAAATGATATATAGTCTTCAACCAGAATTTGCTTATGGGAAGAATGGAAAGCACTTAAGCAGACACCAAGTATCTATAGCTAGTAGATCAAGCAAGAGGATAATGCAATAATAACAAAAACTTTGATAAATTTTTTCCTGTTTCTCTTCAAAATATCACATTTCTTGTAACGTGACATTGTTTTGAGAGCTAAGCAGCCAGCAATTTATGCCTAAATTTTCACATTTGAATAAAGACTGATTTGTTGTGAGTGTCTGAGGTTTGATATGATGTTCTACCGGACTTGAATTTTAAAAAAGAGACTAAATCTTTGTCTGGCCTTGCTTTTCAGGGACAAGAGCTCTTTAAAATGTGCTGCTGTTTTGTTTGGGTTTTTTTCTCACAGGAGCAAGCACTTCTGTGATTTCATGGCTAGTAATTGCTAATTTTTTTACTTCAGGAAATTTAAGAGCCGCTGATGATACATTGACTGCCTAGAGGAGACAGGAAAAAAATATTATGCAGCTTTTACTGCAGAAAGAGATTTTTCCTGCGAATACTTTGCACCCTGGAGTGTTCCAGAAGATGCCAGTGTGTGGCCCCAGGGGTGCCCAAGCAGCCGTGAGCTTCCAGGACAGGGTTTAGCCATGCCACCCGCGCAGGACTGGTGCACCTCCCGTGGTGCGTGGGCACGCTCTGGCACACCGCGATTCCCAACACGGCACCTTTGGCTTTGCACCTCAGTGTCGTCCCAGCAGATCTCCCTCAGAGGAGAAGATTCTGTGTTCGGTGGCACAGCAGGTCCCACCCAACCCGTGGCAAAGTGTCTTTGGCAGCGGCAGCTTCTGATGAGACTGCAGCCACTGTGCCTCTCCCCAGGTACGGCATGCAAAGACTTTCAACTCTGCCTGACAAATCTCCCGTCACTTTGACACTGCATTTGGGTCTGAAACCCTACAAAGTTTTCATTTCCTCCAGAGATGATCTGGTGGCAATTTAAAGCCTCCTCTCTGTCACCAAATTAATGTTAATTTAAGCTCTCTCTGTTCCTAAAATTAATGTTACTTAAGCTGCTCCTTGTTACTCTAGCAATATTGGAGGACTGAAGGTCTATTTGTCACACACTAAAGAACTGACCATCAAAAAGAAAAATAAAAATCAAGTCACACCATTGTCACCTAGATATTTTTATTTATTTCGTGGTTCATGAAGATGAGGGCCTGCAGAGTTGGGTCTGACTGGAACACTGTATCTCCTGACAAAAACATCAGAGGTGAAACCTTCTTCATCCTGTTTCCCTTCCACAGTTGACAGCACCCTGTAAAACAGTGCTGTAAAGAGCAGAGGCTCATAAATACTTCTATGCCTATGCAGCTCCGGATGTTTTCAAGAAAATATATTTATTATGTCAATAACTATAAAAAAAAAGATTACTTATTCAATAATTCATAATGGTTTCAGAGCTGCTGGAGGCTAATATGGCTCACTTTACTTTAGATAACTTATAAATGTAGATTATTTTCATGACAGACTGAAATTACTTTCTGGTGAATATTTACTTGAGCTTTAATTTTCCTATTAACCCAACATGTACTAGAAAAGATGATGTTGTTGCTACTGTCCTTGTGCTGCTCTCCCAGATGCAAGTAACAAAATCTCTGAGAAGTGTTTTGTGGAAACAAGGTCTTAAAAATTCCTCCATGTCATCAACAGCAGAGCAAACTCTTGTGTTTTTTGGTAGCTAAAACTGCTTTGTTTTTCCAGCATCTGATTATAAACAAACATCTCTACAAGAAATAGGGAGGGCTGGGCCGCTGCTCTCCCCATGAGAGCTGCTCCCAAACCCTGCAGTAGATCTTGCACAATGCCCAGGTGCCCAGGACAGCCCTGGCAGAGCTGGAGCATCCTTTGTGGCCAAGGCACCTGAGGGAGGGTTGGGACAGCAAGGAGCAGCTTGGAGACAAGATAAGGTGTGTTGAGCACATCAGGCATTCCCATATCCTGAGGCAGGACACTGCCACCATCAGACCCCTCCAAACTTCATCCACATGGGATAATGGCCCGATCCTGGTCCACCCTTTTCTTGCACATGGCACATACTGAAAGAAGAGGCATCCAAAATCCTAAAAATAGTTTAAATTGCCTCTGGAGTTTTCAAAGTAAGTAAAAGCTGGAGTACCTTCTAGGGAGGAGAAGCAGGGAATGGACAGGAAGAAGCAGGAAGAGGAGAGACCACCACACATAAAAACCCAGCCCTTGTCCCTATGACAAACTGACTTCTCTTTCTCCCTAGGTAAAATTGCAAATTCAAAATATTCTCTTAAGTGTGTGTCTATGTCCCAAAAACCATGACATTTTAATTGAGGGCTGCTGTGATGGTGCTTGAGCCATCTGAAGAAAGCATTATTGTACACATAGGAAAACATACCTGGAGCAAATTTAGGGTGGCTTTTCTAGCTTGTTGATTAATGTTAAATTTTACAAAGGAATAGGTTTTGAATTTACGAATGTCTTTTCCACAATGTCTTTATATCAAACAGGACACATCTATTCTATACTTTTTCAACATGAAATCTTTTTATTAATTTAATTTTGCACATGCGAGAAATATGCAAGCGCGGCAATCCATAAATACAGGCACATTAAAAATAAACCTTGCACTAACACCAATAAAAGCTAGCAAAAAAAAAATGTTTGAAAACTTGAACTCTGTACAAATATGCAAGAAATCAACTCGGAGCCTGTTTAGAGCCAGTTTCTGGGCAGGGAAGGGTGACAGAAGAGCGTGTCTGGGTCCGTGCACCCCTGGCCGGAGCCGGGGCTGTCACCTCGTGGCAAACCTGCCGGGAGGGAGCGCGGGGTGTGCCCGGGCAGCCTCCCTTCGCAAAGCCGCGCCTCCGGCTGCTCGCCCCGCGCCAGCCCGGACAGAGAGCACCCTCTCTTTAATCACTTAAGAAGTTACTTATGATATGCAACTAAATATTTAGTTGTGCAGAGGACAGCTTGTCACAGACAGCTTTGTTGCTAATGTATACAAATGCTGGTATGGCACTGGCTTCCTCCCTGCGCACACAGAGCTACACACACGCTGACCACAGCCTAAATAAGCTGATTTATTTGTTTCAGTTATTTGATAAGTGCATCATACCTCAAACCCTACGAAACCACTTTAAGAGGATTATAAGTTTTATGATGTGAAAAGATTACCCTGAGTGTGCCGGGCAAAGTTTATGTTCAGAGACTGTGCAGGAGGTGAGGCATTCACAAAGGCTGGAGAAAGAGGCTTGATAGATCAAAAAGGGATTTTTTTTTTTTTTTGTTGCTGCACCACTTGCTGGATTTTTTTCTTTTTCTTCTCTTCCATTAAAAGAATGGCCCTGGCAAGCCCCAGATTTGCTAACCTTGGCAGACACTCCTCAGCCTTACACTCAACAATGGGAATTTCAGGATCTACACTTTTTTAAAAATAAGAAGCCATCATTTCACTGGCAAATGAAGAGAGGGGAGAGTTGAGACTGGGAGTTACCTGCAAAGTGTGTCTGTGAGGCTCATCCTGAACTGGGAGTGTGGGGAGGGTGGCTCAGCCCAGTTTCCCTCGGGACTTCATGAGTATGCCGCTGCCAAGCACAGTGCTCCAGGGAGGCTGGAGCAAACAGGGTACCTGTAGAGGTGCTGGGTACTGACCCAGTCTTTGGGAGAGCTGTCTCATCGCTTGTCCCCGTGGCGGGAACCAGCATCCACCAGCCCCAGTGCAGCTGAGAGTCCAGAGCGGTCAGCAGGTGAAAAGAGAGGTGAGACTAAGGCTTGGCTGTGGCCCTTGAACTGACAAAGTTGTGCTCATGTCATGTGGCTTTGTTGGGCTTGACACTTGTGTCATGATGTGGCAGGGAGGGGAAAATAATTTGGCCTTTTTTACACTTATTGTTTAATGTTTGACAGATGCTCAGGGAATAATTGTAAATAGGAGGAGGAACAAAACTGGTGATTTATGTTTCCACCCTTTTTAAAGGAATGGTCTTGCACAGCAAATGTTTAATACAGTGCTCCAGTGAAGCTATTTTATTAATAGAGCAATATGGATAAAAAGGGCAACACAAGAAAGAAAGGAGGAACACAAGAGGAGGTAGTGCACACAGCATCATAGGGGTCTGCTCTCCTCAGAGGCTTTGCTCAGGCGCTGGGGCAGCACTCAGGGAGGATGCCTGGGGGTTTCACTTTCACACAAAGTTCTCTGGGTTCTGCCTGACCTCATCTCCTCTGTCCTGGCTGCATCAAAGTGGGGTCCCTATTACCCTTAGCCCTACTTCCCCCCACCACGCGACTGGGGAGCGCAGCCCCATAGAGCTCTATTAAAAAACATGCTCATGCCCAGCACTTCACAGCCCAGAGTACTCTGCTGTTACTAGAAAAGCATTTATATTATATCCTGTCTCCAGTGTCTTTCATAAGGGAGTTTTTATGTGTCATCAGAAAATACTGGGTAACACACTTTATTAGCCTCATGATACTGTGGCCCATCAATACTTGTCGAGGCCTGATGAGATCATGCTACAATTGTTAATCAGAGCAAAGGAAGGAGGTGGAGTAGTGGGAAATACCTTTAGGAAAGAATCAATTAGAGAGAACAGAACTGCAGGTAAGCATGCAATGTGTTTTCCAGTGTAAAACAGCAAGCAGCTGCTCAGCCCATTTCTGAAGTTTAAATATAACTTTCATTTAATAACAAGCATTCCTTTACTCAAGGAGAGAAGAAATACTGTGTTAGCAGAGCATGCTTGTGATCTGTGTCTGTCTCTTTCAACCATTGTCAGTCTCCTTAAGGTCCATTATTCAGGAAACTACTTAGGTGCACAGCTGGAGTGTTGTTGGGACAGTCTCATTTACTCTTTGTTAGGTTTCAGCTTAAGAGATTGCCCAGAACAGCTCAGCATTGATTACTCACTTGGAAGAGTCCTCTTGACTTGGGTTTTTCCTCTTCAGTGAGGACTAGTTTCCTGGAGAAGGAGGCTGAGCCTGCTACCAAAGTGATCTGAGTGTCACACAGGCAAGGTGAAGGATGTGGTGAGACTGGTGCCACACTCAGTGACCACCAGGACTTACTTTAGCAGTGTGGCTCCAGGTGATGTTTGGTTTTCAAAGCCTGCTACTGTTTCTTGGTACTGATAGTACACAATTCCTCTCTGATGTATTTTTCATCCTGTCCAGGGTCAGAGGAGGGTGAAGTTTTTGTGACAGGACGGTGAGATTTAATAGTCATATGACTTTTCTTGGATTGCAGCAGAAATCTGGAGCTCTAGTGCTAACCTCTCATCCTTCCAAACTCTTTCTTGAGTTCCTAGGAGGACCCTTTACTTTGTGGTGAGTGTGAAAAGCCCAAGATACTTTGATGACACCTTGGGTGAAATACAAAGAATTTACAGACCCCGTTTTGCACACCTGGCTAAGAATGAAACAAGGTGTTCAGTGGTTTCCACCCCACAAAGTAATGCAGACCAGGCTGATGACAGATGCCAGGTGATTGCTCAGTGCTACCAGTCTAGATAGCATTTTGTCTGACTTAAGAAGTACAAATTTCTGTAACTTAGACACTCCTTGCTCATTTGATGCCAAGTGGAGAGTTTCACAAAAAAAAAAATGAGGAAGGAATCAGATCAGACTCCGGTAATTCACACTGGCAGAGTGCTTGAAACACATCTCCCTGTGCTTTTCCAAGGATACAAATAAGAATGAATTTTGCAAGTCTGGGACCAGCCATGCTTTAGCTGGAGAAACCTAGAAATCCTATTGCATTATTAGTACAGCAACATCCTATTCTATTAATTTGGATCCCAGGAATTCATGTTGAGAAACAAATGGGTGCTCAACAGTCCTAGCAGAACAAATACAGAGAAATAAGAAGTAAACAAAAATACCTCCTCAACCAGCTGATTATTTCAGAGAGTCCCCAGAGTTATTTTAAGAAATTCTCATAGACAACCCTTCATCTGATCTACATCAGCACTTCTAAGAGATTCCCTAAGGACTCTTGGCAAAAGCTACCTCATCCATAGTTAATATGGTCTCTATCTTCACAGTGAATGGGCTCTTATGAATGTAGGACCCTGCACCAAACTTGGGGCTTTCATTAGAGGGCAGGAGTAGGTTGGGGTTTTTAGTGCATTTCTCCAAGTTTAAATTAAATACATGACCTCAGTAAGTCTAAAAAGAGCAAGAAATCTCAAAAACAAAATTCCAGGTGAAAATCCCCCACACATCCAAAACAACCAAAACAACAGAACAACCCCAAAACAGAACAAACAGAACAAAAAGCTCACTAGAAACCAGAGGGCAACAACCATGAATCTGTAGATGCTTTCACAAGCCAAGCATATATAATTTTACTAAAAGGCACCTTCCTGAACTACTGACCAAGGGAATAGAAATCAGTGCATCTCAGTGAGATGAAAATATGTTTCCCTGTGACCTCTAAGAGCTGCTTGTCTTGCTGTCTATCTGTATTTTCATCTGCCTTAAAAAGAACTGGGACTCTGCATTTAACAATAGCAACCTCATTCCATGGCTCTTCTAGAGCAGAGGTACTGTCAAATGCATTTCTGTGCAAGTCCTGGTGTACATGATGACTGCACTGGGTGCAGAAACAACAAAGTTGTTTAAAAGTATCAATTTACTGTCCATTGATTAGCACAATTCCTGCAGACCCCATGATTTTTTTTTTTTTTTAATGGATATCAGGTACAAAAACAAAGTTGTGAAAACAAATACAAACCTTCTTTGCTCAGGGCAAAATTTTGTGTTCAAAGTTTATTCCTGTGCCTTGTAGAACTATTCCAATTAACAATGCATCTGATAAATGGGAAAAAAATTCCTAAATAGTCCAGTCTTGGTGGAATATTTCAGTTCAGAAGGGACCATTAAGTCATGCAACCTCATTTTTGTTTGTCAGGGGGCTTTCTATTTAATCTAGCTAAACTTGGATAGGGCCCAGTGGTCCCTTTGGCTGGGGAACACTTGCTTTGACTCAACCATATCCTCCAGAAACATGCTCTAGCTTATTCTGAGGACATGGGTTTAGGCACTGAGCATTCTGCCTGCCCACATGTAACTCCTATGTATCCCTGCCAGGCTGATGGGAAGAGAATTCTTCAGAAAGTCTGAGAGGGTCAGATCCTGAAACAGCCAGCAGGAGGGAGACAATTTTTCTAAACCCATTTGCAAACAATTTTCACTAAACACTTCCGTAAACCTTCTGGGCTCTGTAATTCAACACTGGCTTTGAGCTCCAGCCTTTTATTGGCAGTGTATCTTGGCTTGATCTCATGCCTCCAATGTTAAAAGCCAAGTTTTGAAAATTAAACTGTTGGGTTGACTATGGTTTAGATACACTCTCAATCCAAGTACAGCAGTTTTTGAATCTGTTTGTGCTGGTTTACAATGAAATCAGTCTTTCAATAGGTTTTTTTTTTTTTCAGTTTTTCCTCTTTTTCTATAAGAATAAATAATAAAATCTGTTCATTTAAAGTGCCTTGCTTTCTATTGAATTCTGGAGTCCTTATGGTCATATGTGGCTCTGACTGTTGTAAGACTGGTGTTTCCAGTGCTTTCAGGTAATTCCCCTTCCCCAGTCCCTCTCATGGCAAACAAGTATTTGATGTGAATAGAGCAAAAGGTGATGGAAACAAATGAGAGTGTGCAATGGAGATGTACTTTAGGAATCAGATAAAGATGGGAAGAGTAAAGATGTCATCTGTATTCCTCCTGATCAGCAGTGAGGAGGCATGACAGTTTTTTATTTAGATCTTGGAGTTTACTTGTCACGGACAAGAGAACCTGGTGAAATTAAGTAACTTAATTTTGGATTTGCTACAAAGAAATCTTCACACAACTTTGTTTTATCATCTGTGGGCCTCATGTGATGCCTCACTCTCGTTTTTCCATGTGTTCTGCAGTTGCCATATAATGGCATTCACTTCTCCCTTGGTCCTTCTCATGGACAAGAGGTGAACTCTTTGTTCCCAGCTCTCAAGGCTACTGGGTGTACTGGCAGTACGCTGGACTTTCTGTGCCCTCAAAATAAAATGCAGACAGGAGGCAAACGATGAATGATTTGCCACCTGTGTCATGTGGTAAGATATATGTATGTATGAAATATGTATATGCATGTCTGGATTTTTTTTTTTTTTTAACTGGTGTGTGTTAGCCCCTTCATTTTTGCCTGGCTAATAATACAATACCGTGTTAGTTTAAAGCTAACTTAAGAAACTATGTAGCATAAGGGACTCATAACTTTGTATTCTTCTGGGAACTTGCCGAGACACTCAAAGTGTTCCCACAATAAGGTGGACTAAGTGTTTGCTGGTGAGTCATCATATGACAGCTTTGAGATGTCTATCACTCGTCGTACCAGTGCTCTATTTTTTTTCTTACAATTCACTATATCTCTTGGGAAAGTTTACCTCAGAAAACTGTTGTGGGAGTAGAATGAAATGTTTTGGTCTGGTAAATGGAAATGTGAAGTTTTGATTACTTTTCTCACCCTAAATACCACAGAAGCTCAGCACAGCTCTCCTGTCAACCATCCTCATCAAACAGACAGGTGCTGCTCTACTTTTGCACTCATTTAATCCAGGACACGTTTGCATTTCTCATTAATTTGTCAGCCTCCATTTGGGAAGCATTTTCTTTCACAAATATTTGCAGAGCCTGTGTCTAATGGGATAATTCAGGCAGATGCTGACCACAGTGTCAGGGGGACAGGAATACACCCTTGGAAAAAAACCTCATGCCCATTTGTGTGTGCACAAAGTTATGCACTCTTCCTCACACACCCCCTCTTTCCTCTGCTCTTCGGAAACGCTGCCCTGACAGGGGCGCACATGGACTCAGGGCATGTGCAGTGCTAGAATGTCACTGAAGCTAAACTTTAGCTTCCTCATATGAATAAAACTAATGGTGCTATTTAAATACAATAAAAACATGCAGAGCTTCACTGCCAAGTTGTGCAAGGTCACATTGCAATGTGTCGGCTGTAAAGATTTCTAAGGAGCCTGTTTTCTTGAGTAATAGCAGTTGGAGAAATGCACTTATCTGAAGAATGAGACTGTTATAGGTTTCTGTAAATCAAACCCTAGCCAAAGAGCAGTTCCTTAATATCCATTTTCCACTTCAACATTCTGACTGTGGCACACACACTGGGCTAAATCCTGCCCAGCTCACACAAGCAGCCCTCAAATCCATGCTGGCATGACCAGCCCTGTGCAAATGTAGAAGATAGCTCAAGAGACTCCACACAAGCAGGAATAAAAGGGTTTGCTGCTTTCTGCACATGAATTTTGGAAGTGGTACCAGTTCCAAATTTATCTTTCAGATGGGCTCAAGCCATACCGGGTTCCAGATAAACCAACCTTGTGGGAAGTGATGTAAATCTGATGGACTGAAAGTATAAAAAGCAGTGGATCCTGGCAGTGGAACAGCTGCCACCTTTTGGGCTTCTATCACCCCTTCTGCACTCCCAGGCAATGCACACCGTTAGTGGGTGTCCTTGGGGTTCACAATGGGTGATCACTGGAAGGTCTTCAAGGTGCTTTTGAGATGGCTCCAAGTACTTTTCCCTTTAAATTTCTGCTTGTGGTTGTCACTACCAGGGAAATGAGGCTTCCCCCCAGTGCATCTTCTTGCCACAGGTGTGCACGAGACCTGCTCAGCTTCCTCCTGTTTGGGGAACATTTGGGCAGCATGAAAAGAGCTGCTTTGGGGAATGCCCTCTTGTGCAGAGCTACCCCAAGCAGTGGGTGTCAGCTGGGAGGTGGTGTGGCAGGGTCCAGCATGAGCCCCCAGAGCCAGGGGGTGCCTGGGGAGTGGGAGCGGGCTGGGGGCACCACGCTGCTCCCAGCGTCGTGCCACAGCATGTGGGGCTGCCTCCTGTGACAGCCCCGCCAGCCAGGAACACGGGCATCTGTAGAGGGCTTTTTACAGATTCTATTAAGCACTATTATTCACAGGAAGCCTTAGAAAAATCTAACGCTACATTCACTTCTGAGGTATAATAGATGTGAAGTCTTTTTTTTAAATCATTTTAATGCGATCATTTGTTGGGCCTTAGGGTAAAATTACATTTCACAGCTCCCTTGTTCCCATGCTATGTTAAAAAAGAGATTGATGTCTGAAATTTCAACTGTATTTGTCTTACGAATTTGTCCGACTCCCTGGAGAATAATTGTCTCATATCATTTGAAGGCTGGTAATTCCTTTGGAATGACCTCTGTGTTATAATTACAGCAAGAGTACTAGCATGTAGCTAGGCAAAGTGAAAGTTAATGTTCTTGGTTTCTAGCTTTGTTATTTTTATTAAACTGTTCCCCTTTAAAAGAAATACCTGGAGATATGGACGCTTACTCAAAAGGGCTTTTTGCAGATAACACAAAATGTCGTTTTTCCTGCAAAACACTTACATGCATTAACAATTATCTGAAGGTTGCAATGTATTCTTGAAGTCATGTGCATTTCTGGAATATATTAGAAGAATTGGAGACTTTAAGATGTCATTTGCCTCAGGATTATTTATTTTATCCCACTTCAAATGTTTTGAAATTTTTTGAATATATATGCAGCCACGGCTCACGTAATTTTTTTATCGTGATATGGGATTGAACTGAGAATAACCTAAATATACCTTCTCCTTAGGAAAGAAAACCCTGCAGAGCTGGGGAGAAATCTGGAAAAAACTGGTGAGCAGATCAAAAGGCATAGAGAATTAGAGATGCACTTGCAGAAGTAACGAGAAAGAGGATGCAATTCAGTGTACAGCTTTGTCCTGTTTGTGCTGGTCTCTGTGGACCATCAGCCCTGAGTCTGAGCCATGCTGGGGCTGCGTGAGGGGGTGCAGAGGGAAAACCCTCCCTGCAGCCCTGGGGGCTCTCTCACTGATGTGCAGGCACTGGGATGTAGAATTACTGTTACCATTACCACGATTTACATGCTCGATTCCTGTCTGCCTCAGCAAGGTGATAAATACCTCAAAATATTATACATTATAGGGCCTATTCTATTCTTGATTTACAAGGTCAATTGCCTATACTAACCTCTGTTAATGTTGGGGGGAATTTACTTTATAAATTTTCAGCACACCCAGAAAGGACATGGGAGTTAATCTGTCGTGATTCTTCTCCCTAGGGGCAGGAACAGCATCTTACTTCCCCCAGACATAGTTGTTACACACATTTTTGGGTAATATTTGAAGGTAAAAATGTGGTTTGGTGAGTGGGATGGGACTGCATGCTTCATTTAAAAAGAAAACATAGACACTGCTTAATACATTTACTGCATTATGGTTCTAAAATGGGAACATTTATCATTTGTTCTACTAATAGCTGAGATATTATTAGTATTTTTTTAGCCTCTGCCCACTGTGAAACTATGATATCTTATAGTGGATATCCATTATTTATTAGTGGATAGGTTTTCATACAGGTTATGGCCTTAGACCAGCCCAGTTACAACTCTGAAACATTAGAGTAGCCCATCTTCATTATTAAGAGATACATATCTATAACTGTTGAATAATGACTTAAAGAAGAGTAACACTCCATCTTTTGTATTCTCTCGAACAATGCCCTTGCTCAACGTCCTTGAACAACGTCTTCTTTTGTCCAGTGAGCACGAAACCAAAACTAAGACTTCTGAAGCCAGCTGACGAATCTTTAGGGGTAGTCCTTGCCCTTGTAGGCAACAAGAAAGTTTTGATCCATGTTTCAGCAGCTGAGTTAATCTCTGTTTTTTCTTCATATTTTCTGATAATTCTGGAGGGCTATGCCTAGTTTCCAAGCTAGTAACAACAATATATAATTTCACTTTTTTTGGCTGATTTAAAACATATACGCTTTTTTTTTTAACTTAGAACAGGAGGGGCTCAGATTTGTGTCATAAATGGCCTAGAACACTCACAAATATATGGGCTTTATTTTCAGTGACTTATATAAAGTCACTGAAAATAAAGCTTCCATAAGTTCTTGTAGTTAAATGACTGCATATATTTGTAAAGCAGTCTTGCATGGAGGCAGTATGGTGACAGAATTAAAGGAAAATGAGAAACTTTGTTGAAGCTTAATGAGAATTAATGTTTTGGCCATTGAAGTTGATGGATATGTTGGAAAAATAGTTAAAGTGCTTGCTGTGTTAATGTCAGCTGACATAACAATTGTTTCCAGAGAACCAGACTTCTGAATCCTCATATAAAGCACTGGGGAACTTGAACAACACAAAAGAATGTAAGGTTTGGAGAGAATGGGGGCAGGGGAAGGAAAGAAAAACATTATATAAGTTTAGCTACTTCCAGCTCATTTTTCCCCATTGAAATAATGAACATAAGGGTGTCTCAGCAGCAGTCCAAGCCATGTCCAGAGAGAGCTCCAAGACTGCTATCTTAAGCATTAGAACCATCCTGTGCACTTACCAAGCTGCACCAAAGAGTCTTTAATTCATGTTTGTACGTTGAAATGAAATAAAAACTGGTTTATTGGATGAAAGGTAATAATGACCTTGGGGAAAAAAACTAATCTCTTGACTAGCTGAAAACTGCTCTCCTCGCTGAACTCAGAGGAGCCAAAAGCAGTGCTCAGAGCCGAGCGCTGTGCGTGCACAGCAGGGAGGCAGAAAGACAGCCCTGACCTTTTTCCACAGTGCAAGCCCACCACTTCCCTGCTCAGTGGAGACAGAGGAAGCCTCTGTGGCTGCAGCCTTGGACCCAAAAACTCCACTGTTGAAGCTTTCAGTCTTCATCTGCGCTGTGCTTCAGCACCCAGGCATCAGCCATGCCCTAGGGGACCCCAATTGCTCCTGGAAACCTCACACCCTTTGTGAACTCCTTTCTGCGAGGGAAATTGTGTTTTCTTTTTTCCCTAAGTGCATCATATAATTCAAGATGCTAAAGAACAACTTTATTTGGTCTGGATCAACTGGTGTTTGAGCTGGCAACTGCCCACAAAGGTCCTCTGCCATAGTTATCATGTTGCATACACTCATTAACCTCCCTGTATAAAATAATGAGTAGAATATGCACAACGTTACCAGTTTTTCATAAGTTCAAAACCCAGAAGAACACACAAATCACCAGAGGAAAAGATCACAGTTCTGGGGTAAATTGGAGGATCACATCTATTACTGTGCCAGTACCAAAAAAACAAGCATTTTCATTGTGAAGAAAGATGTCTTCGTTCTCACACCACACATGCACAAAATAATATCCTGATGGTTTCCCATGGACTGGAAACTTATCAGTGGAAAATGAAAAAATATATACTGTCTCTACCTTCTCTCCCCCTCTGATTTTCTGAAGCCATGTAGAAGCCTCATGCCATTTTTTCAGAATTGTTCGTGTATCAGGGCAGTGAGGGCATCTAAACAACACATTTTGCGCAAAGAGGAGCTTTGTAGCTCTTGTCTCAACTCCAGTGTTCAGCTCTCGTGATCCAGCACAGCTGAGAAAGGGGCTTTGGTGGAATGACCCCTGGTCCCTACCCACTGCTTGGGCTGTGATAGTCAAGGTTGCTCTTGTAGTCTATTTCAGCGACTGCCAGAGGCAGCTGTGCATCACTGTGAAGTATAATATGTCCTTACTGCATGCTTTTTTGAAAAGCCTGACCCAATGAGGGCAAGTTCTTCATTACAGCCTTTAGGATTCAAAGCTTTCCTGGTCCCTACACAGGGCAACCCTGTAGGCTGCTCCACTGCCAGTGTACATGTTGCTTGCACATAAGACACTTCCATCAGTTTTAAAGAAGCCAGTTTCGTTCTCAAAAATGCTTAAATAGCCGCAGATTGTGTTTCACAAGATAACAGCCCTGATTATTCCCAACTGCACTGATGTTGCTTTGGTCATGGAGAGTGTTAGCTGTTTCTAGAAGAGCAAGAGAGGTGACCCTGAGGTGACTACAGGACTGTCAGACTGGCTTCAGTTTCTGGTAAAATTACAGAGAGGATTATTCTGGTAGTTAATGAAAAATACTTGAAAGAGGTGATTGTCCTGCTCTGCTCTGCTCTGCTGTGCACTGGTGAGGTCTCACATTCAGTATGGTGTGCAGCTCTGGTGCCACAACACAAAAAGACATTGAGCTGCCAGAGAGTGTCCAAAGGAGCCACGAGGATGGGGAAGGGCCTGGGGTGAAGCCGTGTGGGGGTGGCTGAGGTGACCTGGTCTGCTCAGGCTGGAGGAGAGGAGACGGAGGGCAGAGCTCACTGCAGGTACAACTTCTTGTGAGGGGAAGAGCAGGGGCAGGCACTGAGCTCTTCTCAATGGTGACACTGACAGGACACAAGGGAGTGGGCTGAAGTCCTGTCAGGGGAGGTTTAGGTTGGACATCAGGAAAAGTTCTTCACCCAGAGGGTGGCTGGGCACTGGAACAAGCTCTCCATAGAAGTGGTCACAGTACCAGCCTGACAGAACTCAAGAATTTGGACAACATTCAACGTCCTTAGTCACATGGTATGATTCTCAGGGTTGTCCTGTGCCGGGCTGGGAGCTCAGTTTTGATGATCCTCATGGGTCCCTTTCAGCTCAGGATATTTTACGATTTTATGATTTTTAAGCCTCATTGCAAACCTCATTTTAGAAGGATTCACCTGCCCGGGCCTCAACTTTTTCTATCTTTCCTCACATAGAAGACATGAGAAAAATGTGAGTCTCTTTCCTTGCATGGGAAACAGATTGCTGGCAAACTAAACCCTGCAGCAGCCTTGCAACAATTCCTCTTACCAAGAGGAACATCATTTCTGTTTGGCAAGGCCCCACCGAACATCACACTGCCCACATCTTTTCCTATGCTGTGTGCTCAGTACAGGTTGAATGAGCAGGACACAGCTGTGCTCCCACCACAACCCCTCTTTCAGAAGGATGGTGGTGGCTGGGGTGTTGTTAGCCTTAGAGGCTGAGTTCCCCAGGCTGCCATCAGAGACTCTCTGAAGGAAAAAGTTTAGGAACAATTTAGAAATTATAGACCAGATCATAGAACTATCATAAAGCTTTCATCAGTCAATAAACCAGGCTTTCCTTTTCATAAAAAAAGCTCTCAAACATTTTTGTCTTATAAAAAGAATATTGATGCTGGAACCCTGAAAATTTCATGTGAACTTTTATTTTCTCTGCTTCTCTTTTCATTTCCTGTTTTTCTTTTCTTTCTCAGTGGTGAGTGCTTTCATGAGACCTTTAATGCTTTTTGATCCACTTATGGGTTAGGTGCCTCAAGTAACACCTCCATGTTGCCCATCTCTGATTTCTACCAGGAGGTCACCAGGCAGCCATGACCTCTTAGAGGCTGTGACAGAGAGATGTCATCTTCGTTCCTCTGCATCACCCAAAGCTGGGGAAGAACCACGAGATTAGGTGGGGAGAAATATGGCAATTCCAACTCCTCTACTATTATTAAGGCTTTTATAAAGAGCATTGTGAGAATGGCACACGCTGAATGATCCTCTTACTGCCTTTGCAAGAAAAACATTCTTTCTGTGAAGCGCTTGTGCCAGTATCATCACAAGATGCTCCAGCCACTGCACAGAGTAGGTGCTGTCTTTTTCCATTTCAGCTAATTTTCCCTTCAGAGGTGGAACATAGGAGACAATTGTCCAGCTGTCACCCCTGGCTGAGCCCTGCCTTGTCTCATGCTGCAGCCTGCGAAGCTGCTGCTGTTTTCACCAGCAGCCCTGAAGCCCCAGCCCTAGGCACAGGGTGCATGCACCCTGATTGTGACTATCTCATTGCATGAAGGCAATATTCAGGAAATGTTTAGCTATGTTTTCCCAATGTTTGCATGGTGGCTAAGCTTTTTTTAACTGAAGTCTTTCTTGTTGGGAGAAAGGCAGTGTTTATGCCTGCTTGTGTTATACCCAGCAGTTGAGTGTCTGCTTTTAATTGTTGACAATCAAATATTACTACAGGAAATAATGATAGAAAAGAATTATAGCTATTTTCCCCGAGGTGGTGCTGCATAGGTAAAGCAGAGAGCCTTTCATATGATTTGATTACTGTAATATACTCATTTAGCATTTGTTGACACATGGGTATTGCAGCACAAATCCTACTATGAGTTTTGACAGCATAAATATTTTTAGTCTATCTGTCATGAGAATATCTGAAGAAATCAGAAACACAGAAAAAAAGAAGGAAAAGAGAAAAATTAATCACATAACTTATCCACAGTGAATAATTTGGTTCACTCCATCTCTGCTCTGTACAGGCAATACTGCACAGCATTTGACAGCCCTGGGCTGGTGACAGTCAGGAAATCAGTTCTCTACACCATTGTCCTATTCCCATGACTCAAACTTTTACAATTTAATAGTAAGGGATTTTAAATTATTGCTGGACAGTTGATTGAAAGTTGCTGTACCTGTTTTCAAAATGTTGTAAGTAAAAATTGATGTGATTTTGAAAATGGAAAACTATTGTATGAAACTCTTTAGCATGAAGAGAGCTTCCTGGACTATGGCCATAAGCTGCATTTGCTCAAGTCAATTTTGCATTAATCAGTGTGCCTTGAAGATTACGTCCTATGTTTTTTTATTTAGTGGGTCATATATTTTAAAAAGTGCCTTTAAGTGTTTTGATGAAACACATTAAAAATCCACTGTAATGCCTAGGTGGCTGACAGTGTTAATATATAGCAGGTACCTTTGCCTTTGCAGTTTAAATAATCTGGAGGAGATGCTTCATTATTTATTTTTAAATTTTATCACCAGAGATCTGTAATATCTGAAAAATCAACCTTATGGTACTTGTCTCCAATATTTTCAAAAACACTAATGAAAGTTTCCCAGTCACTCAATCCCAAAATCAGACTTTTAAAGGAAGTTTTCCAGCTAGAAATTACAGAAATGATCTGATGTTCTTTCACACCGTCAAGAGAGCATGAAAACTAACCCTGTCTATCTTTGTGCTGCCTGTAGAGCTCAGAGATGGAGTAGTGCAACATTTAGTAAAATGGCAAAAGTCAGGCCATGGGTGTATACTGATTTTCAAAATACTCACAGGTCTGATGTTTTCCTATATCCTGTCCAAACATTTTGGTCACAAAATAGACTTGTCCCAGCAACCAGACTTCATCTGAATTTCCTAGATTTTTGTGAAGAGATCTGGCTGTCCTGGAGGTCCTGCCAGGAGCAGAAGAATTTTTGAAGTCTCATCTCCACTCCTGGGTGCAAAGGTGAGTACATGAATGAAGGCTTTAGGATTCAGCCCTCCATTCTAAGTTAAGACAAGCGTGTGCCTGTCCTCTCCAAAAGACAAATGACAATCACCAAGGACAAGGCAGTGTGCCCATGCTGCGTTGGCCAGTAAAAATCTCTTGGCACCTGGCGCTGGCACAGCCTGGTGGTGCTTCAACACGGCTCTCCTGTGTGTGCCCTGCCTTTGGGGGGAAGAGCTCCCTCCCCTGCCCTGACCTGGAAGAAAGCAAGTTTCCTGGTTCAGGCTGCAAGCTGCAGAGGCATGATGAGACCTCCCAAGACAGCCTTGGAATCTCTAGGGATGTGGGAGAACTGTGTGAATGTGGAAGAGAGGCAAGCGCAGCAGCCACGTTGAGAGAGGTGTACTTCAGTCACTCTTCAGTAGGAACCCAGACTGCTGGGGTTTTTAAGGCTCTCTAAAACAACATTTTTTCAGGGAGAAGACCAACCCAAAACCCTGCAGTAAGAGCTGCCTTGTTCATGGCCTGGAGCTGCCTGTCTGCTGAGCTGAGCTCCTGCCGGGAGGAAGCCTTCTCCTGCGATGGGGCCTCCGTGGTGGGAAGAAAGGATGGCTGTAGCAATTCACACATTCTGGAGGCCAGGCTGCAGGGACCCAAGCTGTGAATATGAATATTCACTGAAGTTACACACACAGCTAAATGCAAAGGACTGGCTTCATCTCGGTCTAGAATTTGAGCATATATTTTGTTTCAATGCTAGTCTATCCAAACTAATTTGTCCATCTCTAGTAATTTTGCCCAGTGGGCCCCATCTCACAGTTTTTAGTCTTTATTCAGGCTATAAGCCCATTGACCTCAGTAAAAGCTGTGCCAGGATAAAGATTGAATGAGGACCGCAGGATTCAGGCTGAATATCTTGAATAGCATTTAGATATGATTTCCTGTATAAATATCTCCATATTTTTTAAATAAAATTTGGAAGGATGATAACAACTTCAGTGACATGATTTAGAATAATCACTTCTCAAATGCAGACATGAGGTAAAAGATAGGAAATGAACCTTTTGAAAGAAATACAGCTACATAACATTCTGGGAGTGGTCAGTGGGTAAACAAGTGCTGGCAGTGGTGAAGTTATGTGAATACACAGGAATTATTTAGTGCTTTCCTCTGACTAGAAGCAGGACCACACAAATACAGGCCTGTCACAAATATATAGGAAGGGAATGATGACTCCAATTCATTACATTTAGTGGGATTCTGTGTGTTTTGCTGGGCTGCTGACCTACTGCAACAGTATTAAAATGCACTGGGGTGCATTTTTTAAATTACAGAGGAAAAATGAGAGGAGCCTTTAAAAGACTTTGCATGTACAGCCAAGTCCACAGTTGGTGCAGGTCTCAGAGGCTGTACCACCAGCAAGGCAGAGTAAAGCCCTGGGAGTTGGGCAGAAGTGCTCACTGACTGCTGTCCTACAGAAGGTCATTTAGCAAGTTTTACAAGCTGTTCTCTAGCCATATTTGAGTTCTCTATTTTCCATTATTGTGCAGTTTCACATCCCTTTCCATGCCCAGCCACTGTTAGAGGTTTTCCTGATTTTGGTTGCCATGTGTTAAAAGCAGTGGGAGTCTGCAGTGGTTCTCTCAGGATGGGAGAGAAGAAAAGATGAGAGGGCTACAGAGAGGGGCTTTGAAGAAATGGAATGTTAAAGCTGGAGATCTAGTAAACTTGAGCACCCCTATTTTGGCCAGCTCTGAAGTTGAAATTTTTGGAGTTTTCTTGGCCTTCCATCTAGATCTGACCTATCCTCTGAGAGTATGTGGGTATTTTTGGCTTTTAAGAATATGCTGCACAGATCACAGATCAGAAAAATTACAGCTGGCAAAAACCTTTCCTCATTTAGCTTGGCTGCCTGTCTGTGAAGGATTGTTCCCCAGAGTCTGTTTTTGTAGACTTCATAACACAATCTAGAACTAGTGAAAAGGGGAAAGTTTGTCCAGAGAAGTCTGCTGTTTAAGAGAAGGGCTTGATTGGGATTTTTATTTTTGGTTGTTGCTGTTTTATTTTGTCTGTATAAAACACACTAGAAGTTACACAGTTGTCTAGAAACTCTCTCTATGCCTTGGTGTGGGAGAAGATTTGCATGGCTATTTGTTTTTGTGATTACCTTGCTTCAGACAGATCTGAAGAATCTGTTAACCACTGTCTGAGCTGATTTCCACCTGGGTGAGAATGAAGGGCTATTCACTGCCTGACATGTGAATAATGCATCACAATAGAGGCTGTAATTTAGTATTTGCACTGTAGTAGCATTTTCCAGTCCTTCAGAACATTTAATCACACACCAGCAGTGTCCAAACCACAATTACAACTAAAACACAACAACATCTTTCACCTCCCATAAAGTGGGGGGAAAAAAAAAAGAAAAAAAGGAAAAACCCCCAAAGAACCAAAACACTTAAAAGAACCTTCAAAATGCCTGCAGATCCTTCTGTCTTGATTGCTTCTAGGTCGCATGGGAACGCACTTGAGGAAAGCCACCACAGTGCCTCCCCAGAAAAGGGGGCTGTAGGTGTAGGCTCCTTAGGGAGCCTGGTTATACTGCATTTTTTCTCCCTGCTTTTCACACCATGTGGAGTTTGTAGGCTCAGCCCTCTGGATCCTTCCTGGCAAATGGACGGCTCACAAAACAGCACACTGCTGGTCTGATTGGGGTTGAGAAGGTGATTATATCATATCCTCAGAGCATTGTACCAAACTTCCCTTTTGCTGGATTAAAACTGAGAAAGATAACCTCTGCTTTTCTCTTATTTGGAATTGCCTGTCCGACGTTCAACATAATGCTTTACAAATTGCATGAGCCCCGTATTGTATTTGCTTTTTGACAGGTCTGACTCTGCTTCATTAACTGGCTCCTTCTGGCATAACACTTTCACCCATCAAATTTACCTGTTCTTAACTGTCTTGAAAGAAACTCCAAACTGTGAGTAGTAGTTAATACTTCTCTCTGTACCACATCTGGTATTGCTTAAGGTTATGCATAGGCTCTTAGCAGTAATTTTCCTTTCTGCAGTACAAAATGAAACATATTGATTATAATTTGTTTCCACTCCCTTTTATCTTTTTTTTTTAATCAGAACTTGGAAGAAAAATATTCAAGGAATACTTTTCTCTATTTTTTCTTTGTTTCTCTAGCAAGCTAATTCCTATGAAAAGTAACCTTCAATGAAGGTAAAAGGATAATTTTCATTGTGACTTTGCCAAATGCCTGTTTTCCCTTATGAAAATTCTCTAATAATCTCAAAATATTGGATAGAGATCTTACAGTTAGGGCATAGAATATAAATTGAAGCATCCCTTAGAATTCTGTGGCATTATGAACCAATCTAATTTTTCTATTGGGGTTATCACAATGACTTTGTGAATCATGTGGATGGCTTTCAATAAGGTGGACTGGAGGCCCTGAGCCAGGAAATGTTATTGTCTTACAGACAAAATTACTCCAGCAGCATAACCCTGGGAGCATGAATTCTCAGTGAAGTCAGTGGGATTTACCTTGTTGAGGAACTGCAAGGGAAATTGACAGCCAACAAAAGTCCTTTCTGTCCTATGCCCTTTGATAACTGACTCTGGACTTGCTTTTCAGTTTTTTCCTATTTTCTAATTTTTTTTTCTAATTTTAGAATACAACAGGTTAAGGATCCATTTAGTTTCTGTAATAGATCTGGCATCCAAATTATTAAAGAGAAAAAAGTTTGTTTCTTAAAGTACTGTGCTTATGTTACTTTCAATTTGAAATTTGTTTTCCTTAATGTACTATGTCTTTGCAGGGGAAGAATCAACAAAGCCCTTCCAATAATAAGGCTCAATATAACCTGGGAGATGCTTTAACAGTACCAGCTCTCATGAGAGATGTCCCATCTGACTCTGAAATGCAGTGGAGTCCTTTTTCCCTATTTCAACACCCTCTTTTAAGTTTTCTGCCTCCATGCACTCCAGCCACATCCCTGATCCAGATCAAAAATGGAGGTAAAACTGTGGCATGTGCCATGCATTGCACCTCTCCCTGACACAACCTGAAGTACTATTTCAAGCTTTATTAAGTTAAATAAGGCTTTGAACTGGATTTTAAGACATTTTCTTCTATCATATTATCTTTTAAATTATTTCCCAACAGTACACTCTTTCCACCTATGGAAGAGCTTTCTTCCAGCCCACTGCCTACACCTTTCAAAAGGTGCTCTTCAAGCTATTTCAATTTCTGTTTCTTAATCTGTTTCCCATTTCTTTCTTTGTTTCTGAAACAAGCTTTTCTCAGGCGCCAGATTCACCACCATCCCCTTGCCCTCTTTCCTGGCATGTTCTGTGCTATGAAGAAGTCCCCAGGTGGGCCTTGGCATTGGGAGGAGAGAGTGACTGACCAGTCTTTCATACTGTGGATACAGTTTGAACATGGTTTGTTCTGTTCTAGCAGCAGAAGAAACAGCAAAATTCTAGGAAATATCTTCTCAATTAATTCCTTTGCTTCTGTCTTCCTAAGTAATCCTATTAGGGAGTGGGGTTATTTGGGAACAGCTTTCCTGGCAAGGACAAATACCACTGTAGTGATGCACCTATACTGTTCATTGGCCTCATGGCTGGTGAATTTCCATTTCTTATACCATATCCAAAACTTGCCTAATTTGATCACTTCTTTGCTCTAAAAAATAATTGCAAATTATTCTAACATTATATTTATGAAGAACATCTTCTATATTCTGCTAAGTGTGTCTGAAAAAGAAATACAAGCAGTGAATTAGGTCTTTTGAGAATAGCCTTATGGAAAGACAAGTAAAATTATCCAATAGAGATGGTGTGTGCCTTCTTTGCACAGTGAAATTTTGTTTTCTGGTCACACTTTTCATGAGTAGAAGACATTTAAGTGCCACCAGTACTACCCTGAGATTCGTTGTACTTGCGGCACCACAGGATGATGAATTCAGACATATCTGCTGGGAACCAAACATTATCAAGAGGATTTCACAGAGGAAAACTAATTATTTAAAGGAGCAGCTGAAATGTATTTCTGTTCTGAATGTCCCCTAGAGCCTGGCTAGTAGGGACATTCAGCCCATAAATATGGACTAAACTCTATTTTCATAATTGATTTGCAGTACATCTTTAAGTGCTAAGGAGGCCAGGTGGTTCAGCAGTGACTGCAGCTTGATTCCTGTACAATAAAGAATCTGTGCATGCTGCACTCAGGCGAGTTATACCATGGACAGTTGAGGCCGATAGGAATCCATGCAATAATTCTCACTCCATCATTTTCGAACATTAGTGACTTACAGGTCCTGATCTTAGTTCTGAATTTGCCTTCGTTTTCATTGATTTTGTGGTATATCTGATGCCCACTGCAGTAAATTACTGAGATCATAAATGATGACTCATGAAGCCGAGAGTGAAGTCAATGCCATTGGGGTGAACAAAATTAATGGATGCTGGTGGATGATCTTTGTGCTTTCCTGTATCTGTTGTTTGAACCTTTCCATTGCACATAGGCTTTAGGAAGCCTGGGGATGTGATCACAAAAAATAACTCCCCAGCTCAGTCTTCTTGTGCCTCAGTAAATGAACAGGGGGCTGAGGAAAGGGGGTGCAAGGAGGATTTCACTAATTTTTTAGAACTTCTCTATTTCTTAGGTAACAAGGTGATGCTGATCTAGTAGTTCCAGAATTGTGATCTTTACAGCAGTAGACCAGCAGAAATTGAGGTAACATTATCTAAGGCAGTTATAAACCTTCAGTGGCATAAGGTTGATCTGTATTTAGAATATCTTTCCTCTTTTTCAGGGCAGGGGGGAAGAATCATTACTGTCATATTTATTGACAGTACTGCTGAGGCAATCTTCTCGCTACCCAAAAACCTGGCATTATCTTTCCTTGGGAGGCTAAGTCACTCACAGCAAACAATAGTGGACCCTTTGAGAAATACTTTCCATATTGCTTAATACACAAACTGGGAGAAACACTTGACTAACTTCAACAACAGAACCTTTTTTAAGGAGGAAAACGTAGTCCAGCTGTGGGTAAAGGACTTGCATGGACTTACAATAATAAAGGGCTCTTTGATAGAATTAAACCAGTTGTTACTGGCCATCAAAAGGCTGCCTGTTACCACAGACACCACAAAACAACATCTCTGGTTATATGATGTGCAGCAATAGAGATTGCATTGATTTGCAGTTCAGTGACTGCAGAGTAACCATCAGTGTTTGGATGGCTGTGTGCTTCACCGACACAGATACAAGTCAGCATTTGCCAGCATCAATGTGACATGAATCTTTCATAATCCTCGGCACATCAAGACACCCTACCAAAACGATGCCCACTTGTTTCCTGTCAATGACAGTGTCCCTGTTCTAGAGTATCCTGGATTTTTAAGTACTGCAAAGTCAGTCATAAGGCTCTTGGACCTGTCTGTACCCAACAGGAGTACCATATGAAAGTAGTTCCAAGGACAAAAAAATCTGATGTTTAAACAAAGAAACTATTTCTACTAAGAATGAGCAATACCTGAAAGAAGCAGACTGGGAATTGAAATTACACCATTCCTTGTTGCTTTTGATATTTTGGGGTTGCCACCACTGCAGTGGTCAGCAGTGGAACAGCACTGGAATGGGAAAGTAGCTGGCCACACAGAGACCCCTCTGATCAAATACAATGCCAGTGCAAGTCTTGGGGTTTCCAACATTATAAGCCATATAGAGAAGCATTGTAATAGAAAAATTGCTGAATCTATAAGGCCTTTTAAATTCTCAAATAAAAAGCCTAAGAAATTTATGACTGTGTTGCTAGATGTGGAGGCCAAGTAAACTCACAATGTTGATCTTAGTTGTGTTTAAATTTCTCCTGCCTTCTGGCACTTTGAGCTGTAGTGGAAAGAAATCATTTACTTCTAGTAGCTTTAAGCATTTGGAAACACAGGGGTACCATGGAAGAGCGTTAAAAACATAAATTATGTCACATAAATGGTCCCAGAGCTGGTGTTGGGTACCTTTTCTCTCAGACACTGCAGATCTATAGTGACATGTGTGGGCACATTAAAAAAAAAGTCCCTGGACAAAACGTGGTGCCAGACCCTGGGTTACTGGCTTTTGACATCAGGCTGTACTCATTTAAAACTCCATTGCAAGCAAACAAACACAAAGCTTGAGCCTATGACCCTGAAGTTCCTTGCTGAAAACATGATTGTCTTTGTTAGACAATTGATATTTAAAGACATTCTTTGTTTATCTTCTTGTATATACATCCTTTTTGATCTTGGTTGAGTTTGGGATGGAATACAAAATGTGGTCTTCCTCTACTTGAGCTTTTAAGTGCTCTGCAAGTTTCACATTTAGGAAAGAATCTGTTCAGCTTTTCACCCTGTTGGAGATCAGAGGTTACAGAGTGCTCGCAGAGCCCCCAGAGTGGCCGGCTGAGCAATGAGGGTGCAATCGCCCTCTCCAAGACAGGATATGCTGGATGAAATCTCTTGGAGCAGAATAGCAGTCATCCATCTCATTTGGAAAGGTTTTGGCTAAAAGAAGCTTATTTTTCATTTCTTTATGGTGCATTTAATTTTAAATGCAGGGTAAAGATTGTCAAAAATCCCAAGTACTACCGTGTGTAAGAACAGCCAGATGACCTACCATGTGGAAGGTTACCTTGGTTTAAGGCATGGCAAAATGCAGTTTGGTGAACCCAGAAACAAATTAAACACTTATCTCAAAAGTAAATTTAATGAGAAAGTTATGTGTGACATATACGTGTTCTGGTTAAGGTTGTTAAAGTTAGGCAGTAAGATTTCCTGATAGAAATTTTCTTTCTTGTTTTTTCAAGATCTCAACTTTATCACTTTATTCCCTTACCTTTGCATTTTCTTTTCACTTCTGGAAAGTCTGAATCTTTAAAGAAGAAAGAATTAATAAAGATTAGGGAGAGGGAGAATGAGGGTGGGTGCCTGCATGTGTACCTGTATACACACGAGGAAGAGAGTGTGACATCCATGAGTTACACAGATCAGTAAGACTAATTACTGACTGACTGACACTAGAGACAGTTATTGAGAAAAAACATGATAGGCAAAAAAGTATAAAACCATCATGGCTTAAATCTGGCCTAGATCTTCAGTTATGTGTGATTAGTTTAAGCCATCTCTTAAAATTGTTACAAATTAAACTATGCATGCAATTAGGATTTTTTTCTGTTGCTTTCCCCCCCCCTTTATTTTCTTTTTAGTGCCCCCCCCAAAAAAAAAAACCCCACAAGATATTTTAGCTTGAAAAGGCATGTTTCTCTCTTTCTCATTGTAAATCCCTGGTTTTGTACCAGGCACAAGACCTAAACAAAAAATCTGTGCAAGAAAAAATGTTCTTTATTCTCTGACCAAGATTTAACATGATTCTCTCCAGAACAGATTTGTTGTTGAAGTTTTATTTTTAATGTAATGAGATCTAGTGTTTTTCTTTGTTTTAGTACAGAATAATTGCATTCTTCAGTATATATTCTTCAATAAAAGACTAATAATAGTCTACTATTATTAGTTTATTCAATTTCTGATGATCAGTCTATTAAAATACATGATTATGGTTAGGCAGAATCACAGGTACATTTTATTTTACATTGAAACTGAATAATTTTTCTGAAAGTTCACTGCATGTGTCCTCTGAACAAGAATATGTTGCCTGCAAAAATAGATCAGCGAGGAAAGAAAAGAGATTTGGCGAGGCTGTGTTTATTGTTCAATAAATCACAGTCACTATAAGTGACCTGCTGACTTCAAGTTCTTTAGGTCAAGGAACCCTTTGCTATTCTGCAACTTCACCTCTTTGCTGAGCCTCTTAATCAAAAGTGTAAAGCCAGAAAGAACATCAAACAATCAAGAGCTGGATGATTGGATTGGTTATTTTAAATGACTACAGCTATGGTTGTGACAGATTTGAGGATAGATTGCATCATCTCAGCCTCACTAAGTAGGTTGAATAGGTTGAGCATTTTGTGAAAAACAGCTCCCCTCCCTCCAAAAAAATTTACATGAAGCCATCACTCAAGTACTTTGACAATTAATTTACTACACGTGTAAAAACTACAGGGATTAGGAAAAAAAAACCCAGTATAGAGACATCTCAGCTTTGCTATAATAGAAATTAAAGATAATTTTTAATGTATTTACTATATTAACATATATTTGCCGTGCTGTTTTATTCAGGCTTATCTCTTAATCCAACCTGGTAATTTGTACTGGTTCCTGTGATTTTACTAGTGCTCTTAATGACACATTCAAATGTGAAAGGACTACAAACCAAACGGAGGCACAAAGAAATTAAGATGGATGCAGATTCCCTTTCTTTTCTGCAATTTCTGAATCGTGTGATTTCCATGATAGCAAGCATCACAATAGAAAACAAGGTAAAACCAAAACCAACATCTGGATCATTACCACGGGATTGTTTTAGATAACCAGCCAATAATATAAAGGAAGCTGTGCTGCTTCTTACTGGGGCGGAAGCAGATCTGGGAATTTTTACATCTGAAGACAATCTAGAAGCATGCTACTTACTGAGGTATCCATGGGACTGCCATGGGATTTTGTGGGCAAAGAGCCCTTGTGCTTAGACTGTTGGCAGAAGGGGAACTAACCAGCAGCCTTATTTAACATGGGAAAATCCTAAACCAGAAAGGTGCCAGCAAACAAAGGAGAGGGAAGAGAAAAGCCAGACTTGGCTTAAAATCCTTTCATAATCTACAGTATGACTTGTTAATGCATATCATGGGCACAATGCATTCTGTCCATTAGGACTTGGGGTGAATTAAGGTCATATGACCATCCAAGACTGATAGAGAAGAACTATTTTTATAGCCACGGTATAAAGTAAAGCAATGATTTTAAAATCAACGATGTTACTCAAAAGCTTGCACAGAAGAACCAGCCATTAAACTCTACAGAGTATCATGATCTGTACTATAAAAGTGTTCTTAATTTTTCCTTTAGTAATTAGATTGAGACAGGAAACATCTCTTGAAATATTTTTAGGTGAAAATGAGCTCTTGAAGAGAGGAGTCTTGCACAAATCAGCCCATTTTATAGAGATATTTAAAATTATTTTTCCCTAAAACTTCCCTAAAAATAGAAGATATTTCTGTCTTCTCTTTTTCCTCTCTTTTGTTTTTCTCTTTTTTTCTCCCACTGCAAGCAAACCCTTTACTTCTCTAAAAAGCAGATTCTGAGAGAAAAAAATTAAAAACAGCCTGAAAAATATTTATTGATAATGTGTATTTGAAGGAAGATCTTTCACTAGGAGCTCTACTATTGACACAGAGGGAAGCAAAACCAGGAAGATGGGGGGCAGACACAATATGGTTCTAAACTTCCTTCAGAGCTTAAATGCCCCAGATCTGCTTACCTTCCAAAAGAAGACAAGTGCAGGCATTGTCTACCTCTAGCTTTTAAATAAAGACAAGCTCAACAAACTGATGTTAATAGTCAGATACTGTTTTCAGCTCTGTCTGCCTACGGTTGTGGAACATATATCTTTGTCACGTAAGCTGTTCCAAAAACTGAGATGGGAGTTACGTGGTGCTGTTATCACAGGCTGATCAGACCCTGCTGCAGAACATCTTCGTGCAGAAAGAAGTGGTGCAATTACTATTACAGCAATACCTTATCCCCATTCTTGAGGATTTTAGGAGTTAGTAGAAGAAACTGGCTTTTTATGCTTTAAAGGAAAAAACCCAGAAAATTAAGAGAGACCCAAATAAAGATACAGGCATTACAAATATGGTTCAGTGTATGCATTTATTGCACTCTGTTTTTGCTTGATAGAAAATATTTTTCTGATGAAAATTTTTATTTACTGCATATATAATTACTTTTATGCCATGGGAAAACAGAAAACAATTGTCCTGTTATAAGGCTAATAAAAAAGAAAAAAAACTAAATAGCTTCCAGAAGAATTATTTGATCTCTGTAGTGTGTGCTTTAGGCTAAAATGTTCTTGGCTTCCTAAAAAAAAAATAAATTCCAGGTTGAAAACTCTGCATGACTATTATAGTTTGACTCATTCTATTGAGGCTAAGATGATAAAAAAAATGTATTTCTGTGACTTGTTGTGCCAATATAAACAAATTCAAGTTCCTCCCCTGGTCATTTGCAAACTTATTTGGAGAAACTCTAGAGATGAGAAGAATGATTGAATGCAGTAATGTCAGAGGGGAGAAGAAAAATAGAAGTATAATAGATGAAAATTATAACAAGCAAGATTGGAGGGGGGAGAAGACTAAAGACTGGAAAAAGTTTAAATCCATGGAGAAATATTGATATCATTCATCTGCCGTGGTTGGTGGAGAAGACAGCACTGGAGAGAAAGGTAGTGATACAACTACAGCTATAATGGATGGCCCAGGCTTCACCAATATCCTTTTCCAAGAGAACGGGTGTCTCAAAATTTATGTTATCTGTAATAAAAATATCTTTTTTAAAAAATTAAGGTTTGTCAATGCCTTCTTCTAAGATGATATACACTGTGTGGGAAGATTCTGATTCTTTTTGTGATAGACTCTATGCTCCTCTTCCCTTCCCATGTCCTTAGACCAGTTCCAACCGTATTTAGTTATCTAGATCTTCCACACCATTAGTTTTCTGATGTCCTTACTTACAAGAATATGAAATCACCTGTAGCTATGTTCAGATATCCGTGGTCCTTGTTTTACACCTGCATAAGTGATTCAGATTCAGAGCAAAGCAGCTACCTGTGGAGGTCCCCTGACTAGGTGGTCCTTTGACTAGTTGATTGTCCTCAGGGTGGCCACCAGGAATTACTGACAAGAAAAATAAATCCCCTATCTGATGCACTGGCCTGTGGCACATCTAGTTTTTAGGGACCTAACTATTGTTGTACAATAGTTGGCATCTATTTTCACCAGACATCCGGGCGTATTAAGCACCCTGCATTATATTGGTTAGTCCAAAAGGCTGTCAGATCCCCTGCCACCATGGAACATGAGGCTGGCCAAGTCTCTCTCATAATGTTTCACTGACTGACTTTTAGCAAGTATTAAAAGAAGTAAGTCTGAGGACAGGGAAATTGAAAATTCGCTCAGTACATGGAGGTCAGAGTGCAGCTTCAACGTCTGTGTGTCATCAGTTCAAGTGTAGCTTGGGTTTGTGGTGTTAAGAAGTCATTTGACTTGTTTTAGCTGGCAGATGCTTTTTGGTGCCAAGGAGGCTACCTAAGCAATGTGTGCAGTGACTTGGTTACTGCTGATGTCTTGTTGACTTGTTTGGGAGCAGGTGTCCCCTTTATTTGGACAAAAAAAAAAACCAAAAACCAAACATTAAAACTGATGCTATCTAGCTTTCCTAGTCTTTTGCACTTTAATATTGGATTGATTCGTCCTCAGATCTCAGTGTACACATTCAGAGACAAAATAAGCCAGCAGCACACTGCTGGTCCTCAGTGCTGCTAAAAATGTTCAGTAAATGAGTTAAAAGAAAAATATTAGCAGACCTGAGTCTCACCCCTTCTAAATCAGGCACCCAAAGAGTTTCAAGGTGGTGGACCCCAGGATATTTCTATATCTTGGACTGGGCCACCAGCCAAAGGACTCCTCCACCCGCCAACCCCTTTAGACATTTTTGTCTCATTAGCTCATGACAGATTATGCAGGTTTAGCGCTATAATCTCATATATTGTATGACTCAATGCAATTCTTGTTGGAAAGAACTTTGTATAGAAACTTGCCTTGAATGATTGACTATCCCTGCTACTTGCAAATCAGCAGGCAGTCCGCTGGCAGATTTACCTGAGTATTTTCTCAAATACAGTAGTTTTGCACAGTGATTCTACCATGGTGGTTCTTGTGCTTATGTAAAAGGTCATGCAACATGAAAAATGACAGAAACTGACATATTTTTTGCATACTCAAGTGGTACTTTTTCAAGTGGAACAAGTGGTAACTTAGCAAACTAATTGCTGGTCTTTGACACACACAGTGGCAGTGAAATAATGCTGAAAAAGGCACTGAAGGTCCTTTGCAGTGGAGCATGATTACTGCTTTTAGCTCTGATGAATGAGTTCTGAGTCCTCATCAACTGGAATTTTGAAATTCTGTCTTAGTCCACTAGATGGTGATCCTTTTAATCAGGATTCAGGTAAAACAAAATTACTCAACCACAAAAAAGTCCAGCACTCAAACAGGCAAAATAGAAAAAACTGGCTATAATATGGCAGATTTACATTATAACCTATAGAAAAGTATTCCGAAATTCGTTTGATAGATTGCTTGAGCACAACTGTGGTGTTTTCTCTGCAATACATCCATAGGAGTTGTGAGACTCAGTGACCAAAAAACCTAAACTTGATCTCACTCTCTTCTGATTGCAAGAGTTTGCAACTTCCAAGCTGCAAACACATTTTGGATGCTGCTAATGACAAATACAGCAAGGGAGGCTGGTTCTTTGAGGCTACCTTCAATGCACAATCATTCTAGCATATTTAATTTTCTCCAGAGCACAGACAAAATTCCATAAGTAATATTAACATAAGACAAAGGCTTAGGGTACAGTAATAGAAATGTTTTATTAATCAAATATATTTACATTTCTTCATCTTCTTTTTAAATGTGTGCCTGTTATTTTCATTTAAACACAATGTAATCTTTACATTTGATATCACAAGAATACAGCTACATGCATGACTTAATTGGTCCTTTACAGTAAAAAAGAGGCAATTTAATGAAGTTTAAAAAATGCAAGCAAACTGTTGATCTTTCTAATTACAGTGTTGTTATTGTTTTTATTACAACATAGGACCCCTTCAGCGTACTCTACATCTATAGGGTGGATTTATGGGCTTTTTCAGATTGACTTGATGATGTCGAAACTTCCAAAATCTAGGAAGAAAAAAAAAATTTCATGGGGTCCCAGAATATTATATTTTCTGGAATCTTATCCACAGAAAGGACTTGCATGGAACAGAATAGCATTCTAACTGTAATTTCTAAAAAAATGAGAGCAACTTAATTACTCTTAAAAGCAATGAGGACTTAATATTGGACATTCACTTAATTATTTGCTTGAAATCACACCTTTTTTTAGCTATTACACAGCATCACATAACTCAATGGCACCATACAAAAAATAAATTTGAATTTAAAGGAGACATGGTGTTACCAAAAGTAAAAGGTATACCTATAATTTCTTGTTAGTTTCTAGCATGTAATGTACTGTAATTATTATATTACTCCCAATTCAGGTTTCTTTCATGGGAAGAAAATCAAATTGTATTTAAAATTATCATCTTTAGGGGCTATAGGTAGGTTTGTAAAGGACCCAAAGTCTTTCTGAAAGGTATAACTCTATGAACATATAAAATTTAATTCCACACTGAAAAAGAATCAGAACGAGGCACAATTTTTAAATATGATTCCCAACATGTTCAGGGTTGGACAAAAAAAATAAAAAAACCCAAAAGCTTGTATTTTTTTACCAGACTACTAAACAGAGATGCCAAGTGCTTCAGAAATTCTGAAATGGCAGGCACATAATCACTACATTTAAAGATAATTGTATTACACTTACTGCTTCAGATTACTGTGTGCAAACATATATTGTATGCATAACAGACCGAAATGCACAGTTGTTCTGCTGATACATGAACTGAAACTCTCTCAGTATTTGGGAAGTCCAGACAGGAACTGAATTCTGTTTAGTCCAAACCTAGAATGTATTTTGTGTTCACGTTGGTTTTACATTTGCCAGACTGTAACAGAACGCCAAATGCGGTACTCATGAAAATGCCACTATGAAATCATGGGTTTTCACCGTATTGCTTTCGTATGCTGCCAAATGTGTTGTTGTGAAAATGCAATGGATAAAATAATGCAATAATTGAAGTTGTCTTTAGGCATATGGAACAACATCATGAGTTACACTAGAAAGAATTATCTGGAAGAAAAATAAAATAAGTTCTGCAGACATACTACTCTAGTGCATTTTTTAAAAAAATCCAGTACAGACTTGAAAAAATTGACCTTTACCTCACACCCATTCAGAAGAATATTTAGACGTGTTTAAATGAAAACATACAAGTAAGTCTACCTGCAGTCAGCAGGAAATTTGCAATTTCTGTGAGCACATACTTAGGTACTATTTGCACTACAGGATTCAAATACAGTGGAGTGCTCTTCACTGCCACAAACCTCATCCCTGACCATGGGAGCAGGGTTAGATAATGCAGCAGCACAACTCACTGGTCTAACATAGCTCACATTTGCTTTTCAGAGCGTGACATTTTCCCACTTACTCCATTTATAAGTTTTCTGATCTCTGGTTCTTTTTTTAACTGTTTGCTTGCAGAAATGATCCATAGATACTGTTCAAATAGTTAACTAAAAGTTGGTGCCCCACCAGAATGTTACTTTACATTAAGTCACTTAAATAAGGGAAAATGTGAGCGAACAGGCATGAGTATCTGAAAGGTTTAGGATTTTATTTTGGTTTCTTCTGTTTCAGTAACCTTGCTAGGAACAAAACAATATTCAAATAGTCACCTTTAAGTTACAAGTCTTCCTACCCAGCTTCCCATGCTTCTTTGAACCTAAAAACAAACAAACAAACAAACACATTTATATAGTAGCTAAGAGTCTCATAGCCTTGAGGATAGAATCAGGCAGGTGACAGAATCGCTTGCTCCCCATACCTCTGCACTCAGAAATAGAGGTGAAAACTCATAGGAATAAACCTTCTTTATGAGATAATCTGGTATTTGTTAGAACAATGATTTAAAAAGTCTTTTTTTCCCCCACGATGTTTTTTGCATTTCAATGGCCAAACACAAATATTCCTGAAGTAATTCCCTGCAAAGCTTTGGAAACTCCAGATTCTGCAGTGTAGTTTTTACAATATAATAAATTAACACCATGCAGTATGGATGTCTTAGCTTTTAAACTCCTTTTAAATGCATTTGAATTTTACTGTAAGCTCTTTTTCTGCTTGAGCTCTTTGCAGAATTCATAAATTCTGAACCTGGTCTGAACCTGGTGTCAAATTTGTAGCTGATTCTGTCTAGCCCTTTACAGAACTGGATACTTTATTCTCTACATATTTAAAATCATCCCCATAAATGTGTTTAAAATATTTAATATAATCAACTGAGCCCTTATGAGCTACTCAGCACTTCAGTTTTGGTGCAAAACTGAATTATTCTGTTTTAATCCCCATATTCTCCACAATTTTATTTTGCAGTTTTACCTTATGATAAAGCATGACCTCAGACTGTTTAGGCTCTTCTTCTTGGTGGTTGTGATTTTGTTTCTTTTCTTTTAATATATTTTCTTTTT